>NW_020884913.1:3970571-4435095 GCF_003945725.1 Corapipo altera
ACCACATTTAAAAATCTAGTGGCTCACTTGGAAATAAGAGTCCCTGGTTTTCTTTTGAAATCTCCCCCATACATATGCAGTACAATGAATTGCATTGAAATGGATGAGCTCCTGTCATCTATTATTTGAAATGTGAGTTAAGGTTCACTTTAAATCATTCCTCTGCCAGAAAACAGATAAAAAAAGAGGATCCAATAGTTTCTACTCTGAAAGCCATTTCACCATAAATATATGTCTCCTGATGACAATATATTGGATGAGCTTGTTTACGGTTTCCTGTTCCTGTGGTCTTGGATAGTCCCCAGCCTCTAAGCTTTATTCTCATCACAATATGTATTTTAGGTAATCATGTATAGAAAAAATAATTATGGTTTTAGAAATACTTGTACTTTTCCTCCAAGAATTAAGAAAAACTAAGAGGAAAGAGCAGAGAGCACATGACAAACTTGTGAACCCAGAATTGTGCTTCACAAGTGCCTTTGGTAAATCATATTGCTGTGCCTCCAGAAGGTCAAGAGCCACATTCTATGTAATTTTTTTTCCCAGTAAACTTGCTTTATAAAAATAAAAGCTGTTCATGGAGGACTAGACATAAGGTACTCGAAATAACAGCAACATAATTTCAGCTAATTTTCTTTCTCCCTCCCCTTGTACAGGACAGGTGACACCTCCTAAACATGTACCCAGTGTCAACATTGTCTTATTACTTCCTCCTCAAAACTCAGACCGTGGTGATGGTCAGCTGTGTAACAACCTTGAGGAACTGGTGCTTCCATTTTACAAAGGTATGAGCAGTGGAAGGTTGATAACTCAGGATTGTACTCGCTGGCCATCAATCCACGTTCTCCTAATAACGATAAATATGTGATGTGTCCAACTGATGGATGGCTCAGGCACTGGCTGCTTCCTGCTTTTAGCATCACTGTGACAAATAAATATGGATGTGCTGCAGGTGGGCTTGGTATTTGTGCTGTTTGTTTGGGTTTTTTGAAAAGAAATACTCACTCTCCTTCAGTCTTTCTCACTGATGTTATCTGATAAAATTAACTTCGAGAGATATCCCTGAATAAACAACCAAATAACCTAGCAACAGTGTTTTTCTAGCAGAGTTAGAAAATGATCTTCCCTGCCAGAAACTGTCTATGTTTCTTGCAACAACATGTGCACATTTTGGTAAGAAACAATAGAAATTATTTGCCTGAGTTTTCAGATCCCAAGTATTCTATTCCAATTAGAAGCTACATATTATATATCACAGATACATGGGGGAAGAAATAGTTGTATATGTATTAAAAAAAGGTTTAGTATTCTGCATGGTAGAACATAAACAATCACATGTTAATAGACTGTGTTTTCATTGACACTTGAAGGATTACTTTATAAACACATGTAGATATATACACACACATGTTCATTTCTAAATTAAACAGTTTTTGCCCACCATACTATGGGCTAAATGATCATTTTGCCTCTGAAAGAACAACACTTTATTGAAAGTCCATTGTGGTCACTGGGAATTTTGAGGCACACGGCTGTGCAGCATTTCAATGGTTAGGTTTGAATACAGGTTTAAAAGGAATCCTAAACTCAGCAAAGAATTTAATATCTCCATAATTTGAATGAAGTCATGCCTCTAAATAACCTATTTGTATGACAATAGCTCCACAGAGTGCTAGCCAAGAGCAGGACCCTGCTTTCCAAGGCTGTCAAACACACAGACTGTGGCTACACTCAAAAGCTTAGAAGGAAAAAATCACTTCAAGCAATTTTCTGAGCATCTTTCCAGAGCTACTGCTTGAATCTGCAGTTCTCCTGCTGAATTCTGAGCCACTTGTAATTAGATTAGAAATATTTCTGCCACACATTTGCTTTAAAACACCGAATGCATGTTGGATTGCAAATATGACTTGTTTCAACATATGTTTTAGCATAAAACAAACAGTTCTAACAACACCCTTCTCTTCAGTGCCAGGGTTTAATTACACAGAACTGGAACTCAGAGCATTGCTCAGGCCAGTAAAGACTATTAATAGCCATGGATCATGGATATCATTCCTACAATGCAATTTGAAGTACTGGTATGTATAATTTCAATACTGTTATTATTCATTCTGGCCTGTTTAATAGACCACTCTCAATATTGTTCTGCTGATTCAAATCAACTTTAATTAATATCTGTAAAGCACTTGATCATCCAAGACATTATGTGAATGCCAGAGATTTTTGCTGCAACATAATTTTAAAAAATATTCCTCCTATTCATTATTTATGAATCATGAAAAGGTGTTTGATACTTCACAGACACACAAAATGACAGATTTCCTGTCATTTACAATGTAGAGGAATAGAAAAATAAGTGTGTTGGTTTGCTTTTTGTCAGTTTAATCTTGACATAATATCAGCTCAAAGATTTGCATCATCAGAACAACCTGGTGGATCTAAGCAGAATCTTAAAACTCTTTTGATTTCAAGTCAGCTGTATTTTGATTCCAAGAATAGAGTCAGCCACTTGATACTTTAAAAGATGTTTAAAGGCTTAGGATAAACAATTTGAAACACCCCAGCTAATTGCTGCAGAAAATATGAGATTTGCTTTAGAGAATCATCTTTTATTTTTCCTAAGCCGGTAATTCTAGCTTTTCTCAGAGGGAGTTTTCTTGCTTTAGGTATGCAAATCAATTTTATACATATTACTAATTAGAATTATAATGAATGTGCCTTTGGAAGAGATCTTGCCCTATTTGCTCATTAACTGAAGGGTGAAGAAGCAGCTTTGTGACTTGCTCTCTTGGTTCAGAACACTGCACCCTCAACCACATGTGGTACTTTCTGTAGGGTGTGAGGATGAGGAGCAAATGTTATTCTAATGCTGGAGAGAGGCTGAACTCCACCCTGCTGTGCTGAATGTTTCAGACAGCCACAGTGAGGTTTAACCCCGTAGATACATCAAGCATGACTCAGAAGATCTCTTCACAGAACTCAAGTCACCTTTTGGGGTCTGGGGTATAGTTGCTCCTATAATTTACCTTCTACTGTGTTTCTTTTTTTAATTAGAGATTATAAAACTATCACTGTGGTTTTGTATACTTGTTGAAGTCCTTCTTGTCCAGTATGTTTTATTACAAGATATTCCCATAAGCTTGATTCTTTTTAGGCACTTCAGTGAAGGCTGAGCAGTGTGCTAAATAATAAAAACATTTTATAGAAGACAAACACTAAAAGAAAGTATCAAAGGAAAGGAACGTACATGGAAGCAACTGGCCAAAAATCAAGACCAGAGGCATGACTACAGCTGCAAGTTTCTCATAAGAAACTGTTAATTTTAAGCACTTGAGCATAACCAAGCCTACATGTGCCTCAACAAACCAGGACGGAAATGGACCTGGTAGATTAAATAAACGACAGGTTAGAAATAACTGACGAGTACAATCACCAAACAGGCTCATCACAGGTTGCACACAGGCTGAGAATGGGCATTGCATGACTTCATCTAAAAGAATGGAAAGCAGCATCCCTTGCCTGAGGACCTCGCTCTAGTGCACAGCTTCAATTTTAGCTCATGCAGAGTCCATATCTCACAACAGGCACCTGAGCTGATCCCTGTTCAGGACCAGTACTTCAACCCAGTCTTAATCCCTCTCCAGAATTATCCAGAATTACTCAACCCTGATTCTCTCCCCAAATCCACTGCTACAAGATCTTTCACATACAGCCACCATTATACCATCTCTGAACAACTGAGGACCTGCTTTGCACTGTAAATACCTAAACCTGCAGTTTAAAAACAATCCCCCAATGAGCTGCAAACTGAGGAAAAAAACCCTCTTACAAAGCTATTCAGAAATCCTGAACTCCATTACATCAGCCTTTACAGCCACTTGATGGGAAAGGTACACCTAACCATGAATATTCTAGGGAGAAGCAGCCACATCTTGTCCCCTCATCAAAATATAGGCACATGATTCTCTTTTTTCACTGTTTTATAAAACAAACCTGTGTTTGTAGGTTACCAAATAGGAGTATGAATGCTCTACTCTTTTACATGACTTCTCAAGGCATTTTAGCAAGGCAGGTATTGTTGCATTTCATTTTTCCCATGCAGAGTACAAGGTCATTTGTACCTGGCACAGCTTGGAGCAGAGTCAGATCCTCATTCCTTCTTTATTTAGCTACTGCACTCGACTGCCAAGGCAAAGCATTCCTATAATACATACTGTGACACTGGGAATATAGATATAAAGTTCTTACTTTAGCTATTTTCTTTACCATCTATAATATGGATGGAGTTGAACGTGAATAGGCTGGAACTTTCTCTATCAATATTACTTTAGGAAACAACCTTTGCTGGTTAGTAGCAGTGCATCATCCTTCCCCTTCCCAGACCATCCATTAAGGAAACACAGCACTTTCCAGCCCCCACAGTGGCATCCCATACTGAGCTATTTGCTGCCTTCAGGTGTTTGTTGAAAGGCTGTTTAGCATAATGAGAGCCAGCTACGCTTGCCATGAATTTCACAGCAACCTCCAAGAAAATCTGTGGGGAAGCTCTTGGCTGAAGTTACAAGCCAAGCCCAGTTTTGGCTTGAGTTTTGTGCCTCGTGACTGGCAGAAATGAGCATACTCAGGACCCACTCATGAAACACCCAACTGGTCTCAGCAGCAGAAAGAGGCAGGAATAAACATTTTGGTTGATTCACTATTGGACAAGCAGCACTGGTCACTTAGCAACCCTTCACTTCTTGGAGAGATACAGATGGTTAAACACCTGCAGCAGTCTCCAAATCATGGACTGGGTTTTCCTCTCGTGCCAGTTTGGCACTTCAAAAGCTTCTTCCATTTTACCCAGCTTCTTATGTTACATCCTCACGAAAGGGAGGATAGTCATCAATCAGTTACTGAGAGCAAGGCTGGAATAACCCATTCAGTCACAAGCAAAAGAGTTAAAACGAATGTGAAAGTAGTCTCGGGCACAGAACATTTTCCTGGCAAAGCTTTTTGTTTTAACTTCCTTTTATGTAAATATGTTGCCAGGAATTATCAATCTGCAATTCACTACAGCAAACACCTTAAGGCAGCTACAAAGAACATAAATAAAAAAAAGACACTCACTTGACTCTCCCTAGTTACATTTGTTGGGTATGTTACATTTTGATTATTAACCATCTATCAGCATAGAGGTCTGCATCATATTCACTGCTTTTACTCCTCCTCCTTAATTTCACACACAATATAAAAATCTGAGATTAAAGCAGTCCTTTACTGCATGCTACTGGATAAGTTATATTCTTTGTCATGTTTATCACTTAGCTGGCACAGACTTGGGTCAAATGGGCAGCCATTCCTTGTGCTGCCACTGACCTGGGGCATAAATCCAGGACTGACACTTTGCTTCCCCCTGCCTGCGGGTGGAACCACAGTTTAGGAGTCGATGTGGCTGATGTATCAAGGACACAGCTATTCTCTCTTACACTATTGTGGTATCTGCACTACGACTCCCATTTTGCAGAGAGGGAACAAAGCTGATGAGCTCACATTCCTCTTTCCAGCAGCAGCAAATGTCATTCTCAAAACTCAGGGCAAAAAGGAACAGTCAGACCGTGGGATTTCTTGACTCAGTGTATCTGTGAGCACGAAAGCTCAGGAGCAATTATAGAGATCAGACATTTGCAAGAATATCAATGATATCTAGAGTTGTAATTATAAGTTCAAGACAAAAACCTCAGCTCTTAAGTGCTTTAGAAGGGATATAAACTGCAGTGCTTCATAGAAAGTTTCTAGAGTTTTTCCTGTCTTGGAAGATGGGAAAAAATTTTCCCCTAGAGTTCCTCAGACTGCAGTTGCCTTTTGTTTGTGTTGCCTTTGAAGCCTGTGGTTTAAACCCTTTCTGTGACAGATATGGGCTACATAGACACTCCACTGATCCAATACATTAACTCCCATGTTTCTGTGTTGAAAATACTATCAATTTTATATAAAACTTTCTGCTTTCCTCCTTCATCGTATTTACCGCATGAATGACCCAGCACACAAATTTAATCTCTCTCTTTTGGGAGACCAAGGACAGAATTCCAGCCCTATACTGATCTACTCAGGCCCTTTTATCTCTCTAATGGCCAGTGCTGACATGTGCTTAAGGTGGCTTAGAAAACAATGACAAAATAAACACAGGGCTAAAGAAAAATCATTTCTGTCACCCATTAGATAGCTCAGGATTTCTGCACGTCACCAAACCTGCTGTGATCTACCCACACACAATGCCTTGAGTTGGCTGTGTAGTTTATTGCAATTCTCAATGCCACTGTTGGTTCAGACACTCATTGATATTTTTTTGCATGGATAGATGTTATTTTGATGTTATAGCAAATGTATTTGTGGGCAAGTTAATCATCAGATGACAACGGGCATGATTTTCAACCATTATGTCATAGAACCATAGAATCACTTTGGTTGGAAAGGAATTCAAGATCACTGAGTCCAACCATAGGTCAATTATATCTTCCTCAAGAAGGATACCTCTTTCCTTATGAATATTCATTATGTTTTATAAGTATTGTTATGACACCAGAGTTTCAGTTTTAGGTGTTGTGGTTTAGGTGTTTTTTCCCTTAAGAACTTAATAACCATTTTTTGGCCTCTGCATGTGAGGAAACACCTGAAAATGCATCACTGGCAGCCCTGTGGAAGCCAGGCAGCAAAAAGAAAAAAGCCAAAATGCCCTTTGGGATGTGAATCAGAAATGAACTCTAGTTAGGCTTCATTCTTCCTGCATAGTAAGAGAATTCTGGGGTCCTTGTACAAGTTATCACTCTGCTATTTTACCTTGTTTTACTGGTGCTCTAAGAAGAAGTTATGGCTGTTTCACATAGTAATGTTGTGATTGAAAACCTTGGCAAGCAAGCACTTCACACTTCAATCATCTCACTGGATGCATGTTTACATGATTAAGGGGGAAACAAAGTAAAGAAAAAAAAAAATAGTCAAGACTAATTAAAGAGGCTCCAGGGCTAAACTTGACTAGCTGCCTGAAAAGATGTTTCTTTTTAAAGCACTTATAAACATCCTAAACTTCCATAAGGAAGTTATGCTGAACCATTTGCGATGACACACTAAAATGTGATTTATCGTCCTGTGTAGCTCCCTATACAGCCAGGACGGGAAGGCATCTGTCAGGTTTGCTCTTAGGACAGAAATAGACTTCATGGTTTAGACGCCAAATTATATTTGACATTTAATTTACCATCTATGAAGCTGTAATATTTCACCTAAGCAGAAAAGGAAGAAAAACAGCAGGAAGTTCCATTTGCCAACGAGAAATGTCAACGCTCCTTGCTGTCAATAATCAGGTGTCTGAAGCACTGGATTATTGACCATAACAGAGTACATCCAGACATGATGAACTAGGGAGGATATTTTGTAGATAGAAGTGAAGGAATAATGCATACAACAAGAACAAGTGTCATGATCATTACCTCTTTCTGCTGACCTGGTCTGGAAGACAGGCAATAGCACCAGCATTGCCAGAAAAAAGCTGGTCCCAAGCACCACTGAGCTCAGAATAAGACTTACTTCCAGTATCAGCAGACTTGGAATCAGTCCTGGACCAGGAGCAGGGGAGCTCCTGTATGGGATTTCTTATATGATGGAGTGAGGAGAAAGTGGAGTTACAGTGGAGTCTCTTTGTACATCACCATATTTCACAGTTGCTTTGCCTGAATCTCTTGTGAAGCTTTGGAGGGCAAAGTTTGGAGACATTTCCGAGAAAGGCAAAGAAAACAACAAATATTAATTGTAAGTCTTCCTCAGCAAAGGACACCTGCAAACTTCTCTCAGGAAAAATCAGGAAATAAAGCCGACTACACTTGTGCCTTGTTCCATATTTGTAGTTGCCAAAATGATTTGGATATTCTGAACCATCCAAGCAAAGACTTCATTAATGGAAGACAGAAGTATTCTTACAGAGCATATTAAAATTAATTAACCTTCAAGAGCAGAAAACCATGAGCAAGAAGATTCAAAGGCAAGTAAACTCAATTTCCTGAGTCCCAGTCCAATCCTTCATCCAACACCACATGATCTATGTATTACTTGCTACATTGGATGCTCCCTTCTCAGAGCTGGATGGGCCAGTATGGCTTTACCTCATCCAACATTAATATGCAATCCCTTTTAAAATGATGCCTCTTTGATTAGACTGCACTGGATAAATCAATCTGTAAATAACATAAAGAAAACAGGTTTCAATATTCATAGTTATCATGAAGAATTTAGTGATGACAGTACAGTATATCACCGACATTAATTTCATTAGATATAAATTGTACTAGCATGACACTGATATATTATAATTAAAATTAATGATCCATTGACTCTCATCCAGAAATCCAGTTAAGATGACAAATATTCTTCTAGCACAGACGAAGGAATAAATATTAAAAGCATAAAAAATTCCAGGAGGTAAATTCTGCTTTCAGCTATGCCAAGGTTCATATGCCAGTAATTTTATTTAAGGCAGGGCTACAGCATGACTAAAAGGAGTCTGTGATGTTTGGGAAGCTCTCTGTGTCAGAAGCAGAACACCACCAATTCCCATGAGAAATCTGCTGGAGGACATGAGCTATCAGAGGAATTTCAAGATCTTAAGAGGAACCTCTGCTGTCCCTCACCCAAATTCTTAAATATCTATGTGGAGTCGGGAGTCACAATAGATTAGAACTATTCAGACACAAGCAGGAAGAAATTTTAGTTAAGGAGCTTTTCAGATGCAATTTCAACATCAGCCATATCTGGACTATTATATGAACGTATCAGCTCCTTCTGAGAAAAAAAGGCTTCTGGTGGCTACCCAAGATCCAGTGCTAATAATCCCTAAGTGCTTTGCTACACTTTATCAGAAGAAAATGAAAGGGAACAACAGTAATTCCTCTGAAGAAATGGCCTTAATCAACTCAGAATGCGTTTTCATCCATTGTTTACCCAAAGTGTCATTCAGGACAAAACACAATACAGATTCTCCCTTTCTCCAAGATGAAAATCCACCCGTCTTATGAGTGCTGTAGACACAATTACTCATATCTCTTGCTGTCCTCTGCTTTTGTTACATGATTTTCCTACAATTAGACCTTAAAAGAATTGACCCTCCTTTCACCATAAACTGGAAAGACAATTTCTTCCGAATATTTAATAAAAGGTAGCAAAAGCAGCTAGATACAGTCTTTTAACTTTACAGCAGGGGAATCATCCAGATTTCAGCAGCTGTGCCTGCTTCTACTGTCAGCTTGACAACTCCCAACGAAACAAGTTAAATTTGCCAAGTTTTTACAAGTTCAGAAAGACTTGCATTGATTTGCAGAAGCATATAGGCTTTATACATCCTGAACAACCCTCTGCTTATAACATTTATTTGGCTGAGGTGGTCACAAAGTGGGGAAAACTTCTCTGTTTGCACACCTGAGAAAGATATTCCAGCTGCCATTCATTTGGTCACCACCTGGCTGACCGAGCCCATGAGACTTCCCATTAAGTGGTAAAAAATTGCCCACCTTCCCAGAGGGATTCAGAGCAGGTAATTTAGGAGCCTCCCTCTCTCATTAGTCACATAAATTGTGTGAGTTACAGATCTTTGCCCAGCAAAGGACCCTCTTTTCCCACCAGAACTCTGACACGTGGTGTGTCTCCTCTTTCTGACTCAAGAAAAGAACATCTTCCTGTTTCACCCTCTCTTTGCCCGGCCCAGAGACCACCCCCCTGTTTCCCAGTGCCTTCACCACTGCTCTGGCAACACAAATATTGGGTATGGGAAGATGTGCAGGGGCCAGCAGTGACCCACAGAGCCTGTTTGTGACCAAAGGCATATGCAAATAGAGATGCTCAGGGCATCTCCCGAGGGCTGGAATACATATGTAGCTTAATTAAGCCTTTTCCTTCAGGCTAAACTGATTCATTGGGCCAATAGTTGCTGTTTTTAGGACAGCACATGTTTAATTTACAAATTAGTGGATTACAGTAATATGTGTAACAACATATTAAATGAAGTATTAACGTAATACAACCCAAACGACACATGATAAACTATATAAGCATATATACAAATTTGATTTAATATGTTAGCTTCCTTTGCCCTCTGCCAGTCTGATTGCCTTTGCATAATCCATGTTTCTAATTATCCCCTGGTATGCCTTGCATATAAATAGCTAATTAGATAGTGTCCCTGTCAGCTATGAGGTATGTAATATCTGAAAAAAATACTCCTTTGGAAATTTAATTTAGGATAACAGATTGTGCTATCCAACTGAAGAATTAAAGCTTTCAGTTTACTAATATGTTTGTGCATTTAATATCAACCTCTTACTATTATATTAGTGCCCCCAAATGCGTCCAGTAGTGTTATTCTTTTTTTAAAAATCATTCTGTCAAAACTCATACAGTAATTACAGTAAAATGCTGAAGATTTAAAAATCACATCATATGTGATGATTTTACATGTCTGCTGAATATGTGCTAAGTGCAAAATTCTCAGCTGCAGCTCACAGAAGGGCCATGTAGTGTTCTGTGCTCTTCCTGGTCAGGTGTTCCAGGGAATGGGGATGGCATCTGAGCCTGACAGATGTGGGATAACCCTGGACATTGGGTTACCTTGCATCAATCCAATCTTGCCTTGCCAGTTATTGGCCAGCTCAGGTGCCACCCTGATCCCTTCCACTACACACAGAACACTTCCAAGACTATCTTACACATTAAAAAAAATAAACCAAATCTAGTTGATCATCCTCTTCCTCACCTGACATGAATTCCTCTACAAACTTAAATTTTTTACCTTCCAAACCCTAACTCAACTTAAATCCTCTTACATTTAATCAGTGTAAAACAACAATAATTTTCTGCAGTAAAAAAAATGCAAACATGTAGTTATAGGTAAAATGCTGACTCTACCAATTACTTTTTCTCCTTCTTGGCTCCAAGGAGCAGATATTATGAAGGTGAAGGTTGGAAGGAGCATAAAGAGGAGGAGACCATAAGGCTGGAGCAGGTTGTGTGGCAGGGCAGATGCCTTGATGTCCTCTCAATGTACAGCTGAGATTCCCAAAACCATACATGAAATTTAAACAGTATTCCTTATTCATTTTATGGGCAAGAAATGCTTTAAAATGCTTTGTGGAGTCACCAGTCCTGGAGGTATCTAAAAAATGGGCAGCTTTGAGGCTTAGGGACATAGTTTAGTGTTGGACTTGGCAGTGCTGGGTTCATGGTTGGACTCAAAGGTCTTTTGTCACCTGAAGGATTCTATGATAAAGAAATATGTCTCTCATTTACAGGTATTTTCACCATGAAGCACTGAGCTTAAGTGCTTTTTAAGGGTACAGAACGTGAAATACTCTGAAAAATAAAAATAATTAAACCACAGCCACATGTGTTCCTCTCCCAAAATTAACAGGGAATATCACAATTTTTTTCTTTAAATGAATAATTAATACTCTATGGCCAGATCACTTATTTATCATGTTGTGCCTGGTAGGTAATATTAGAGGGTATACTGCAAATCCAGGCCACCATGCTGGGAATGAGACAAAGGAGAACAAAACCCACTGGAACATTTTGCTCTCTGGTTTGCACAGAGCCCACCAGCTTCATCCCTGGTGCAGCTTCACTGCAGAAGCAGCTCAGTATGTTCTGTTGTGTATGTTATATAGCCCATGTAAAGGGCAATAATGCACATTTCAGAGTAATTATGGTTGAGAGAATACTGGAGTTGCAAAATAAGTCCTTATAAATAGCAGAGGAATGTGCATTAAAAAGATGAGAACTAATTTTTTTCCATCTAGGGTGGAAGTGATTTTTAAAAACAATTACTTCCTGAGTTCACACTCCTCTATAAAAGGTGCCCCAGGTGCACAAGGGACCAGAGGAACCTGTGAGCTGCCCTGTGACCCTGCTTCAGACTGCTCCTGTCCCCATCAGCACACAGGGGTGGGGGGCAGCACATTTCCCTCCAGGAGGAACAAGACAAACCCCAGGAAAGGACGTGCAAAGGAAGATCTGCCACAGAACAACTGCTGTGCTGCAAGTCTATAATTCAGGGAATGCCTCTGTGTGCCCATGGCCAGGTAACAAGCTGAAAGTCAGAGTGATTTGTCACCTTAAATTATTTATGAGAGCAAGATTTACCTTCTTAGTGGCATTCAAATAGCTCTAGATTTTTTCCCCTCTCCTTCACAGGTGCCTTTGTTCATTTGGAGACTCTACTGATGTTGGCTCTGTATTGTTGTGGTAGATGCTACAGAATAAGCTGGCAGGGCATTAACACGTTATTTAGTATAATTTCTATGGAATTCCTCCATTATTTAGAATATAGGATGAATGTACTTGGCATTTTTTTTTATAACAGACACTCCTTGTAACTGAGAAAAACATGGTTGTACTTCTTATAATAAACTAATGTTAATATTGTTTGGGAAACAGAACAATACCCTTAGATCTCCTGGGGATTATGCACTAAAATTCAGGGGCCTATGTGCCAACATTTAAACTAATTTCTATCTAGTCAGAAGAAACATAGGATTTTGGGATCCCATGCACCTTTTCTTATTTTGTTGTGTTATGGACACCTTCTCAAACACTTTGCTTCCTTGCAATCAGAAAGATGAAAAATATGTATATACATCTTAGATGTTTACTCCTTTGCCCTTTTCTGCCATGTATGTGCTTCTCAAAGTCTCAGCTTTATAGAAAACCTTTTCAGAATTAAATACATTCTCACATTTTCAGGGAGTAATTGCTTGCAGCTGAGATATTAATTGGGAATATCAGAATCTTCTGTAGTAGTCTGGACTGGTTTATCAGTAACAGGTTAGCAATACATGGAAGCATTGCCAAGCATTCTTGATAAAACAAGAAGTAATTCATAAAATAAAGACTTACAGTAACATTTGGAAAGTGGCAGTGGGCACAAACTATCTAGGACTGAGTTCTAGAGATGACACTGCCCCTGGAGTTCCTTCTACACAAACAGTCAAGCATCTGAAGACAAAACCTTTCTGGTGAAGCATTTTCACTGGCAAACACAGTGACAGCTTTTCCCACTTGTCTGAAGTATTTGCATATTACAGTCTTTTCCCCACATGAGGGAATTTATGCTTTTAATCTTAATATACCATAGCAACCAACATTACTTGCAGTAAATATATTCCTGTGATTATTTTGTATATCATCAGCGAGCTTAAATGAAAATGACAATGTCTAGAGATACTCTTTAGCTGATAGGTGTATTTATTCTGCATGTTTCTGCACTGGCTGTCAAAACAGCTGTAAAATATGCATATGAGAATGCAGATTCCTTAGAAACTCAGAAAAATGAAATAGTCCAGTCTACCCCATTTTATATACACAGGCACTGCAAAATGTATCTCCAGTGATGTTTTTATTACAGTCTAAAGTAGGGAGGGTTTTTAAAGCTTTGTTGGATGTCAGTAAGAGGATCTCTAGCTATCTAATTCACTTACCAATTTGTCTATTATTAAGTGTTCAGCAGGCTGTGACGACTCCAATAAAGTGGAGGGAACTCTAAAGGAGCCATGATGTGTCACCTTTTTTTTTTTTTTTTTTAAAGCAGTTCTAACATTTTCTCCCCTGCCAAAGCCAAAATTACAAAAACATGACTCGTTGTCTTTTGGATGTTGTTGCATTGAAGAGATCAAACTCTGGATATCATGCAAGATTTTCCCAGACTATTATATTTTGCATGCGAGGACTCCAAATTGGTATTCAGCTGAAACCCAGCCTTTATGCTTGGCTTAATATCTGCCTAACCCCTGGTTTAAGCATCACTCTGTATCAGGTTAGAAGTGCAGAGTCCTGACTGTGTTCTTGTTATGACTTGCCACCATCCACATGCAGAAATGATTTTCACACATATTGTCCAGATCCAGTGGCTGTACATATTAAATAAACCCTTTTTGCCCATGTCCAATAGTTACCCCAAATTAGCCACAGTCAAGCAATTCTATGACAATACATCCATCACAAGCCTGGGTAAATTCACTGGGTTGGATCCCAGATTTTTTGCAGTTAAGGGCTTTTTTTTTGCAAAGCCATTTTGAGACACGCTCACTCAGACAGCCTTCCCAATCAAACCCGCTCCTGTTAATTATGAATCTTGCCTCTTTTGAATGAATAAGCATCTCTGTGTCTGGTACCAGTCATGTTGCTAACATTTTTCTCAGGTGCTTGTCCTCATTTAGCAGTTAAAGTAGCACAGCACTGAGAGGAGGCTTTTCAATTTGCATTGTGGCTGACTGCAAGGTGTCCAGAAGCAGCAGCACAGTATAAGAGTTCAGGATATGGAAAAAAAAAAAAAAAAAGGTTTATAGGCCTTCAGAGAAGGAGTCCAAGCATGTTCCTGTTCCTAAGGAATTGCAATGAGAGCTGGACACCCTCTTGCTCATCTGAGTCAGTCCAGCTGGCTGAGCAGCCAGGACGTGGATCAGGCACAGGCTGTATCAACTCCTTTTTGCAGAAGAAACTTGGATTCTAAACACATTTCTGCCTTATTTTCAGATGGTCTTCCATGTTCTTTTGCATAAACATATCGTCAAAACAGTTTATCATAAAGAATTTTTTTTATGTAACATGATACACTGGAGAGAAATAATACCTCCTTTTCTCCTTCTTGAATCTGCACTTAGAAACTGTGGTGCAGCTCCAACACACACATACATCCTCAGCCTATGGAAACCTGCTGCTGGCTTTTGGTCTAGACATGTGTCCTTAGAGTGCAGCCATGACATACATTCTTCAACAAAAATGTACTGGCCCTTTTTCCTGACTGCCTGAAATAGTCCAGCAGCTGCACACTATAACATCCATTTTTTATGTATAAAGGTATAATATATTTTCGGCTGACAACAGAAGCAGAGCACAGGAGGCAGAGTGGCAGATTCCCTGTTCTAATCACTTGTCTCAAGCTCCTTCACAGGATACTCTGGGCAGTGCTTTTTTGGGTGATTAAAATCACTTCAGATTGATAGATAAAGGTGTAAGACCTGGGAGAATCTAAATGTGATCCTGCTGTCAAGGCACTTTGCAGCATTACCTGAGGCATGCTGTACTTATCCAGACATGCACTGCCTGTCATCACATATTGCTTAAATACTTTAATTCTTTATTGGTATCACAGTTCATGGTAACTTTTCCCATCATTCCTACATTTGTATCTTTGCTCCAGGATAATTACCCGCTGCTCTGGTTCTCTCTGAGCTGCTTCACTGAGTTTCAGTCTGTCTTCGTGACAGACAAATTATTTTTCTCCTCTGCACTATCTTTGATCTGCCCTCAGATGCAGCTGGTAAGAGATCTCGACTCACACTAATTTTGAACTAGACTCACATTTTAGCTTAAAGAGTATTCCATGGTTTATGCTCTTCCCAAATTCTTTCAGGTGCCAGCTAAAGGCAATTCAGGGTTTTACCCTGGGGAGGAAGGAGAGGTTCTCCTCTGTGCTGCACCACAACTTCATAGGTGAATTCATAGGACAGCAGGAATCTTTTCCTTGTTTTAATTACAACTCTAAATGCTTCCTCTTTTAGCCTTTCTGTAAGAGACTCTTTAGCTGGACTCAGGCCCTGCTTATTCCATTCCCCTCAGGTACCTGTTTCAGACAGGTAACCTTCCCATAGTGCCAACATCTCCCCACTCAGGCACAACAAAATTTGGACAACCTCACTGCCTCTGAATGCTGGGAGAGAAAGGGAGAGGAGGAAAGTCTCATAAAATTGCCTTCTAGGTTAAAACGAAATTATAAAGACCAGCATGTTATGTGAATTTAGGGCTAGATGTTCAAAAGAGCTAATTTCTTGGTTAAGCACCTTAATGAAGTGGCCAGATGTTTCTCTGCAGGTACTGAGAAGCTCAGTTGTGAATACAGAGCCCACCTAAACATGCTTTCCTGAAAGTCATTCCCCTTCCGTTCCCTTGAGTATCTCAAATGTAATTAAACTGACATTTAAAAAAAATAAATAAATCTAGCTGTGAGATTTGTGAGCTGTGGGATAGTTTTACAAGAAGAAGGAAAAAAAAAATAGAAAAACAGAAGCAAAGCAGCAGCACCTTTTTGGAAATACATCATCCCTTGCCAACACTGTATGAAGAATAGAAACAGCACCAGTGTTGACATCAGAGCATTAGTGACCAGAGATAATGTGGAAAATATCCAAATTCTCCTTTAAAAGCTGGAGCCACTATTTCAAACCTGACTGCTGCAGTGGGAGCTGAGTTTTAATGAGTTTGATATGTTTCTTTTCTTCTCTTTTCAGATAAATTAAGGCTGTATCAGGCTGCATCACCAGAAGCACATCCAGTTCCCTGTCATGCTCTTCAAGAGGATCAGAATAACATATTAAATGAGAGTGGTGACCTGGGATGTTACAAAGGAAGGTTAATATATCTGTGCTGCAACACTTAGATGCACACATCTATACATGAAGGAAGGCATACAAAATATACGTTATTTCAAGTATCTCAGGGAAAGCAGGGGCAACTGGCCTGCAGTAAAAACAAAATGTCCCATTGTTAAAAAAATAAAGTCAGTACACTTGAAAAATCTCATTTTTTCAAAGAGCTCTAACCAAGCTACCAAAATAAAAAGGAAGTATCACATCCCACACCAAGGAAGAACAACATTCCACAGGAGCCACGTGTTTGTTGCACAAACCCCCATCCCATTTGTGCCTAGTAACAAGTACTGCTCAGGTCCCAGTTAACAAGAGCTGATGCTTTGTTGCTACCTCAAAACATAAAAACCCATTTATGTATCTTAGTGCAAGGTTTGGAAGAGCACATTTCCACATGGCTAAGCAGGGTTTTGGTTTAACACAGCTGGGATTTCTCACCCTGGAGGGAATTCAGGGCTTGGTGCAGTGACGGGCCAAGGCCTTTGTGATGCTTAAACCTGAGCCTAAATGAGGTTTGTGCTTTACACCAGCCTTCACTGACCCTCTAAAGCCCCATTGCAGCTGCTCTGAAGCCTTCAGGGAGCGTCAAGACCAAGAAGTAGCACTAAAGCAATAAACATGAATTCTTCAGGTACAACTTTAAAGCCAGTCTGGCTCCCCTCTGCTTGGCTTACACAAGTTCAGCAGAAGTCCTCTATCCCACTTCATCTGTCATGAGATGACATGAAAACAGTCCAAATGGACAGGAGAGGGCTCCAAAATAACCTGGAATTCTGTGTACTGAAGCTGAAAAGCCACGTGCTGTGGCTGGGGACTGTAAGAGCCTCAATCTCAGTAAATTTAATTAAATTAAAATCTATACTGCGGACTTTCTAGAAGTTTTGTTTGTCCCCAAAATACACAAGTTTGCTCATGTAAGGCAAAACAAAACAAAAATAAAATTGATATTATCACAGCAAGAAAAAGGGCCTAGAATGACTAAGTAATTAATGCAGGCCTTTTGATTAAAGTCAATTTGCCTTCAAGATCATGACTTGCAATGTGCCCTGGGCCTGCATTAATAACCCACCAGCACATGGCTTCCTTGGCTGTTTAATTATTTATAATTTTTATTGCTTGTTAAAATGAAGCAAGCTTAATGAGATTAATAAAATTATTTTCTTACTTAACTCTTACTTATTAAAAGTAAAGGATGGCATTTCAAGTGAGCTCCTTGATAAATGGGAAACAAACCCTCAGTTCTCCTCTGGCCTGCCTGGCTGGCATTTTTCCCTCTATAATAAAGTGCTGCTGGGATGTTTCCAGGGGAAGGGGGGATGGAATCAAACTCTTGCTTGGGGAACTGGAGTCGAGTGGTGTGACTGACAAGACAGGGCTGAGGGAAAGAATTTAAACAATGGATCCAAATATCACCAATCCCACATCCAGGCAGGACAACTGTGTTTTTCAGGTTCCAGCTCTGGTAAAACCCATCCAGAGCAGGGCACTGGCTGGGATGGAAAAGGTGATCTGAGCATTATTACAGGGCACCACTTTATTTTAGGAAGCTGACCACCAAAAGCACAAGTGCCACTTGGAATTAAGAAAAACTTCCCCCCACACACTTTACAATTTATAAGTCATATGGAATTCTGTCTTCTAAACTCTGTTTTGAGATAAATAGGTGCAGCTTTTCCTCTACAAACTTATCTGCACCACTACAGCAAGTGCACCTCTAATCAAAAGTGACTTTGCTTAGATTCTGCCTTTACAATCCTTAAAATATCATACTTGTGACATGTCAGCAAGGGAACACTTTCACATATTCTTATCTAGGAAATGTAATTTTTTTTCTCAGAAGTTATTGAATAAACTGTTTATTTTGAAATATAGTTTGACATACTTCCACATTTTAAAGACATATTGTAAAATAGAATTTTCAAGATCAGAGCAAAACATATGATGCATGTAGAAAGATCTGTTTATAGTTACTGGGTTGAAATCCAGAAATATCTAAATTAAAAATACACAATAAGAAAAAATTACTTAGTGAAATTTCAAGCATCAGCCTGGGGGTTTTCTTCCATATCTTCCTCAAGTGTTAAACTTCCTTTGTGAAATGACTTTGGTATTTCTGTGAAGGACATTGCTTGCTGCAAAAAGCATCTACTAAGAGCTTTATTAATTGCAAAAAGAATGCATTTACAAAAAAATAAAAATCTACTTGGGCAATAAATATCTCGTGTAATACACGTACATCAGCTCAAGTGAATTTGGATAGCTAGAAACAGCTGTTCAGAATACTGATAGACTCGAAGAATTTAGTATTCACCAATCACCTTTCTTTGAAATATTTGATTAACCTAGAAAGACACAAATAAATTCAATCAGACAAAGCCTGCAGAGCCCATTTGGTGTATGTCTAGCATTTGTGCTATTAATAAGACTAATTGCTATCAATCAATTTGTTTCACCAGCAGTGGAGATGAAAAAACCTGGAGCAAAGTAAGGGCTTGCCTTCCAGAGTAGTTCTTTGCTACATGCTGATACTGTAAATCACCCAGCAGTTTCAACAGGATGATTCATTTTAACAACAACAACAAAAAAAAAATATGCAAAAGAAATCTTGCAGGTGTTTGGTCTTAAATATTCTCAACTGGGAAAAAAGTGCCTTTGCATGCAAAAGCAGAACGTGAAGCCTAATAAGAAAATGCATTTTAATTTCGTTGTCCCAGTTAAAGATATTAAATACAGTCCCCCAGCTGCTTCTGAGGATCTGGAATTGTAGCTGGGAAAGGCTTCTTGGAGACCAAGGCCTGGAAACACAAAGGACTTGGGTCTATCTTCCTAAAACATCCTCCTCCACCTCAGCCACAACTGATGGTCTGGCTCAAACCACCCCTGGCCCTGCTGCCACCTTGGACGTGTTCCATCCCACCAGGGCTCACAGGATGATGTACTTCATCCCTCCTTCTCAACTTGGTTGCTGGGAATCCTCCTCTTAAACCAAATATTATCCTGCTTAATCTTTCCCAGTTTCATTACTGTAACCACAGTATCCAGTGGCAAACGAACTCGTGCACACATGGGAGAGATGCAGCACCTAAAACAGATTTATATCTTCCCTCGATATTATAACACTAACAAGTTTAGTACTCAAGAGTTGCAGGCTTCCCAGTGGCATCTTTATGAGGCCCAACTGACTCTCCACCAAAATTTATACCTGTTTCAGCCTGTTCCCTGAACTACAATCATAGACACAATAAATTTAAAGGCTCCTTTATGTGGCAGAGACACCTTTCAACGCTCCCTCTACGTGGCACAGAGGGGACAGCACTCCTGTTATTTGGCAAAACTCATTCTTGGGACTCACAAATATTTTGCAGTTTGGAAAAAACCCACAAATATTAAGGAGAAGAAATTAAGTCAATAAATTGAGCTTGGTTTGTCTCTGAGCCAGAAGCACAGCCACGTATTTTGGTCCCTCCAGCAGTGGCCTGTCCTCCATCCACCCTGTCAGCAGTGCTGACCTGATGGCTTTGAAGGTTCAGGAAGGGAAAACAGGCTCTGAAAGCTGGAAAATTCACCAACAAGGCCTCCATTTTGTCTATTCATTCAAAACCCAGCAATCAAACTTATATGCAACACTGTCAATAAGAAATGGTGCTCCATGGTAAAGTCCAAAGGACTCCTACAAATCCACAAGAAAGGGTGAATGTGATCCACTGAACCTTGACCTTTAAAGAGCTCCATTGGAGCAAATAATCTGAGAGACCTGAAGAACTTCATAAAACCTGACCTGCTAATATATTTTCACCCAAGTCAACTTATGAAGAGGAATATATCACAATATTGCCGAAGTTTAAGTTGAAGGAAGGTTTTAGCTGTAAACATAGCTCTTCAAAAGATAAATATTTAAACAGAGTCTTCATGTCATAGTCTATAAAATATAATATTCACCACTTGGTTGTAAGCCAATGGGAAATTTTAACAGAGAATAGACTGCTTCTTTTCACAGTTATTTAAAGCAAATTAACAGTGACAGTAATGTAATTTCCTTGGCACAACTCTTCTTCATTTCTTTTCAGCTGTCTTCTGATAGAATCTTTAGAGAAGTTTAAACTGATTTCAAGAAATCCTCTGGAAAAAAAAAAAGCACTTTGCTATTATATATCTTTCAGGTGTTCACAGAAGTGCAGAAGAAAGAACATTTGCATTTCCACTAAAATGCTCTGTTTATACAGAGCTGTAGATGAGAAATGACAACACATGTTTTGCAGGACCATAAATATTCACTATCATTAAACTGAAGATTTAAAGTTTTGAACTGTGACCTGTTTCAGGTAAGTTGTGCAGGAAAACTCCTACATAAGATTTTTGTAATGAGGTAAATTGCTGAAGGACCAGTCTGATACAAAGCCTAATCAAAAGGTGCTGCAAATTCACAGCTAGGGATCTTTGTGGTTTGAAACAGGCCACTTAAACCTGTTTTTAGGGAACTACTTAATGCTGCTCCATTGTTAAAATATTCACCATAACAAAATCAGCCTTCATTCACAGGAAGGAACTACTTCAACAGAACCCTTTCTAGAATTCCACTCATTTAGTCCAATAGCGATTCTCTGCTGTAACTAACTTCTTCTGAAAATACATGTCATTGCCTAAAATCATTGTTTCAGATGTGAAAAACTTTAAGAACTTAAGAAGAGAGGATTCTTATCCACAGAGGCCAACAAAATTACTTTCTTTAGATTCAGTTTGGTTGTGAGGGTCTCTCTTGTCTTCTAAAGCCTGATAAAAACACTTCTGAATTCAACTCTTGTCTTTGACTTCACTTTAGTAGTCCTCGAAAGACATATCTAGAGAATACTTGATTCAGAGCTATAAATCATATATGTCATAGCTGAAGCTGAGCTACAGCTTTCAGAGTCCACTGTACTTGAATCAAGATTTATGCTGTCGAGAAAAGACCTCAAAAGGATTTGGACTTTGGGCTCTCTCTTCTCCAGCTCCTGCTATTTGCCACCACAGATCCTGGTCAACAGTCAGTTCATTCCTGCAATTCCAGCCAATGTCACTCCCCTCCCCCACTGAACTGTCTTTTCCAGCAGCATCACCCAAGTTATTTATTGTAGAGCACTGGACGTTTAAGAACGAGGGGTCCTGGGAGAACTTAGCTGATATTTTTACCTGCTTCTGCCAAGACATTGATGCTACAAACCTCTGGATCTTTGGAGATCCTTGTGGTCCCCCAATGCCTGACTGCATCCTTAATTCCCAACTCTGTTCATAGCAACCTTAATTAACACAGGTTGCATCACGTGTGTTAGAGTACCATGCAATGAAATTAAGTCTCTTGACAGCAAGTTGACTTTTAGGGCTCTGTGCCAAGAAACCTAATTACTCTAAACAATCATTTGCAGAAAACCAGCTTGCTGGTAGTAACTGTGCCAGTCCAGTAGAGGAGGTGGAGAGAAATCAAAGCAAGACAGTTTAGGTGAAGCCATTAAATAGAATGAAAACAATATTAGTAGGTTTTGTCATATTTTTGCCTTAAAACAATCAAATCTATTACTACATTCTCAGAGTGGTTGTCTGTTTTACTAACACCTCCATTTTTTCATGCCAAGGTTACACTTGACACAGCAGGAAGAAAGATGACATTTTTGATCTCTTACTCTTGAGCAGAGTTTTGGGAAAGCTATCTCATGAAAATAATGGAAACTGCTGGTATAGGTGCTTACATGAAGGCAGCCTCAGAGCTGCAAAAATCCAACAAGTCACCAGGAGCTACTTTTTAATTCCTATCATTAGACAAAATTTGCTTCAACAAAAGTGTACTCCATCCAATAATTCAGTTTGTTTTGGTCAGGGTTTTCCTGCTTTGTTTTTAAATTTCTCCTTCAGGTAACACCTGGAAGTGGTACAAAGCAGCTGATGTTGCTTTCCAGAAATCATATTCAGGGCTAGTTCCTTTTCTTAGGAGTGCCTGGACTTACCAGCCAACAGCTCAACCTCCACCAGTTTTCTGCTCCAGCTAAAAAGGTTTTTAACTCACTGATACAGCCCAGAGCAGGGACAGCAGTTCATGGTATTTCTGGATGTATCTGCCTAAAGATAAGCTGCTCTCACAGGTGTTTGTATTCCATATTTTGTTATTGAGATATGGTACCAATTAAGACACAAGTGCAGCTATCTTAACTTTCTCTCCTCTCTGCATTATTGTATAAATAAATTTTCCATATCCCTCCCTCCTAAAATAATCCAATTAATATAATAATTACCACCAAGTACATCAAGCATTCCATAATTAATGGCTCTAAATGCCCATATTTTCCTTTATGCAAATAAGCACCTATGTCAACAAAGTGCTAGCAGAGGGTTCTCTATTAAAGAAAGACATTAGGGGAGTTTCAGCTTTGTTTTTCCCCTTCTTCTCTCAGCAGTCTTCATTAATATAATAAAACTCTCATTATAAAATCATTAGTGTAAATGCAAATAAAGTTTTACATTGTTAATGGCCCCACCAGGTCGTTAATCACTTGACAAGTCGCGCTGCATTAACGATATCATTGATTACACATGATAAAAGGGGATGACGTAGGACATGTTACGTTGCCTTGGACTGAACTATTCACACAACAGGATGGGTTTGTGTTCAAAACTATTTTTCTGTGTTGTTCCTATGCAGGAATCTAGAGGATCCTAACTGAAAAATTCAGTAAAACTCCAGACTTCATACCCCTAAACTTTCTGGATCTCTTTACTGCCCTTTGCATGTCACCCCTGACCCAGCTCAGTCCTCCCCCTCCTTACCCTACCCCTGCACTGATTTAACAGTGAGAAATGATGAAATCTCCATTCAGGAATTTAGATTAAACAATGCAGCATAAACACATTGATTGCATTTCCATCACAGTGTTTTTCCCGCAGCCATCCCGTATTTCCACATTTCTCTGGGGCTCATTGGTGTGATATCAGCAGATATTACCATGAGTCATCAAGGCAGAACTGCATGAACCAGCCACCAAATCACAGGAAACAGGTTCTGCACAGTACAGACAAACCTCTCTGATGTAAGGCAATAGAGAGAGACAAAGTTCCAGCCATATTTTCAGCTTTAAGTCCCATATATTGCTCCTGAAAAAACTTGTGCTTACACATTGAACTTTATTATTACTTGCAGAAAGAACTGCTGTGTACCTTGCAAATGTGTGAACATGGTACGACTGCAGTCTAGAAGGCCTTGATCTGATATCTCTTTTCCCTTGGTTCCTATCTACCCAAAATTGTTTTTGTTCTTCCAGAAGAAAATACTGAGGATTACTCTAATTAATTACTCCAAGAAGAAAGGGGGTTGATTACAGTAGTAATCATAAACATTTCAGAGAGATATTTAAAGTGTGAAGCCAGATACAAGGGAAGAGGTGAAAATAGCTCTTCCACATTTGAGAAAAAGAGTGTATTTTAATGAAAAAAGTTCATAACTCCTGGTCTTAAACTATGAGTGTACTTTTCCATAATCCAAAATATCAAAGGAACAAAAAAAATTGTGAGAGAGTTTGAATAAACCACATGAAAAATGGAAACAGAGGACCTTGACTTTTGATATTGACCACCTGTTAAACTCAGGAGCTAAGTGCTTCTCTCAAATTAACATGGATCCAGTCATGGAATGGCAACCTGCAGCCATGGATAGTCTGTCAGCAATCCAGTGTGACAAGTGGGTCCAACCCTGCTGATGTTTTATGGGACCAAGAATTACGTGTTACTTAATGGCAGCTGAAAGTTAAACAAGAAAATCAATTCCCCTCAGAAACTGCTGATAAATAATTTTTAAAAGGGAAACACTACTCAAGTTGCAAGTCAAGTACTCGAACACTAGGCAATGCCAAAACTGAGGTTGTCTGGGCAACTTGAATTCAGCTTTTCAGAGACCTTCTTTCACCTGTGTCCTGTGTGTATGATGATACAGTCTTTAATTAAGAGAGCAACATCCAAATGAGTTCTGTCAAGAGACATGCCAGTCTTCTGAAGTGAGATCAAGGAAACATTTCCTTTTCATCCTACCTTTTTGTGTGATGCAGTCATTGCTACCATATTGTAGCTGCTATTTCCAGTGGGGCTTCCCAGATTTACTGCTTAGAGAAGCACTTGAAGACCTGAGGCTTTCAAGTTAGTTAAGAGGAACGACAACAAATGCTCTCAATATCTGGTAGGTGTGTTGGGGATGGAGGAGGGGAGAGAGTAAAAAAGGTAAAGGGAAAAAAAAAAAGGAAAAAAAAAAACCTCCAGCTAAAGTGAACTGACTGCACTGAGAAAAATTTCTTCTTTCAACTCCAGGATTTCCTACCTGAGAATTTTTCTTTCTGCTCAGATCAGCAACCTCTAAAAGACTTTACAAGACAGTAACTAGTGCAATGGCTGCACACAACAATGCACCTACCTTACATGTAAAATGGTATATTAGAGGTTTGAAGGCTCTGGGGATCAGAAGGATAGCTCAGGAAACAGAGATTTATCTGTGTCTTACTGGACTTGACTCCATGCTTGCCTTGCACAGGTTATTTAGGGTTTATCTATATTATGCAAAACAGCACTTAAGAGACACCTGAGCTGGCTGGAAATGAGCTACACCAGAAGGGAAGGCAATAGAGCAGCATCAGCTTTCCCCAAACTCATTAGTTTGGCTGTTCTGCCATGCTAATGGAGCTGCACTGCAGCTGGGACTGAGGAAATGAAGGCAGCAGCTCAATCAGAGCCAGCTCAGGTGTCTTCACACCACAGTGGATCGTGTAGTTAAACATATGCTAAAAGTGCAGCTACACTCTCAGTGTGAGCTGATGGAGTCACTGAGCTTGGGCTTCCTGGGGCAGCCCTTTCCTTTTCCCTTGCTCTTCCTGGGTGCTCCTCACCCTTCCCCTGTCCCAGCAGACTTATACCTGTACAGAGTGAGCCCATGGAATTCCAGCTGCTGCTGGAGGCCAGGAATAGCTCTCACAGCAGCAGCATTTCCAGAGAAGCTGGAGGTGGCTGTTCATTGCAATTGGGATTTTGCAAAGAGAGGAAAAAGACATTTCACTGTCCCCAGAGCAGTAACAGGCAGTGGGGACAGGGAGTCAGGAGCAATTTGCTGAGGGGGGGAGACAAAGACAAAAAAGGAACACACAAGAAAGAAAAAGAAAAAAAGCATTCAGTGGTTTGAAGGGCCCTTCTGTAACTCCTCCTTGATCAGCAAAGGGGAGTGTTTAGTGCATCCCCTGTTCAATCACTGTACATACAGCCCTAGGGATGAACTGGATTTGTTGCTCTGGGGGTGGCTGGGAAAGCTCAAAGACAGAAGGGAGAGATAATTAAGCAGAGACATGTCCTACTGGGTAGAGTGATTGCAGGAGGGTCACCTGTATGTCCTGAGAACCAGGGCCACTTAATTGCTCAAAGATTAATACTTAAGCTTCATCCCCAGGTGGCATTTCCTATGGCCATGGGTTAAGGCTTATGCATTTTTTTTCCCTTCCCTTCCTATGAGAAGCAACACAGATTCAATTCAGGGCTGAAGCTCAGAGTGAACTCAGTCTCAAAAGATCTCAGAGCAGCCAGGGCAGCTAGGAAGTCACAACTGTGGAAATCAGAGACAAAGGAAAAGGATGAAGAAAGGAGTTTAATTATTTTGGTGCTTTTTAATTTTAAATTCTTCTTAGACATAAAGAAAAAATGGTATTACCCTGTGATTCACCAATCACTTTTGGAAGTTTTTCAGCTTCAGACTTCTCCAAAAACTCTTAAAAACTAGATTCTGCACAGTGCAACATCCTTACCTCTCAGAGTTAGATCCTATTTAAATCAAGCTTGTTCAGGCAGTCTATTTTGCACCAATTATGCTGCCAGGTCAGAGGCCTTGTCACAAAAATAAAAAGCCCACTGCTTTTTCAATACAACTGTTAAAAGTAAACTGGAATTAGCACATATGATACTGCCTTCCTATTAATCATTACTGCCTCATACTTTTTCTTTCAAGGCTGTTTGCATAGGAATAAAGAATATATTTACAGTGCCGGCCTTGTTAAAGAGAATAATACTCAGCCAATATTCAAGGAACGATCTGGAAAGAGAATAAGG
This sequence comes from Corapipo altera, assembly GCF_003945725.1. NCBI lineage: Eukaryota > Metazoa > Chordata > Aves > Passeriformes > Pipridae > Corapipo > Corapipo altera. Next base: position 3,997,112 of record NW_020884913.1, read on the forward strand.
TAGAGCAGCAGAGCCCACATTGGCAATTTGAGTCTTATTTTCAAGTTTCAGTAAAAACTTACTAGCAACCGAGAAAAATTGTAACCTGTAATGAAAGGGAAGAATTCCTCTTAACACAACTACACGGGTGTTTTCACAGCACATATTGGCAAATGCACACACTCACTTGGGGCTTGATTACTTGAGTGAGAACAGCAAAAGGGACAAGATCCAATTCAATTCAACAGCCTGCCTGGCCCCCTGGTGCTCTAATTTTGCTTGGGTGGTAGGAAGTGTTACATGAGGAACTGGATTTGAACAGCTCATTCTTGCTGAGCAGTGCCACTTCCCCAGAAAGTTCCCAAAACAAAGAGGAAGGGTTTGTGCTTGTCAAAATTATTTCTTTGAACAAGGAGATGCTACTAGATACAACTTGTCAGCTGCAAATATATGTCCCATTCAGGCAGAATTTGTTTTTTAGTGTCTAACCACTGCTTTGGTCAGTTTGGCACATGGGCAGAGCAGGGTCAGAATAAATAGGCAGAAGTTTTCTGTCCCTGGAGAACTGAACAATTCAGTCTTGCCAGCAAGGAATCAACTGATATCACCAACAGAAATATGCACTTTTCCTGCTTATACTGTGTCTTTTCTCTTTGAAGAGCATAAGAAAGGCTGCAAGTGTGCTTCACTCTACTCTGCACGCTGGCTGACAGCAGGGAAACATGAACCCAGCATCCTTTTGTACCACAGAACTCTAGAAAGGATTGTTATATCTAGGGGCACAGTCTTTTTTTTGCATGATAAAGCTCTACACTACCAATCTCTCCCAGCCTGAGCCTGTAAATCCCTCTCTATATATTTAACAAAGTGAGCAGAGTGTGATATTGCTTGCAGGGAAGGTGCTTCCCAGCCAGAATTACCAAACAGCTGCTTGAGGAGGTCTCAGCAGCCTCATCCTTAATGCTCAGGATCAGCACTGGAGGAAGGTGCACGAGGTGCCTCGGAATTTAACATGACAGAAACGACAACAAAGGTGATTCTGACCCATCCTCCTCCTCACAGGGAGTGCACCTGAATGCTCAACTGTCACCTGCTGTTTTCATTAGCACTGCCATGCCAGCAACCAGGACACTGCAATGGGAACTGTCACAGATTCCAGGCATCCAAGTGGAAATCATTCTTTCCTTGTCACACTGCACCCAGGCAGCAGAAAAGCAGAAGCCATTTCAGGGCCTCAGCTGCCAGGAGAAGAGGGAACAGTCTCCTCCAACTCCTGGGGGGGATTTCGTGGTTATTGCACTGTGCACCTAAACCACAGGGCAAAGAGGGCACCACATGGGTCACACAGGGCATCCCTTTGTGCCCCCAGCCCTATCCCATGTTCAGTGGCTGATGGAGCCACATTAGGGTAGCAGCTGGACCGATGCACCAGGGATTTAGCAACAGGAAGCACCACTAAATCTCTTGCCTTTTACAGCACTCTCATCCTCTCTGCTCGAGCAGACACTGAAGCAAGTCACACAAGGGCAATGTCTTCACCCCCAACATGTTGCTGGACCTGAGCACCAACCAACAGCATCTGCTTTGGGAACAAGTCTCACCCAGCATCAGCTCATCACTCAGAGAAAACCTGCTTCTCTGAAGGTAGAAGGAGGACAGGAAGGGAGGCCCATCCTCTGAACACCTCCAGTTCCTTTTAGAAATGACTCACAGATATTATGCATTATTAAGCTGATGTCACCCATCTGTACCTCCTGTGAGCTCCAGTGGCACCGGGCATCAAATGAGAGTTATGTCCCATAATCCAGCTAAGCCATGTATGCAAAAGAGCATATTAAATATACATGTACTGCTTTCAAATATATGGCAGAAACATTGACCTGATTCATCAGGGCTGTCTCAGTTTCCCGTGTGAAGAGGTTCTAAAGCTTTAAAAAGATACACCTTCATGGAGACAAGGAACTTTTAACAAGGAATAGAGGTATCACATAGAGGGTGTCTGTGGACTTCATTTATTTCACACACCTAAAGAAGATTTATTAAAACAGGAAAAGACTTAAGAATGTATAAACCCACAAATATGTAGGAGTGTGGCAAAACTACTCTCTACTGCTTCCTACTCTTAAAAAGACTATTTCTAATTACACAAAAATCAAATGTGGTCCTCCCAACCCCAATTATTTTATTCCCTTCCTGCTAATGGCTGTCTATTGAGTCCAGTGGCTGCAAGGCTTCAGGAAATAACAATCAAAGAAAATATTGATATAAAAGAAGAAAGAGGATCATGGAACTTGGATCACAGGAATCTTAAGGGTGCCATTAAGAGCCTCCTACCTTTTAAATCACTGCATTTTTGTTCAGTTAGTTTTATGTACACTCCTTCCTATAGCACCTTGAGAAAAATAAAACAAATAAAAGAAAAAAAGTGAAAAGAAAATAAAATCAGCCTAAACAGTAGCAGAGTCTTAGAGCAACTTATTTTTTTTTTAAGTTAGAGTTTAAAAAAAACAAACAAACCCACAAACATCTATTTAGGGATAGAAAGGGAGACCAGGCTCAGTCTTCAATTATTTGGGCTGGCAACATCCTGCCTGTTCAGAACACACAGGGCACACTCAGACCCTGTCCTGGTGTCTCTCCGAGTCGTCGCCTGCAGCTGCCGACAGGGGACTGACAGAAATGCAAAGGGCACATTAAACATTTAAGTTACCTACTCCCGAGTCTAATATTGAGGTTTCTGCTTGTATTCTGTGCCTGACAGGGAAGTCATACCCTCATGAAAGAATAATGTGCTGAAGTTTGTGTTGCAGACCTTCCAACTGGCATGGCTGAGTGCATCCCAATGAGGTTTAGTTTAGCAGCCCCAAGCTGTGAACTCAAGTCATCTGTAAGCCTGATCTGTTTGTGTTCAGTCCTATGTCAAGACAGAGATTTCTGTGATTGTCTCCTAGTCCAGTACATTTTTCTAATGCACAAGAGGATTCACTTTCACTGATGAATCCCTAAAATATGGCCCTCCCACCCCACTGTTTCTAAACTACAGGGTATGCACAATTATGCTCTTACTGTGACTGACCTTAAGTCCTCTGTTTAGGGCTTATGCCCTAAATGATTTTCTTCTTAGCAAATTAGTGAGAAAAATTGTACCTTGCCCAGAGCAAAAAAAAAAACCAAAAACTGGGCTGCTCAGTGGAGATCCACAAGTGTCTGGCTCAGTTTTTCCTGGCTGGCATTTAAACAGCAGAAAAACAGCATTAACATTTCCATGGGCTATTATATGCCCCCACAATTTAAACGTGATTTTGCTTTTAAAGCAAGACTCTACAGCTTTCAAAGTTTATTGTATGTGGAAACTTTTAGTGCAAAAAAAAAAAAAAAAAGGCCAGAATAAACCATCACCCATGGGTTTTAAGTCCCCATCAAATGTAAAAGCTTTCAGCTCCTAAGACTGAAAAACAGAGTCTGAAAGTGCAGTGATGTTTCTCCTCTTTCTCGGGTTGCCAGAAGAGTGTAATTGTCCCTTTTTTGCTGGAAACTTGCCTAGTCTTGAACAAGACCTCAGGTGCTGTGCATTTTAAGATGCACATCCTTAATAAAGGATTTACTCAGGTTTGGTTTGATTCCATCCTCTGCTTGTTTTACCCACTGGAAATCTGCTCATGTACCTGCAAACCACTAATCTCAACCTCTGGCCATAAATGTTTGTGGAGGAAACCAAAACTCTTCCCAGTTTATTCTGGCTGAAGGCACAACTTGGAACCCAGGCCAGTTCCTGGGTGCAGGCACACTTGTGGCACTGCCAATCTGATCATCTGACATGCACGACAAGGATTTCTTGTCAACCTTCAAAAACGTGGCTCAGATGGATACAGAACACCATAATAAATAACAAAACTTCACATTTCCTCCCTATTTTTCAGGTTATTTCAGGAACAGAAGGAACCAGGATTACAGTGAGGAGGCACAACCAGCTCAGAGTCAAGGCCAGGGGCTTTAGGAGAACATGTAAGAGATCCCACAGAACACAGACTAAGGGATCAGCTGTGTGGGGAGGTGATTTCTCCTTAAACTAAGGCAACCTGCAGCTGACTTCTGTACTACAGCAACAAGACTGTATAAATATTTGCATTTATATTTAAAATCTTTTCTAGTTACTCAATAAGAAGATCCTCTTCTAAGCTATTTTGTTAGAAACACACCTCCCCCAGCAGGTGAGTGTTTCAAGGCAACTTCCCTTCAGGACAAAAATAAGAGGATTTGGTAAAAATTAGGATGTTTCAGTTTGATCTCCTCTGAAGAAGTAATTTCTCTTTTGTTTCAAGTAGCTCTGTTCAGATAATTCTTCTGTGGCACAACTATACTGCTTATGTTAAATATTTCAACAGACCTAAAATTATTTAATTTTATAGGTGATTGGAGATTCTTTGCTTTCATTTCTATTTGGATTTTTCTTTTTTTTTTTAATACAGTATCCCAGGAAATGCTGATGCTGGGCCCTTTCTAACGTTCCTACTGCTGTCTCTGGATAGTAGGGGAGAACCAGCAGCACCTCATGCAGCTCCAAGTTCCTCACAGAACTACTGCTGTAGGTTTACATCATTCCTTGCTGAATAACTGTCTCTCAAAAGGGTACTTCATGTCTGCTCTGACCTCCTGTAACATTAGGTTAATATGAGCAAAAAAAGAAACACAGAGAGGACAAAAATAGTTGGGGAAAAAGAGTGAGATGTGAGCTCTAAACCCACAAAAGTCTCTACTCTGAATTTAGCATTAGAGCACACAGCCTGCTTTAAATACTTCACTTGCAGGCAGCACAGAGATGGACACAAAAGCATTTTGAATTATTTCTTCCGAGATGATGTAGCAGAGGAAGACAACAATGACTTTAAAAGGAACAGTTTATCTCTACAAAGTATTAAACTTTCGAAACATTTTTCTCTCTCTCTCGAAGCCTTTTAAAATCACAATGCACTGAGCCACTGGATTAAACCCTGGGACCCCACTCTGCCACCGCAGCTGATGAGCAGCTTCTCTTCCAGGGGCGTTATTCACAGATTGTAAACGGGGGAAAGGGCAACCCACAGCAGCAGGACTGCCTTATGCCTTCAAAAGAATTTATTTCCTGAGCAAATATTGTGTGATATGGGGTCACTAGGATTTGAAGAGGTGGGATGAGGCCAAAGAAGAACCTGAGCACAAACAGCGAAGAGAAGAGATGATGTTACTGCCTCAGAAAGTGTCCCTGTCCCGTGTTCTGCCACAGTATGTCTAACACGGCTGCAAAAGTGCTTCTGGTAGGTATTCAGGTATTTGCACAAGTGCCTACTTGTGCAAATAAAATCTGATTGCTTGGACACACAGAGAAAGGAAACAGGAATTACAAGTTGCCAGGGCCACTAAAGTGGCTCTGGTGGAGATTCAAGGAAATAGTTAATATTAATATGCCAGAATTGTTGTCAATTCTTTTTGTGTGTGTTTGGCTTGGGGCTTTTTTTTCCCCACCTTCCTCCAGGATTTGATCACCTCTGTCAGAAAACCCCCAAAGGCCAAATCAAGCAGTACATCCAGAGGGAGTAGTTAAGTGCCCTATTTCAATACACAGAATGAAACTAAAACAACTCTTACAATAATCAGTAATTCAAATCTCACTCCCCCCCCCCCCTTCTCTCCAGCCCAGTGTGGAATAGTGCATATCTCAAAAATATATCTTTATTTTCAGAAACACTTCCAGTGGAACAAGCAGGTAAACAGCTATCAAAGCCAAGGCTTAACCTAAAGCTTTTTGCTCCCCAGCACAGTCCAAACCAGTGGTGAAAAAACCTTCCATGATCAAAACCCCCTCATGGCTCTGTTTTGAATTAGAGCACATCTGTGCCACCCAGCATCACAAACTCCAATGTATAAAAGCTGTTTCAGATCTCATTCATGAAAGCCAAACAAACAGGGTTACAAGTACTTCTTTTGTTTATAACAATCTACAGTGAAAGGTTTGCATAGAATCAGTTCTGAACCTCATTTCATTTTACTCATTCTCATTTTGGAGCGCAAAATGAAATTAGCACAACTCCATCTTCCAAACATAAAATTGTGTTGATGTCTGAAAAGCAGCCTGATTTGTAAATATCTATTATGCACCACTTGTGTATAAGCAAGGATGCAATTAGCCAAATTCATTCTCCATTTGTGCTCTTTGATTGCCAGAAATCTTTACAACGGGAGCAGGAGCTGCCCTGGCTCACAGGGAGCCTGGGCTAAGGTTTGAGCCCAGCTGTGTCACCCCCCCCAGCCCCTTCCCTCCTCTACTGCTTTAGGATTTTGTCTCAAAGGATTCCAGGTATGGCCAGGTCCAAGGAAATTGCTGCAATTCCTCATCTCCAAAACTAGCATTTAATGCAGCTTTTGAAAACCAGAATGAAAAGATTAAGAGGCAGATTGATTTTCAAGGTACTTCAAAGCGCAAAACACTGAGCTTGGTTAACGGTTTCACTCAAAATATTATGGGAAATATGGCTTTCTGTTTAAAGATGGATGGAGCAATCTGGCTGACTGCCTGGCTCCAGTGCTTGCCTGCTGCTGAATGTACTTCAAGCTACTTTTCAAACCTCATGATGGCAGGACAGCCCTTACTATCAATGGGACAATTTCCGTGAAAAATCAACAGAAATGTCTTGCAACAGGCAGGCTGTGCTCCCGGGGAGCTGCTTCTAAATGGAACAGCACAAACTCAAGCTTGACTCCCAGCTTTCTTTATACTCAGCAGTTGTGCAAGGTTTAAGCCAGTTAAAAATCCAATTCATTTCAGGGCAACCTGCTCTTTGGCTATGCCAGTTTAAACTGAGTTCGTCCTGGTTTAGGCTGCTCCTGTCAACAACCTCAAAAACCCACATGGACAGCAGGAACAGATTTTCTGAGGAGCACATGTGTAAAAGGGAGGTGGAAAGGAGTGTTTGTTGCGTGGGTAACACAGATTAACATGGTCAGTGTGGGTCACAGGTGAGGAAGCAGCAGCATCTCTCCAGCCTGGAAGCTCCTGAGGGTGGCTCAGGAGTTGGAAGCTCTGGAGTTTGTGCTCATCTACCCCTGCATGTGCCCTCAGCTGCAGAGCTGAGGTTGCTGTAGAATCCCTAAGGTCAAAACACTTCAACACTTAGTGTAGCTGGACGTCTGTTCTTCAAAAGGAGCAGCACCACCTGTTTTGCAGGTGAAGCACTAACAAAACCCGATTTTATGCACTCATTAAGAGTAAAAGCCAAGTATCGCAACTGGAAGGCTGAAATAAAGGCCTTTACATTACTCATGACATTCTTTAAAATGGCAGGTATGTCACTAATCATACCAGTCATGTACCAAAAGTGATTGTTAAAACAGAAAAGTAAGTCTTGTACTTAATTGAAAATTTGCTATGATGCTTAACTTCTCAGAGTTACTCTTCCCCAGAAAATGAAACAGCCTAATTGGCTTCACTTTTGTGTGTAACTATCTTGGATCTTTTCCATTTCCTAATTCATATGCACTTGCTGTAGGTTGCAGTGTTTAATTTTTGCTCTCTCTCGTTTGGGAGAAAAAGAGCAACAAGAGTTCTAGTGCAAATAATGACACTGGAATTACTAAGTCACTGGTATTTGATTTTGTAAATGTTAACTTTTTAAACTAAGAGGTTTCAGTTCCAAATTGACCACACAGTTTGTCCTTAAAAAGCAAGAGAATGCAAATTAATCAAATATTGCAAGCTACTGATTCTATGAAAAAGTTTTTGGCTGGAGGCAAGCTAAGAAATCAAGAAAGCAGGGATGCCAGAAGACTCATTAGAAGAAAGTTTGTTTGAAGTATATACATCTCAGTTAACAAATAACATTTCCATCAGTAAGATGCATGCATGTTAATTTGAGGAAAGCTCAGATTTTATTTTAGCACCACATCTTCAAAAACAAGCCTTAATGCTGGCAGATATTCCAGACATTCTAGTTCAGCATTTTTAAAATTTTGAATTATGCAGAGAGAGACAATATCTTTTATTAGAAGAGACATTAAAATGCAGCAATTAACAACAAACTGCTTGATTTGCAAGTTTGATGCTTTCGTTTGAAAATGGACCTAGTTAACTAAACACTGTTCTATTGCAATGACATTTTGAACATAAATACAAAATCATCACACACAACAGCTCACACTGTGCACCACAAATTAATTCCAGCAGTAGCACCGGTGCTCAAAGTCTCATTTTTCACTGTCATATGTGTGGTTTTAGTGTCAGAAGTGGTACATCTAAGCCTTTCCCTCCCCCTGCTTTCCATTCCAGCAGTGGGCCATCATCCTGTGCCATAATCAACAACCCTGGAAAATACTGAGGTGTGGATCTGAATGTAATTTTATGTATCAAACAGGTATACACCTTCTGATCCAATTTAAAGCTCAGATCAAGCAGTACTATGCTATGCTCCACACAGCTTTAGTTGGTGAGGAATGGCATTAAGGAACAAAAAGTCAGCTCATGCAGCAAAGTTTTCACAGTGCCACAGCTAAACCCCAGAGCTGCAGGAGCCTGTGCAACACTTCACTCTCAGCCACTCTCAGAACCGAGGGGATGCATCACCCTGCTCCAAATTCTCTGTCCAATGGTGAATTTTACCTTGGCCAGACCCAGCTCAGGATCCTGATTTGCACAGAACTGAAGGAGCTGCTCTGGCAGCTGCAGAGGTTGACTGAAGAGAACCTACGAGCAGGATTCACTTCCTCTGATCACCAGAGCTTGTCCCAGGTCAGCACTGTTTGGAGCAGGGGAAGAGTTTCCAAAAACACACTATTGATGAAAGTGTAGATAAGAAAATCTGAAGCTTCCCTAAACAACATAATTAAATACCATTAGGCTTAATTCATTTTCCTGGAAGACACCCCAATTAATTAGATCTTCTAATTAAGGATGTCCTGATTACCTACTGAGGTGTCTGTAGCATTCAAGTGACATTAAAAATAAAGTAGAAGAGAGACAAGGAATGTGCTTACTAGTCCTTGCCCCTTTAGAAACATGGTATGGTTCAGCTGTTAATGAAAGTTAAAGCAGGTACGTGTTTTTTTCCAGATTGATCTGTGCTGGTAATTGCAGAGTGAATAGGAATAATGAGAACCATGAGGTCAAACTACCCTTCACTTTCAAATGTAATTCCATATGAACTAATGAGAACTGGACCTGGAGTAACTGAGCAAAACTGACTCTCCAGGAACAAAGAGGCTTGAAAAGACAGGGTGCTTAATTTCAAGAGAGCTGACATTTTCAGTCCATTTTTGTCACAGGTGCTCCTGTCAAGATTTGCTTGCTTTAAAAACGTGGAGCAATTATAACCCAACCAATGTTGGGCAAACTGCCTTGAAACACTAAGCTAAAATCTGGCTTTACCAAATGTAAGTTAACTCACATCACTTCACTTCCCTGGATTCCAGCCTATGTGCTGATGTCCCAGTCTGGCACAGAAAGCTGCTGCTCACACAGCTCTGGATCTATATTTAATAGTCCTTGGTGTGACCTTTTTCTATAGAGGGTGTGGGCTGAAGCTTCCTGATACCAAAACACTAATTTTGAAGTATTCTTTTGGGCTTACTGTGTAGCTGTGCTTGCCTTTCTAATGGCAAGTGTGATGTAGCTCTGTACCCAAGAATGTACCAGTGCTCACTTTGGGCTGCACTTCCAGGATGGAATCATTTCACATGTGCTCCATAGGACTTTCAGTAATATTATGTCAACTGAAACCTGCAAATAATTTTAAAAGTGTTCCTATACATTCAGTCTTTGTAAAATGCAGGAATACAGCTGCTAAGTTTCTGCTGCCACAAGCCATTGATCTTCACTTCTTCCAAAGTACATTCTTATTTGTGTGTTTCTATTCCCCTAACACAAAACCAGAGACCAAGGTGTTATTCTTTAGGTTTTCTTTGGTAGTGCCAGGTAGACACATACTGGAAATGTGAGTTGTGCTAATGTGTAAAGACATATCTCACCCAAAGACCACATAAAGCAAGAAGTGCCCAAAGCATATTGTGCATGGGCCTGTAAAAAAGCTACCAGAAGCTCTCTAATATCATGGATGGGTGCTTTTCTAAGAATCCATCATGACTTTAATGCCTCCTTAGTCTAGAGGAGTCACCAGTAATCAGGAGCTTTGCAAGACAAGAGGGAAAAGGCTTACTCATGTTTTTAAGAAAAGCTGCCAAGAAGTACAAGTCTACATTACAACCATGTGAGAGAGGGCTGGCACAGATCAAACAGCTTCATTAGGAAGGATCTTGATATTCCACGAAGCTTTTGCACAGTAGGAGGCCCAAACAGACATCAGGCAGTACTGGCATGGCCAGACTGAGACACAGAGGTGGGCATTAGGATGCTTTCAGTGCAGTGTCCCCAAAGGGCACACAACATCCAGAGAGCTAAGGCACTGCTGACTGCCAAAAACTGCTGGCTCAAATTCAGATCCACTTGTAGCAATTATATAGGGCACAGCATCCTCAAGGAATGGGCAGGAACCAGTTAAAGAGTAGGAAGAAGCCACAGGAAGTTATGAAGTGTTTTGCTCTTTACCAGGTTCTCTCAACTGACACCAAGCAAACAGTAAAGACAAATGTAAAAATTCCGGTAACACGAGGAAGAAATCGAATTGGACAACAAAAAAAGGCTTACAGATGTCTGGAAGTCACAGACTCCAGCAGGATAGATTGGTCAGCAGCACCATGAAGTGATCTAATGCCACTTCAAAGCTGCTGTGACTGATCTTGTCCCATTATCTGAGCTGGCACCTGGTTTAGTGTACAACAGACAACACAAACCAAGAGACAGGAGCATCACGGGTCTGGTATCTGATGGATAACAGACTTGTACAGCAGGTCATGCAACTAAGAGACGACTATTTATAAAATAATGATAAAAAAAAATCAATAATTGCAAACAACAAGGCTGCGGAACAGAAATTATATACTTAGGTGACTTAGCACCTGTAAAGAAAGAATCAATGCTGGTACTATTCCTCACCACCTACTCACTTGGCAACACACACCAACACAGTGAGCATCCTAAAGCAAACAGTTCCTGAGAGTCTCTGCTGCACCCACACCAGTCAGAGGGCAGCCAGTCCCTGGTACAGAGCAACCAGGAGAATTTGCACTGCTTGTTCCACTGTGGTTCCTTTTTCTGGCTAAGCACTAATGAGCTCTAATCCTTTGTTTTCAGTTTGAAGAGGGAAAAAAAAAAAGAAAAGAAAAGAAAAGAAAAAAAAGTAATTCTCTGCAGCCTTAAAACATTACTTTTGTTTCTAATCTGAAGGGGCAGAATTTACCCCTCTCCTGCATAGGGTTTGCCTTTCAACACTCTCTGACCAGCCCTCAGGGCTGCTCCTGGACTACCTGATTTCCTTCTTTACCGTGTTTTGGTTTTGTTCTTTAATATGAAAGACAAAAAGTACTTAAGTAGAATGACATATTGCTGAAATCCCCTCCCTATAGTTTATCTTTCAAGTGCAGACAGAGATGTACAAAACAATTTAACAACCAAGGAAAACCACCTACTGCAGCTGTAGATTTACAATGGAATGATTTAATTTTTTGAATTAATGACTACTGAATCTCATTTTCCTGTCAGCAGAAAAACAAAATCCCAAAGCTTATCTTTTTCCTCTGTGTATATGTGAGTGTCTGTCCACAACTTAAGGATAAAATAAAGCACTAAAATTGAAGCACTTGTACAGAAGACAGTGAAAAAGGACATTTCTTCTTGCATGCACAGATTCAAACACTGAAAGTATCTCAAAAAAAGGCAGTAAAAAACAGGTCTTTTGCCTGTCTAAACAAAACATTTCTAGAGAACCAGTTGCTTTAAAGGCCAGCCTGACCACAGAATTAAAGTATAAACTCCAAGAAATGGACAGGACCATAGGAACAGCTTATTTTATGTGGAAAGGACAACAGCAACTTCATGCACTTCAAATTCTGTTTTTGCATAGATTTGAAGGAAGAAGTGGAAGAGAAGGTCACGACATCTCTGAAGAAAGGAAGTGAGCAGAGCTGTGGGCTTTTTTTTTGTTTCCCCTGCAGGAAACACTGAGAACAAGGCAGATGGCAGGTCCCTGTTTCCCATACTAACCCTCCTGCAACAGAGCATCTTCTTATCCACAGCCTCAGTCCCAGATACATAAATATGCCCAAGCCTTTCCCCTCTACTCAGTTTGAGCTCCTTATCTCTCAAGATTTTCCTGATGCCTCGGAAAGAAGCCTTTCCTGTTGAAAAGCCAAAGAGCTTTCCAAGGAGACAAGTCATTGCTCCCATCCTCGGTCCCAACCAAGTCCTATCTCCTCTCAAACCTGACAAGACCCAGCTTCTCTAATCATATCTCATCACAAATGTAATCAGCATAGGGTGACAGAACTTTGGATACTCGTGCTTTTTCTATTTTAAAATTCATAAGACTATTTTGAAACTCAGGCAGAATCCAAACCTCCAGCCTTTAGGAATGAACATGTTTGCACAGGACAGGTTTTGCTGGCTGTCAGGATAAAGGCTGCTGCTCTGGAGCACTGAGGGATGATTTAGTGCTGGGGCTGAGGTATTTATGAACAACAATCACAGACATCTGGGGGGTCAGGCAATTCCACTGCTTGCTGGTCTGGGCCACTTGGCACTCAGAGCAGAGTAGTTTAAGAGCACATTATCCTGCTTGTGTTTCAGTTTACTTTTCCAGCAGCTTAACAATTTGCAAAATCATGATTCATTCACTTCTTGCCTGTCTCTGTTTGAAGCACTGTGTTAATCACTGGCAAACCACATGGAGAGACTCCCTTCCCTGTCTGTGGTTGCTTAATCAGGGTCAAAGTTGTTGGTGCCAGAGCAGGGAGAGCTGGAGCAGCAACTCCTTGCACAGGACAAAACTGGGGCATCAAAATCCTTGGGAGACCATGACAAGCAACCCCTTGAGGGAAAAAACCCAAGTGATGAAGTAACACAGTGAACAGCAACCAGGGCATGGAGCCAGGCAATGCTTAAGCTCTGGTTTGAGGCTCTGACAGAGTTTGGTTTGGGAGTAGAGCATTAGCCTGGAAGTTGTATAGAAAATGCCTATAAAAGAAACTCACTCACCCTAATCTTAAACGTGCTATGAGGCTTCACATCACTGTTATGTAAAACTTGCTGAGATCTTTATCTGCAGTGTGCTGTGTACAGTGAGTTCCAATCACTAATAGTGTCATTAAAAAATAATTAGCTGGAATAAAAATGCTGTTTGTTGGCAGACTGCTTGACTTGTCTGTGGCATCTTCCAGTGAATCAATATGATTTTTATGAAACTAGCTTTCCAGTAAATCTGCCTGTGTTAATTAGAGAGACTGAAAGAACTTTCATTCTGGGGGCAGAGCAGCAAAGGATGACCCTTGGTGAATGCTCTCAACAACTACATCCCGAGGAACCTTGCCTCTGGTTTTTGACACCTGAGGTAAAACTACAGGAAAATAAAATATGCAAACACTAATGGCTAATTAGGGTGCCTTCACTGCATCTCTGCCAACCCTGATACATATTTGCAGACCTAAAATGATGAATAAAGAACAGTACATACTGGGGAGGGGGAGGTGGAATGTGCTAATGGGATTTGGAAAAAACCATACTAATGGCTGTGTGAACCCATCCGGAGGCTTCTTACTGGAACTGTTCACCAGTTAATGTCTAACTTTCTTTCTGGTCTTCAGCCAGACGTGAAAAGGGACATACTTTTGACCAGACTGACAAGTAAATATTTAAGTATATGAGGATGCACTGCTAATTCCAGTTTAGCAGCAGTGCAGAAACCAGTGCAGATGTTTGAGCATGAATTGAAAAAGAAAACCACAAGCTTTCTCATTTTCATTGTGAACACTCACTTTAAGCTTTCAGGGAGTTTTTTTCAGTTATGCTTTGACCTGTAGCCTATAGTTTGGTGGAAAAAAAATCCCAACCTAACAAACTAAAAAGAAAAAAGAGGTGGGTGCTTGACAAGGGTGTCACTAGGAACAAATCCTGAGCTTCTGTAAAAAGTGATTAGGAGGTTGATACACTACAAAGGGCAAGAACAGCTGTGGTTGACCAATTAATTAATTAGCTAAAATATTACACAAGGAAATTACAAAAGAGAGTGCAGAGAAACAAAGCAGCATAATTGGTTTAGAAATTCAATTAAAAATAAAGAAAAGAGATCAGTATTCACACAAGCTCTGGAAAACACTGCTATGGAAACCACTACTTTTCACACTAAGGTAAAAATTTTCAACCTACTGCTGCAAAAAAGCCCTCATTTTACAGGTCTGCTTGTTTAGCTTCTTTCTTAGCTCTTAACAGGGCAGGGAAAATAGGCACCAAGTTAAAAGAACAGAGTAATAAGGCTCGTTCAAAAGAGAATTCACAGCATTAAAATAAGAGTTACTTATTCTCCACACAACACAACTAAGCAGCATCCCAATTTGGATGATATTGAATACCAAAAGTCAGTAAATTCGGAGCACTGTTAGAAGACAGAGAAGAAGACACTGAGCAGTGAGTGAATTAACTCTTCCCTCAGACTGTACCAGCATTTCAGAAATGCTGGTTTCCCACCACAAATCTCAGCAGGGGGAAGACAGAAGGAGGCACCAAGGCTCACAAATGTCTCCTGTGTGACTGGAATTACGGCTGCTCTTCCCTCAGCTGAGAGAAGCTCTAAAAACCTTCCATGGCTCAGTTGGCTGTCTGTAAATCACATGAAGTTGATTTGATTTGCACAAAAGTGCAAATTGGTTCATTCAGCTCAAGCCCCTAGATTCCAAATCTGCACGACTGCCTCCTGCACAAACCCCACAGGCTGCCAAGGAACACTTGAAAAGTGTTTACCTCAGTCAGGTTGGTGTAATCTCTACCTGCTAAAGAGAGGAAAGGAACACAGCTTCTGAACTTCCAGGTGTGACAAGTCCTTCTTGCATAAAGGAGGAGGAATAATCTAAACTCAGGGATTTAGCTGGCCTTTCTGATGAGATATTTAGCTGTTGGTTTGAGCAGGGCATTCTTATCTTTATGTATATGAATATTATTTATCATTCACAGTGGTCTAACAACACACCCAGTGTTTATAAACACCTGTAAAAAGGGATTCTCATTGATTACAAAGAGGAATGCACAGATGAGTACTTGTACCTACACAAACTACCATGGTATTTATATGCTAAACTTCCACAACAGACACAACTCACATCTTTTGCTGAAGGGTTAACAAAAAAAAAAAAAGTAGTAATTAGTTACTAATGCCTTGCATATTTTGATACTACATGTCAAAGACAGGAAACTGGTTGTTTATAATTTGTGGAACAACTCTTTGCAGCTGTCACAATATGCCAGGCTGGTTGATTATTTCTCCTTTCAAAACAAAGCAGCCAGAACGGTGCATCAGTGACAAAGGGAAATGCTAATTCATAGAAGCAATAGTCTAAAACCACGCTGCTGGAATGGGGTAAGAGGAGCTTTTCAAGAGTGCCCATCAGCAGCAGCCTCAGACCTGCTGCAGTAAAGGACAGGAAAAAGCACCTGGAGCTTCTGAATGCAAGGTAAGTTCCCTGTTGGAGCAGAGTGTTAGCAGGGCCCCCACGATCCTGTCCTTTTCCTTTTGTAATTAACAAAAAACAAACCCTCAGAGTTTACCAAAGTCAAATTTCCCATATGAAGAACAGCCCACGTGTGTCTGTTTCTTAAAGGGTTTCCTATTATGGCAGTCATTTTTCCCAGAACGTGGTTCAGAGCAGCTGCTGATGTAGCAATGGGTTTGCTGGAGCTTTCATTTAAAAGCAAATCTCAAGGAAAACCCTTTCTGCTCAAGTGCATTTTGTCAACCACTTCTGTTTTCCCCACTGTTTATTACTGAACTGCCTCAACCAGAGGCTTCAATATTGGCCCTCTGACAGTGAGCTGATGCCAAATGGAAAGGCTGACTAGGACAAAAATTCCTAAATGGGAACCAAAGGGGAGAAAATAAAGAAGATATATATGATGCAAATATTAACTATTTTACATCAAGTCAATCTAATTCTAAGTATTCAACCTAGACCTTGGAAAACCATTTGGAAGAGGCCCTTGGAAAGCATTATATTATTGACAATGACATACAGGAAACCAGTGGGAATCGTGGTCAGGATTAACACAGAGGAAGCTGGAAATCATTCAAGGACAGACATTCTTATCAACCTCAAAGACTTTCTGATGCCCAAAGTTGCAAACTTTTGTCAAAGGGGAACCTTGTGCCTTATTTTTGCACAGAAGTTCACACCAACCTTCCCCTCAAAATCAAACAACTCCACAAACAGCACTGAAGGCAATGACTATTCTTATGTCTGCAGATAGCAGATCCAACTTAGTAACATTAAGTGGGCAAAACTTTCAGGATTTTAACAAGATAAAGAGGGGCAGGGGAGGTTTAAGTTCGTGCCTGTTTTCTAGCAGTCTAATGGGGAGTTAGAGACAGGGATCATCTCTCAGGAGGGACAGGGGCAGTGCCCTGGCAGAGCTGCCAGGGGGCCTTTCTGGGGGAGCAGATTTAACCACACAGCCACTGCATTTCAAGGTGGCATCATTTGCATTCCTAAACTCTTCTCTTGAATGGCAATGAACTGAAACACATGTTTAAGTGCTTCATCACCTTTGGGCCCACAGCACCTCAATCTCTTCCTCAACACCCCTCTTGCCATTTCCAGGTGCTGTACAGTCTCCTCTCTTGGGAACTCTAGCAAAAATATTTGATTTATATGAGCAAATAGGAAATTTTAAGCCATGCTTGCCTGCATCCTCCTGTCCCCAACACCGTATTTAATGTATGGTCCCATAACTATCACACCTTGAGCAGCATTCAGAGGTGTTGCCCTACAATCAGCTCACTGAGGGCAGAGCACAGAGCAGCAGCTTTTGATATTAAGCCACCTTGTGCCAAGTTTGCAATCCAAGTAACATTTAAAAGTTATTATAACAGTCTTTCTGTTTTACAGATATGCTTCCATCTAGTTAGATGGCAAATGAAACAAAAAGGAAGTGGCTAGTTTAACTACAACAAAATAGCAGGGTATTAAGCAGTGTCCTTTGAATACATTTGGACTTTTCCATTTTAATTTCTCTGCAGTAAGAGGATTTCTGCAGCTGTTTACCTTGAAATCTAAAACTATCTCAAGCTTTGCTCCATAGAGGATCTTCTATTTCTGTTCAGTTACCACAGCATGTAAGATAAAAGATCTTTTTCTCATGTCATACTTATTGAACATCTCTGAACTCAAGGACTGCAAGAAACTATGTAAGAATGAAAAAATCCAAATGGTTTATAACTTGAAGTGACCTTGTGGGAAATTTCTATATGAAATGCATAATAATCTGCTTTTACACACCTGTCTTATACATCAGGTGGTTGGCTTTAAGCTTTAATTCCTAAAGCTCTTAAGATAACAGCTCTCTGTATTTATGGCTAAGTCTTCACACTTATCTTTCAGTATTCCTCCCAAACCCTCAAAGTCCAAAAATGGAATTGATTTGGGCAGCAATCAGTGACCACTTGCCTTGGAAATGTTTGATAGTTTTGCTTTTTTCAACTGTCTTTATGAAATGTGCTGGAGAAACTGGCCAGGAATCTTCTTCTCCTAATCTCGATTACTGTATCTTATTCGTTTTCTGGTTTAACCCCTGAACTCCTAGAGTACATGAATTGAGTTTAGACTCCTCTTGATCAGGAAGCCTGAGCAGCCTAGGATAAACTTTAGGAACAGCAAACTCCTGGGAAAGTAAGGGAGGGAGAATTTAAAAGCAAACCCATTTCTCCATTGAAATGTCATAGAAATTTAACATTAAAAGGTGTGATTGTGCTTTGAAGAAGAGAACAAGAGGAAGAAAAAGTTAACCAGACATTATAGGAGTGGTTCATCTACCTCATTTGGGGATCCCTTTAGAATCTGAGCACTAATATCAGTTATAGCAGGCAGATCCTCACTCCTTGCAGACTGGCTGGAGGCTTCACATGGACCACCAGGCAGCCTTGACATGATCTGAGCCTTCAGATGCTCCCCCAGGAGGTGTCTGCACCAATGCTCTGTACACATAAAAGGTTCCACACGCCCCCTGCAATCCTCAGCTGGGGCTCTGCTCTCTTCCACACTGCTAAATGTAATTAGAATTTAGCAAAGAGTTCATAATTGATTTAATTGCTGCTGCTTCTCTCTTCAGGAAAACAGCTAAAACCAGATCATTAACCCCTCAGCCATCTTCGCTGTCTGGTTTATTCAGTGGCATTTCTCAGAAGTTTTGTTTTGTTACATAAATGCTGAATTCTTAAGTACTACACTTTGTGCTGTGTGCATGTCTGCATTAATCAGGGTTCTGCAACACCACCTTCACAGAAGCCCTGTCCTCAGCAGCTGCTGTTCCTCCCCTGGAGGAACCAGCTGAACATAACTCTTCACTCCCTTTTCTCCTTCAGAAGCTCCTCCTTTTGGCTCTGTGTTACCTGGGTCTCAACTCCAACCTTACTGTGTCAGATGCATGTTTCTTGTCCAACACAACTCCCCACCCAGATATTCTTACAAAAATGTAAGTACTGATAGGGAATAATGACTTAGACATCAGAAGGGTAACCCCTGAGCCAAAACTTAATTTCCTTCCTCATTACTCAAGCATCAAAGATTGAATCTTGGAAAATTTCACTGAAAGAAGACAATGAATGGGTGCGAACATAACTGAAGGGAATTCATTTAAAGACTCTGGATGAATATTCATGGGAAAATATTTCTGCATTGTTTGCCTAGCTCTAATTGTGTTCATTAAAGAAAAGCTTCATTAGTGAAGGCAAGAGCATATTGTTGTGCATAGCAGTGAAGAAAACACAACCCTAGAAATAGCACTAACTGTTTTTTGAGCAGTGTTTGCAGGTTTGTCAGTTACTGGTAACAAAGGAAACATTTCAGAGTTATAATGAGCTCAAATGCTCACATTAACAATTCAAATTCATAAAAGTGATAGGCACAGTTCAAGCTTCTTGCAAAACAAACTAACACCAAAAATATTGGGATTGAATTCTAAGGGAAAGGGTTAAATTCTTGGAGCAGCTAATGGATGAATAATAGAACCACTGCCATGCATTAGGGTAGATGTGCATCATTGCCCGATGATGGATGACTTCTCAGTGTTTGTGAATATGTTTCCATCTAATTGCTGAGGCACAAAAGGTACGGTCTCTTTTCTTAGTGCCAGCTAACAGAAGAGGGCTCTGTTTCTCAGCAAAATCCTCCTCTCGGTTCTGCAAACCCCCGGCACACATCAACACCCTGGCAGCAGTGTGGGAGGCTTGAAACTGGGTATTTCCTGGGCAAAATCAGGGCTCCTTCCTCTGAGAAACACTCCACCTTTCCCTGTCCTTCACAGCGCATCAGTATTCCACCTCTGGGTCACATTTTGGGCTCACTGCTCAGCAGTTCCACACCGAGATGCTGAGTTCTCCCCATCCCTCCTGGAGACCTCCCTCCATCCTGACGAGAGGAACTGGAGTCAGGTCTGGAGTCGTGCCCGACACGAGGCATTGCAGTGCTTGGCACTGCAATAATCAGACTAATTTGCAGACTGAGTGTTTCAGGGAAGCTCAGCTCGAGGGACATTGCAGACTCTTCATCAATAAAAAAAGAGCTGATAACACGTCTTCTTCACAGGCTCGGGAAGATTAAACACAACAGGAGCCACTGTTACAGTGTTAGGACCACACAGGCACCGTGCTGACAGATCATCTTTGATAAACATTTAATGGGATGGCCGGGAAGTCAGCCAGGGATTTTATGTAAAGCACAGTAAGTTTTGACTGGAAGTGTCTGCCTCAGAAATGCCCTCAGCCTTGCTATCAAAGGTTTATGTGAGGAGCAGCTCGCTGTACCCTGCACATCTCTGAGAGAGGGATAAGTGTCCTCAATCCAAAGTTGCATCTCACTTGTACAAAAGAATTGTGCTACTTCCTTGGCTTTACCAAACAGCATTTCAGGGAGAACCATCCACTATCATTAGCAGGTTTCAAATAAATGAGATAAATGCACTGCATTTTTTCCTTCTCTCACGTGTTCCCCTGAGATTTATGTTCCAGTTTTCATCTACATACAGATCACTGCAAAAAAAAGAAAAAAAAGCCCATTCAAATGGCAGATTAATATTTTTTTTGGAGTGGATGTTTGCTGTCTATGCATATCTGTTATATTAATGTGTATTTTTGTACTTTCATAGTATTTCTGTGTGTAACTGGCCTCTCTGAAGAATGATTCTATGTTTTTCCTCCCAAAATGGCTTATTATCTAGGATAAACACTACCCAGTGAAAAGTTGTTCCTGCCTATGGTGGGGGTTTAGAGCTAGATGATCTTTAATGCCTGTTCAACTCAAACCATTCTATGGCTTCTCTCTCTTCTCTCTCAATTTTCCTTGCTGACAATCCGGATTTTTGTCTTTATAGTACATTTGCCATATTTTTTCAGGATTTGGACACATTACTTTTATTTGTTCACAATATTTCAGCTTATGCCAGTTATACAGTAATTTGATATCACTTTTGTTTCTCCTCCTTACAACCACCATTGCAAAAAGGGCACCTCTAGAGCCTCTCAGTGACACAGAACTCATATAAAACCACACAGAAGATTCCCCTCGAATATCTATTTATTTTTGGAAAGGCTGTGAAAGGAATTTGAATAAAGACATTATAGACCAGTGCTACTGCTGCTCCCTTAATTTCTCTCGTTATTTTTGCTCACGTACACAGAAGGTTCAGCCTGGAGGAATCTATTTCTGAGATATGTGGTCTCTCTGCCTGTATCCAACCCCACTGCTGACACAGGGCCAGCTCTCGTTCCAGCCCACTTCAGAAGCGACAGCAAGAAAGATGAAGCTTCAACATTTTTTAATAATACTTTTTTTATGTACTCTAGCAGATGAGAGCTTTCTTTCCCCCTCCCCCTTTTTTTTTTTAACTGTATATGAGAATGCCTCTGTGTTCAACAGCTCCTGTTCCCGACAAATGGCAATGTTCCCACTTCAATCTATTTTGATGTGTGTGTTAAGTCATGACAGGTATCCATCCTTGCCAACTAGCTCTGGCATGAAAATAAGGAGGCCCAGGAGAGTAACAGTATTTCGAGTAGTAAATAATATCAATGGAATTTGAAAGAAAAAAGATAAGCCTGAATTTTCTGTTGAAGAATACCCAGATGGAAGCAAGCATTCTGTGAGATGCAACACAGACTGAATTAGAGCTTCTCTAATTGCAAGAGCCAATAAGCTGCTCTCAATTAAAAGGGAGCAAAAAACCAGTGTGGCAGACAAAATGGAATTAATCGATATTGCCATTATATTTGCTTCCAGAAATCAACCCTGCCTGCTTTTAGCCAACATCAAGTCTGAGAAGATCCTGACTTGCCCTACCACGTTGCCCCACAGGCTCTCACTTCACCTGTTCCCTGCAAAGCTGCCACCACTGCCCAGGTTCACAAGGAAGAGAGAAACTCTGATGTGCTCCTGTCCACTGGGGGCAGTTGCTCCACATCCATCAGGAGCAAACAACACAATCAGGGATAAACCCACCAGGGTTACAGGAGAACAAAACAGAGAAGAAAACCCTGCTGTTCCCTCCTAGCCCAGACAAGTTGGAACCAGTATTAGAAAGTTTGTGAAGCCTGAGGAGGACACTCGAAAACCTATGACACAATTTGAGGAGATTCCCTCCCCCCAGGATGCTTCAGGGCATTCTCCTGGTGGCCAGATCTCAGATCTCTTCTGACTCCACCAAATGTGAGGAAATCAATAAGGATGTCTACAAGATAAGTTTATGAGGGGGATTTGGCTCTCTGATGTCATTTCCAGGATGTTCCACCCATCTGGGAGTTAGTGTTTCGTGGGGGTTAATGCACATGGCTCCCATTAAGCACCATGGAAAAAGCAAATAAATTCACAAATAAAGGGCACATGAACACACCAACAGCATTCAGTCAGCCTCTGGGGTACCCAGTGGTATCTCAGCCCTCCAACATAATGAAGAGAACAGAACCCAAACTGCACAGCACAGCAGAGTACATAAATATACTTACTGCAGGTAAAGAAGTTGTAATTATTTTTGCTGGGGCTATATGTAACACCACTTTAAGCTGGATTAGGTGCCTCTTCCTGACAGAAATATCACCAGACAAAAATCAATAAAGCTGTTAAAGACTCCAGCAGATTTATCACCTACATATTACACCTGATATTTTCACAAAGTCCCACTCTAAAGTGCAAGCTTTTGTCTACTGGCATTTTCCAAATGTGAGAAGTTAAAAAGATTCTAAAGCCAGCACTGCAGGAAAAGGGAGGTTTCATGGTTAAATCAAATTAGACTCACATTACCTGATACAACAGGAACACGTTCCAACAATCACTTTTTGATATACTAATCTATGAATTGAACATTCAATTGCAGCAATTTAAAATGGCTGCTTCAGTTAAACTGTGCATGTTGAAAAAATAATCAGCTAAGGCTGGGTGGGTTCCTGATTGGATAGTGGGAATTTTCACCTTCAACCCAACTTCTAAAATCATATCAGAGAAAAAGAGTGAAAAAAATGTATTGGAACCACCATGCTCTTAATCATAGGTATTTCCCACTAGATCCAGCCTATGGACATTATGGAACAGATCACCCCAGACAAGACGAGGCTCCTGCAGTCCAACCTCATCCCAACACACTGCTCAGGTGAGAAAAATCCATTAATATTGCAATAACAAGTGGCAATACTAAATGGTGCCATAATAATACAAACACTGGAATTAACACCTAGACTCCAGATGCAATCAGAATGCTAATTAAAGTGCACCTCACTATGAAAACCAAAACCCACTTAAAAACCATTAAAGACTTAGAAAGAGAAAGCATACATAGGAATTAGGGAAGGGGAAAGAAGGGTTTTTTGCTTTTACAGCTGGAGAGTAAAGACACGACAAGGCTGAGAACTGAATGCAGTCCCAGATCGTACCCTAATCTACAGAATATTTTTCCTGAAAGAATTGTTCAGATGATCTTCTAGCAATCCTGTCCTTCTTCCCTTGTTTTCAGCCCTATGTTATATACAGTACACTGATTTTTGAATGCCTACTCCAAGAGCTTGCTTTGTTTAAAGAATTCTATTAAGCTCAGTATGCAGGAGGAAGGTGTCACAAACATTAACGAGACCATAAGAAGGAAAAAAAAATGTTAGAAGTAATATAGCATAAAGGGAAATAAATAATGAGGGGGAAAAAAATCAATTTCAAATGAAGCTAAAATATAAAATCCTCTAATCTCCAGAATTTAATATAATTTATACTCCTAATGATCACATATTCCTTCCCTATTGCATTTCCTCTATATAACTGATATTGGAGGTGTCCCAAATATAATTTCCCTATATTGGTGCCAACACAAGGAAGCTCAGCTTCAGTAGTTTCCCAAAAACAACTTCCTATTATCATCTTTCGAGTTCCAATAATACAATCCTGCCCATAATACAATATGGATGACTTCTCATTTGTATGCACAGCTTCTATATTGCAGAAGCAGTCCAGGATCACATCCAAATGTCTTATGGGCTTTTTATAGCTACAGTACATTTGATTTACAGCTACTCCAGCAAACTGTTGTACTCATTACCATTGTAAGTCGAGGCACTTATATCCTTTTTGCTTTTCATGTCCATTGTATTATTGCAACTTTAAGAGGCTCCAGTGATAGATCACTGATGAAAAAAATTCAGATTCATCTTATATTTTCAGCTTATAATTATCTCATTTGAAGACAGAGAGTATTTCCTGGTCACAATGGGGCCAAAACACTGTTTTTAGTGTTGATACTAAAATCTATTCAAAACACTCCTTTTTCCTACCAAAACCACCCCCCCCCCCAAACCAAGAAAACCCCATTAATCATTTGAGTGATTGAGTAACAGTTCCTTAAACACTTAATACTATGGCATTTTGATATTCCAAAGTAAATTTCAGCAACTTGAACTGCATTTAATTGCACTAATGTTTATCTTAGATTTATGGGAACATCTGTATCCACAAGGGAAATTATCTTGGTAATTAGAAGGCAGGCATGCTTTTGTTTGATTAGCTGACAGGGTCAAGGATTAGGAAGTAACATATCCTGACACAAAGAGATCTGAATAATAAAAAACCCAAGCAAATCTATGAAACACCTTTGCACACCTATGGTGACTCAATTTTTAATTAGCACACCTTAACTTCATTAGTACATCAAGGAATTCCATCTCCTCTAGTTTATGATTGCTCTTGTCAGGAAGCCAAGAACGGGAAGTGTAGAACAGATAACAGTATCAACTGTCCATCTATTTGAATGCAAAAAATTTTGTTACAGTAAAAGTTTTCCAGCCAGTAATCCAAAGAGATGATTAAAATAAAATAGTTCTCAGAGCAAGCCCTTTTTCTTTTTTCTCTCGACCCAGTCTTCAGGAGTCACAGATCTTGTCAGGGAGACCATGAGCTCCAAGTAGCCAGAAATGACATACATGCAAGATTTTACAGTGATTTTGAAGGAAGGTCTTCATCGTGATTGCAAGACAATGCCCCCAAATTAAGGCCTGATGGATGCTCATGAGGGTTTGCCATGTCGTTCCTTTTTACCTTGGAGTGTAAGTAATGCTATTCTTACACACACACTGATTACATATTCAAAGCTGCTACAATGGTTAGCAGTTAACCAAGCCCCCTTGGCAGATTTTCATTTGGCTTCAATTCATAGGCAGAACCCATGGCTGGGAACACGATACACACTTCAAGGTTATTTTCAGAGCCCTCATAATTTCACCTCAGATTTTGATCAAGAAATGCCTCCCTTTTTTTTTTGTGCGTAAGAGAAAAAATTACTCACCTTTGAAATCACTGGTATCCTTGAAGAAATCTTTACTTTAAAAAAGAACTATAATAGCAAGGTCTACACCTCAGTCTTTAAGAATAATTAGGATCTGTAGGGATTTCAAAATGATATTCAGATGCATATTTATCATAGCCAAGTTAATTAGCACTCTTCACTAAGGACAAAATAATTAAACTAGTCATGTTTAATGAAATTTCAATGATAGTTGATGTCTCTGAGTAGGAAATCTAACACACATTAGTTGGACTGATTTGTTACTAGTTGGATTTTTACTAATTAAATGTCCTGTCTCAATTTATGTCGAACTCCCTTTTCCATTTTTACTGCTATAAAATAAAGGCATCAGAAGCTCCCAGTCACTCCTTTTGCTGTTTGCAAAACTGCTTTAAATTTCACACTTAACTGTGATTTTTAGCAAAGCGCTTACTTTTACGTGCATATTTTTTGCATTAATTTTAATTATTCCCAGACATTCAAAAGCTTCTCCAGGCTGCACCAAAATCCCAGGTGTGGGGCGAACCATCTTCCTCCCTCTTTGTGTGGTGTTGCCTCACCTCTCCTTGCTGTGGGAGCTCCCACAGCTGGGATGCTCCCGTGCATATTTTACAGCGAGGATCACATAATTACCTACACAAACTGCCTCTGTCCCATCTGGTCTTTATTTAAATTAGGTGTCAGTGTCAGAAACGGACTCGAAGTCAACCCTTCTTTGATTTCTATCAACTCTGCACCGTTTCAGGCCGTGGCATCACACGGACAAATGGCCCTGAGTTACAGCACTGGCATCTTCTAACGAGCTCAAGAGATCAACAACTGCCCCTGCTAATCTGTCCTCCGCCTCCTTGGATGCTTTTTAAGGATGGAAAGAAGAGATCCAAATTGGGGAATGTGTAACAATGAAGCCAGAGCTAAAGGACTGCACCCTCCCCCCGTTTTCTCTTGTCTAGAGCCAGAATTAAAAAGCGATTCTGAGTCATCAGCCGAGTCCTTTTCACCATATGGTGCAGCTCTCCCCTCAGCACAGCTGAAGCTGAGGGAGACCAGGGGCACCAGAAGCATAGTTTGGATCCAAGGTCATTTGAGATGTGTAATTTCTTCATTCAGACAACGTGGCTGGCCTCCTATGAATAAGCCCTGGACTCAGATCAAGTTCCCTGCTAATTAGGAGATACAATCAGACCAGATCTTTCTTCTTCCTGAGGCATAAAAAACAGTGGCCCAGCAACTGGTTATGACACAACTCTGCTTTACTGGAGAACCATCCCTTCAGAAAACACTGACTGGTGCAAAAAATAAAATTCAACACTGCTGCAAGACAACTATTTCAGACAGGCTTATTGATCTGTTGATTATCTTTTTGTAATAAACAGATATTTTTGGTTGTCACACAATGTTCATGAATCTGTTGGCTTTTAAAATCACATCTATCTCTGTATCAGTACAAGATATATAGAAATTACTAAATAGAGGAGCACAGCATTGATTTAGTGGCTTTTACTTCCATATAACAGATTAGTTTTCAAGAGCTTTAGATATTTCAACAAAATTTTTCCTAGTGGTTTAAAAAAAATGTTATTTCTGCCTTCCTGTTGCATGGCACTAACAAGTGGGCTGTGAGTAGATGACCTGAAGCAAACAGTTTCACAAGATTTCTGGTACATGCTCTTCACAGAGTAGAGAATCATTAGCATGGTTAAAGCTCAGACATTGACAAAAAAAGTGCTCATTCCTCCCTTGAAATAATTTTTGTGTCTCGCCTTCACACCTGCATCATGAAGATGGCACCCCTTGATACTGAGATGTGCTATCATTAATCTGGCAAATTCCTTTGCAGGTTTCAATTCTGAATGTGCAGCAACATGATATGATCCCGTTATAGAAGTTAGAAAGTCTGAGGGATGGGCTGTGCCAGAGAAGATGCCCAAGCAAGAAAACAAAGCAGACAAAGCTGCTAAGGGTACCAAAGCTTACAAAGGGCACCATCAGCTTCTCTCAGGGAGAAGGGAATCAGAGGCCTGACTTGCAGAGAAACAGAGCACTGGGAGCTCCAACTGGTGACTGTCACCCTTGGCAGAGCCAGCAATAGCACACAGGCCCTCCTGACCCCCCACAGCTGTGCAGGGGCTCAGCTGGTAAACACACATCAGCATGTGCACAAATTCCCTGCTGGGGACACTTCCATCTCCCCTTTATTTATTGGGCTGTGTCTCTGACCCTCCCATCAGGCTGATCATTGCCTGCTTCCTTATCACATTGCCGTGGCACAGTTTATTTGATTTATTCTCTCACATATATATAACCCAACAACCCAGCAGGTCTGCAGTGTCTTTGTGACATGTAAACCAGAGGGAGACATTAATACAGGGAGATCACATGTGCTGGTATTTAGCTCGAGGACTCAGGAGTTTCACTGAAGCATGATTTGAAAATAATAAACGCTGTTACGTAGGTGACCAGGAAGGGAGAGGCTAATCAAGATAATGCTTTGGAAAGCAGACACAGCTCTGACTCCTGCTCTACCCGAGGACTTCTCCCTTTTCATTAGTTTTTCTCTGTTGACAGAGCACTTCCACTGGGTATTAGAGTCATTCTTCGAGCATGGGCTTGGAAAAGACAGGAAAATTCTCCTCCCCTCCACCCACACTATGATCTGGAGGCCATGGAAACCTGTTTCTGAGGTTGACTTTATTTCACTCACAGCAAAACTAGTCATGTTGTGAAGTGTTACCAAGTAAGTGACATATTAATTATTGAGATAATAGCAACAGAACCAAGGTCACAAAGTCTCTTAACAACACGACAAATACCTCCATGCTGGCAGGATCCATCTCTGCCAGGGAGACAAGAGCGTCACGTTAAAAGAGTTCTGTCAAAGAGGGATTGAAATTGCTGCTGCAGCTGTGAAGAATTTTTCTTCTTCTCCCTGCTAGGCATAGAGTTGCACTCTGAGTCTCATCACTCATGTTCAAGAAATATTAATTGGCTACTGGGACCTGGGCTGGTAGAAGGACAGTCACACTGCTTAGTTTTAGTTATCACCTTCAGTGCTTTGGTTGGCACCTACAGCTCTGTGGCACTGACCAGAGCTGCTGGAGGGGCTACCTGTCTGCTTTAAACACAATGCAGAAAACTAAATAAACAGCCCCTCTCCAAGTGCAGGTGAAGAAAAGGGAAATACTAGATAAAGATTTACAAAATAAACAAAATTTTGGCAAAGTGGGAGGAAACTATTTCTGTTTTCATTTCCGTATGTTAAAAGAAGCAACTGAAAATCCCTTCACTTAGGATCTGAACATTCAGGTACTGCACAAAGGTACATCTCTTACACAAGAGAAAAACCTCACCACAACAAAACAACAACAAAAACCCCCATGCTTGTTTATGAACTTGAACACTGATAAAT
The DNA here is from genome assembly GCF_003945725.1 of Corapipo altera. Lineage (NCBI taxonomy): Eukaryota > Metazoa > Chordata > Aves > Passeriformes > Pipridae > Corapipo > Corapipo altera. The sequence goes on from NW_020884913.1 coordinate 4,025,425, forward strand.
CTGAAGGTGACACAGTCTATACAGGAAAAAGATTCTGCAACAGCAAATTCACAGGAGCAAAGACCTTTAAGAAAGCATGACAAGCTGGAGAAGGAGCCTGGCACCAAGAGCAGGATAAAATGATGGTGGCCCTCTCTCCCAACATATCTTGGTAAGTTTTAACCCACACAAGCATAAAAGAAGCCCTGTCACACACACAAATCCCAAACACCCCACAGCAAAAAGAGGCATCACCAGACTGAGGCAATGGTCCCTGCCAAAGCTGAGGAAAGCTGCCCTGGCAGGACAGACTAACAAAACTAAACTAAAAATACAACATGGAAAGGCAATGACATAACTGTGAGGAACAGCTGTCTTTTTAAGAAACACTGATTCCAGGCTTCACCTTTGTCCCCCAGGTCTAACTCATAACTGGACAGAGATTTCCCCATCCACGGTTTGCTGCCCAGGAACCAGTGCTCTGCTTCCACTTGCACTTGGAATTCAGGGTTATTTCCTTCAATTCAGGTCCTGGGTACCTCAGACTGCCCCAACTCCTTCCTGCTGCAGCTCTTTTCAATTCCCTCCTGCTGGCAGGGTCTGGGTGGGGGTAATTGGTGTCACCTGTGTGACACAAGTGTTTCTCCTCAAGGATGCAATTCCACAGCACCCAGGGCACAGAGCACAGGCTCAATTCCTTTCACATGTGGCTATTTTTGATGATATTTGGGAGCTGAGTAAACACGTTTGGGCTTTAAATTGCATTTGTGTGTTAAAATAGAAGTGTTCAGAGTCAGGTTCCTGAGAGCTCTACAATGGTCATGGCATCTCTTAGCTCGTGTTTTTGGTGCTGTGGGGGTGTTGAGGCCAGATGACCACCCCACAGTTTCCCCTAGTGGGCTCAATGGTCTCTCCTGGCCCAAGATGTTGCCCTTACTGTGGTGCAGCACTGGAGGACAAGCCCTTTGCCTTTGTCCTAACCCTGGGTTAATATTGTCTCAGCAGCTGCTTTTGGTATTTCCTTATGTAATAACCTTCTGTCTCATCTTAAAAGTTCACAAATCTAGTGAAACCCAAAGATCTCACCAAGTCTGGCAGCTCCCCAGATCTCATAATATCCGACACAAACACAGGAGCAAATTAATTCTTCTCTGGACAGGATTTTTTCTCCCATGCAGGGCTTTAATTTTTGTAGCTTTAATGTCGTGTGTCCTCCCTGAATCCCACCACATGCTTCTGCAGCATCCACTGTCACTCTGTAAGCCAACAGACTTTCCAGTAAGCCAGCCAGTCCAAAGTATAAATTCGTATGCAAAAATTACATTATTCCTGTAAGCAACCTGTGTTATGAATAAAGCCTGAAGACAGAGCCCAATTCTCCATGCAAAGCCGATGTGCAAACTCCTAAATTAAAAAGAAATCTCAGGCAGGTGGAAGTGCTGTTTTGGGACCTCTCTGGTGTTGCAGTTGCCAAGGAAACTGCTTCCTTTGTGCCCAGTCAAAGGCACTGGCTGTTTGGAACCTCATCCCAGCAATGCCTGAATATGCTGCAGCATCAGAACTGAAGGGAAACTGCTCAAAATACACCCATAAAAGAAAATATCCAAAATAAGGTCTTCCTCACGAAAACAGCAGGTCTGTGGTTGCAGACTCCCAGAGCAGGTGAGTGCCTCTTACCTTCAAAGAGGAAGGCAGAGGCACACAGGGACAGCTCTTTGCATGTGATGCACTCTAATATTTAAAAGCAATGCATAATAAATGGTAAAAATTTAAAGGATATTTCTGGCTTAAAAGTCACGCACACATCTCCCTATAGTTTTGACCTGTTGTTGTAGAAAGCATCAGCAGTTAAGAGAACTGTCGAGAAAGAAATAAAATTCCTGTTTTATTTCTAAAGAAATAAATTCTTCTTTTATTACTACTTTTCCAGTGTTTGCTCCTAGTACATAATTATCTAGTTCTGGGTTTTTCTATGAGTTCTATGTAGATATCAGGGGAGTCTCAAAAGGAGTTGTTTTGTTTGTTTTTTTTTCCTAGAACTGAATTATTTCCAGTGCTACTGATTAATTTTATATGAGAAATAAGAAAAACAACTGTAAACACACAAGAATGAAGAGGACACCTCTCAAGCCTTGGTTTGATCTTGGTAAAACTGCTTAGTTGCTGTTAATATATTTACTTTTCTGACCTTGATTTACATCAGAATCACAGCAAAACAATTCCAGTTTAATGGATTAGCCTTCATTCCTTGATGCATTCTTAGTTTAAAATTAATAGCACCCTCAGGTTACTTTGTTTTTCTGTAAATGGTTTGTGTTTGCTACAACATATCGATGTGGCTTCAATGCATTTAGCTAGTCCTTCCCATAATACAAGCTCATTTAATGGTCACCCTTCATCTATTTAATGTCAAAGCCAGGACAGGAGATTTACAGAGACAGGCATGAAAAGTGATACCTAAGAACGGGAGACTTCTCTTCAAAACAAGAGAAGAGTAGAAATAAACAGTATAAAATAAGCCATCCCAGACATTTTGGACCCTAATGACCACTTAAATCTCTTAAACATAAAGATGTGCTGCAAGGACACATGGAACATGTAGCAGAAGAGTGCCTGAGTCCATGGTGTTGCTGTGGGATAAACTGTGCCACAGAGCAGGATCCCAGTAGTTGATCTTGCCACAAATTATTAATCCCCATTTCCCATTCTACAGGACTGAGTGCCACCAGGAAAAAAAAAAAAAAGAGAACCATGTGATCTGATAATTTGCTACACATCTGAAGAAGGGCTACTTAAAATGGACAAAAAACTGATCAGGAAAACACATTTTTGGTCACCTCAAAAATCTCTAGTAGATATTATTGCCATGTATTTTAGGGAAGGAAAGAGGAAGCAAAACATTCATCATCCTAAAGGCCATTTGGCCTTTGAGAGTAAAAACACTAGAACAACAAGGAAAAAACGCCCCAGAATAGAGCAATTATTTCAGGTTTTATTGTGGAAAAGGTTCCAAAGCATTTTAACTTCACTGGCAAGATGCAGCTGCAGACAGAAATGGCTGGTTCTTGTCTCTTCCAAAGGGCAAGAGCTACACCTGCACTACAGCCATTTCAGAATGCCTGAGAAAATTTCAGTGATTATTTGTAAGAGGAAACAAAAGGTCAGGCAGCTGGTAGTAGATTAATAAAATGGAGAAGTAAAAATGTTTCGCAGAAGGGGTTGTTCGACTTTTGATTATTCATTAAGACAAAAACCCTATAAAAGAAAAAATTGGGGCCAATTATTTGAAGCGATGCCATGAATGCAGGTGAAGGCCAAGCCATCAAGCACTGCAGATTATGGAAAAGTGCAGGGAATGTGACTGAAGGAGCTGCTTCCCACCAGAAGCATCAGTGGGCAGGAATACTCTGCTTTCTCCCTCCCAGGACCTGCCAGTTGCTGATAATGCACCTTCCCTTTGCACCAGCCATGGCTGGACCCATTCCCCTTGAAACCTTCTGAAGCTCCTCGCTCATCCAAATGGATTTTCACATTTACTGTGCCACGTGGAAGAGCCAGGAATTTCTGAAACCACTCTAAAATTGTTACCAAACCAGATCTGACTCCCCCACCACTCGCTCCTTTAGTGCCTTTATGAGCCCAGCTATGAGGATGTGCACCAGGCACAAACCCTCCCCATCCTGCAGGATTATTCTCCTATAAACTGGTGTAAATCAGAGCTCAGAGATTGTTGCTCCAGTTTTGTGCACGTTAAAACTGGTTTAGACAGAAGCCATCCTGCAAATTATAGGACTTCTGGCAGATTTTGTTGGGGCAGATGCAAAAGCCCTTCACAGGCAGCTGTTTGGACATTTCTGGTCAGGAAATGGGAGGCACACATGGAGAGCTTGGTGCACATGTTCTCTCCTTGGCAGAAGCACACCGAGGGCCATCTGCTGTGGGCAGCAACTGCCCAATTCTCCCTGCAGATTATGGGCTTCAGATTGACAGAGGGACACAACAAAACCATGGTTTTAAAAAGAGTCCGAGTAAAAAATGCTCTTATGAGAGACGTGGGGAATTCAGGAGATTTAAACCCTGAGAAAGACATGAAGTGTGTTCAAGTTTTCATTTATTTTTTTTTTTAAAGGGAGTAAATAATTCTATACAAACACTACAGTGACCAGATTCATTTCATTGTATGGAAGAAGAAAAAATATAAGGAGTAGCCAAAGCATCACATTATTTTGTTACTGTCTGCAACAGGGAAAGTACACAGTTATAAGGGAGCCACTGTCTTCTAAGAAAAGAAAAAAAAAATCAGTGTACCATTCTCCTGTACCATCTTCTAATTTCCAGGGAACTCTAGTCTTTTCAAGGAAGCAGTTTTGCTTCCAGGGAATGTGATTTCAGAGAAATTTGACGTCACATCTCCTATTTTCTTTTAATTTCCTGGTCACAGAGCAACCTGTTCTTGGCACCAGCAGTGATGGTTGGCATATCTGTTGTCAGCAATGGATTAATAGAGGAATTCTATCATTTTTCTAAAGTCTTGTAAGATGTTTACAGAGAATGCCCATTGCTCTTAAAATTGCTGTCCTTGATGTACTTTGCATGGATGTGGCTTTTTTCAGTTGCCTCTCATCTATCCTGTATCAGGGAATCGGTGATACAACTTGAGAAGACTCATATTCTGATTTTCAAAAGAAAGACTGATACTGATTTTATTTTTTATAATAAGCATCTTTGTGAGATGCCCAATTTAAGTAAGCCAGAGGAGAAACTTCAAAGCAGGAAGTTAAACTGGCATTTGGAACACTTAAAAATATTACCAACATTCTACATGTGACAAGACTGAGGCAGAGACCCTCTGAAAAGACAATTGTAAATTGTCATTTGATTTTGCTACAATTTTGTCATCATCCCCCAGGAGTGACAGGGGAAGAAGTAGGGGATCAATATGATTAGTGGGTCTCTTTATCCAGTATATTGCTCTCACTTAGCTAAAGCTGATAAATACTGCAACTGAAGTGCCAAGAAGGCAAAGTGAGACTCTGCAAGACTTACTGCATACTAAAATGAAGAAGAACAAACAAACAAACAAAAAGATGGTGTAGGGCATGTTTTAACATGCGCTCAGATATCACCAGGCATCCACTATGGGTCAACAGTCAGCAAAAATATTAATGTGCACACAAACATAGGAAAATTTTTGAAAGTTAGCAGTTGTGTGTCAACAGAAACTCTGTCTTTGAACCCCACATTCCTTCCTTAAGGTAGATTAGCAATAGATCAAGAAACAATTGCTCAGACACCCCGGGAGCAGCACCACAAGCAGCCAAGGCTACCCAGCTGCAGCAGAGCAGCCACGAGGTGCTCTTGCTATTCCTGCTAAAGGAAAGTTTCCTCAAAGAAATCACTGCAGGGATTGAATCCTGACAGGAGACACAAGTGGCAGAAATCAGACATCTATATATGGCAATACCATAGCGGGGCCTTAATCATCCCTCTGCTTATTCCAGCTGCCACACAGAGGCAACAGTGCACAGGAGAAACATCACTAACAAAGTGTCAGGCTTTCAAATGAGTTATGATTTCTTTCTTTGCTTAGGCAAGCAAATTATATTCTCTTCTGCTAAGCAAGGCACACAATTCCCAGGGATTTTGCCTGAGTGAGAGCCCAGTCCCAGAGTCCTGGAGCTGTGGCACCCTCCAGTCTAACTCATGATCAGAGGAAATCAAAGAAAGAAGAAAACCAGGATAATGTTTCTCTTTCCCTTGATGTCCAAATATTAATAGAAAAATTTTGTTGGCATGTACTGTAGAAATTAAAATTTCCCCCCACCTTTTTCCATTCTTCAAACAGAAATAACTGATTGAAGCTGGATGGTAAGACTTGAAATAGTCCTCAATCCCATCTACTCAAAGAGAAGACAAAAGCATTTCCAGGTCAAGAGTTATCTCATTCTTCAGTAAACACTGAAAATAAGTAAGATGAATCTCTCCTTCAAAGAGAAATCTCTCCTTCACTGCTACAAAAGTAGCATAAGGCAGCAACTCACCGAGCAACAGATGTGCCTGGTGGATGGTTCATGGCAGGGGAACCTGTTCCCCCTTTTCCTGAAGCAGTCATTCCAAGATTAGTCCTATCAAGGAGACTTTTCAGCAAGCCACTTTTTCTGCTGACACCTCCTACGTGTCACTGCAAACGTCCACCACCTATAACACTGCCTTGCAATAAGCCTAATTTGGGCTCCTTTTAATTGCTATGAGCTCACAGAACTTGGCTCAGTTCTAATTTCAGAGGGACATTTCTATTCTTTGCAGGATAGGTCATCTTGTCATTTAGTGGTGTCTAATTAACCAAGTGCTTTGGTTCTATCTGTCCAGTTTGGAGAATCATTTCATGGAATTACCTGCTATTTGACCACTGGTGGTGGTGACATCTCTGCAAGAGGTTTAGTGTCAGCAGGGGCTTTGCAGCAGCCACGGAAGGATGTTGTCAAAAAGCTCCATAGCAGCTGCTCTGCTTTCCAGCCAGCAAAAGCTACTGCAAATTAATTTTTAAACCATGTTTTGATTTAATCAAATGGACAACCCTCCTGCAATATATTGCTTTCTGAAAATAGCTGAGCAACCATTATGTTTTATGGTAACTATTAAAACATTATTGCTGCATTATATAGTTAGAGTCCAGTAAATAAGAATTTCCACATGTATTTATCTGGCTGAGCTCATCACCACTCTTGACAATTAAAAGATTGAAGTTGTTTCAGTTTGACAAACAGGAAATGAAGAACCATAAATGCACTGAGACTGACATTTTCAAAAGTCTAGAATAAGTCTAATGCCCCAGCCTGGGAACCAGGCACTAACATCTGTATGAGTTGTTGAAAATCCAAAGTCTATATCCCATTTCTCTCTCAAACCACTGGGGATCAGTGAGCCCCTCTTTTCAGGCAATTTCCACTAACCAAGTGAGGTTGTACCACTTTGAGTAAAATGAGAAATATAACCAAAAGGTGTTTTATAGGGCTGAGAATCCACCCTTGCTGGGTCTGGTTTTTAGGTTACTCAGTAATGAAGATGGCACAGACACTGTTCAGTGACACTGTGTTGGGGTTTTAGATATGGACACGTGATGTGTGATTTGGCTTGAGATGTTTCCAACAAATTTTGGACAAAATCCTCTGTTTTGCCTCCATCTTTTGTGAGGCCAGATTCACCCTGTTATAACATAGAATGAGTTTGACCCAAACATTCACTCTTTTTTTTGTGGTCTGCTTCTTTGTATTCAGGCTAACTCTGCCTCTAGGCCTCACTTAATGAACATTTCAGAGAACAGACACACAGAGCTCCTGTGAAAGGCTACATGAATTCTAGAGTGCTGCAAAATCCTTTAATATGTGGATTGTGATCAGAATCAATCACTGGCCTATTCATCTGATGCTGTTCAAAGACCTCACAAAGTATGTGAGCAACCTTCATTTCAGAATTGTAATCAAGGTATTTATTGAGAACTGTGCTGTATCTTCAGGTTTAAACATTTTTTAAAGGTTGGAGTGGGGCCATAAACCAACCCAGCCCCAAAATAGCAAAAGGTACACTTTTAATAAAAGTGTATTTAAAAAAAAGGTGCAGTCCAAAAATCCCACAAATTTACAGATAAGAAATTTCATTTATTTAGGTGCTTCAAATATCAGGTGTCACCTTATACACAGCAAATAGCCAATGTTACAGGTGGCTTTAGGTTCTTAAAGCTAGAATAAAACACAAAGAGATTTTTCAAATGAAACTAAAATCAGTAAGAGACAAATTCCTTCTGTTTTTTTTCATTTTCATCTGATACAGACTAAAAACATCTGACAGTTGCTGCAGTTGCTTGAAAGTTAAGAGTAGTGGTTTGATTGTCAGAAGCATTGGGGACCTATTGCTCTCAGTGAAGCCCCAAAGAGCTTCATTGATTAAGACCTTTTAAAAAACAGATTATAAAGGTCTCAACTGGCTTATTTATTTTTTTTAAGAATATGCTCTAATTTTTTCATTTTAATCTTCGTTCCTGAGAGTAAACTTGATTCTCACTTGCAAAAGATGTCTATTCCATTACTTAAAATATCTTTAGTGCAATAATCCTTCATTCCTTACTGTTCCAATTGAAAAAAGAATCAGGCTTGTATTACTTTTTGCTTGAGATTGGTCTCAAACAAAGAATCACTGTGTGGTTCAGAAGTGGTCAAGGTTCTGGTTTGCCTTAAAAGCAGAAAATACTGCAGAAAATTGTACCTGTCTTCAGAATGGAAACTTCTCCCTGGTTGTTTAGAAGGTGGCAAGAGAATAGAACAGGTCTAATTCTAAGCAGCAGCATTATTTTTTGAGGTTTCCATGCTGGGCAAAGGGAAAGCCACTAAAGGTTGCCTAGAACTGAAATAAGAGTGATTTCATGGCAAAATATGACCCAAGGCCCCATTCATCTTGAGACTGTCCTTTGTGAGAATAAATTGATATTTCTGTAAGGCTTTGAAAAGAAATAGTGTAACTGCTTGCACAATTACCTGTGGAGAACAGGCTGTATCCTGCCTTCCTTTCAGCTGCTGATCAGCCTCTCTGTGAGGAAAACACACACTCCCTCCAAAATCAGTGAGAGGTCCATGGCTCTGCTTAGGCTGAGTGTGAATCCTCCACTGCCAGGAAGGACTGAATTCCTAACTTGGATACTTAAATCCAGATGCCTAAAATCAGACACCTCATCCAAGCCCTGACTCTGGGCCTGATTAAAATGTTAAGCCAAAGGTATGGGACAGACAAGAAATCCAACCACATCTGTCTTACCCAATTCAGGTCCAAGACCTGAAAGGGGAAAACAATGTGGGAGTCTCCCTACATTACCCATTATTCTCTTAAAATCCCAATACTTCCAGGAATTATTTCCACCACCCCTCCCAGCAGCAATTAGAACAGCACTGCAGTCCAGAGCTTGGCTAAGATGCAGAAGTTATAGTTAAACCACCCAATGTCAGAGAAGCAGAAACATCAAGGGAAGAGGCATCAAGAAGGGTTTTGCATCATTCCATCTAATTTTCATTGTGAAAATGTAAACTTAAATCTCAAGTGTCTTGTTAGGCAAGCTCAGCAAATGGGAAGCTTGAGCAAATGAGTTTCGCTTTTGCTAGCTGAGATTGTTTTGGCATCTGGAAATATGCTCTGGATGGGTAGAACATGGTTAGGAATTTGAATACTTTCTTTTTTCCCCCCAGTTTTGTAATAGTCTCCTTGAGAAATGTCTTCAGACTCTTGCATTTATATTACTGGCCTCACATCATTTACATCTAATCTTCCAGTGCTGTTAACAAAAGCTGGGCTAGCATGTGCAAATGTAAATAACATTTTTTTGATGTGAAATCCCAGTTTAACCACATAACAGACTTCAAAGGGGGTTTAACATCAGCAGTGCCTGCCACACTGGTTATTAAACTGCTTCCTGTAAGAGTTATTGCTTTAATTTATTCATCTGTTTTGGCTGCAGTGAGCCCCATTTCCCCCCTTCATGTACCAAATTACTTTTTAAAAGAAACTATTTCAAAAGTGAGGTATAAACCAGGAGATAAAGAGTGGATACAATAAAGTATCAGACAGATCTTTGTGCACAGCCTGGTTACCGTGATCTCAGAGGGGCCTGGGTTAAGGTGCCCTGTTCCACCTCTGACAAAGAGGGTTTCTTGCACACTATTGAGCTCAGCAGCATCATCTCCTGTGAGAGAGTCCTGTGGCAAAGCAGAGCTGGCTGCGTCTCAGCAAAAGCCATCTGGGTGCAGGAGGGGGTGGAATCCCAGCGTGGGAGTCCATCAGGCAGCTCACGGAAGAGTCTCTGCAGCTACAGAATATCCACAGGACACCAGAACATGAGACCCACTAGGATACCTTCCAAAGAGGGGCTCTCTAAGTCAGTTCCAGCCAAAATATAAGAAGGGGAGGGAGGGAAAGAAAAAGAAGAAAAAACTGCTACTGTTTCAATTCATAGTCTTTGGATAAATGCCCTCCCTGTCCTCCAGAAGTTTGATTTTCTGTTGCATGAAGTGAAAGGGGAAGAAGGAGAATGATGTGACTGGTGAAAATCTGTGTTCTAATGAATGGCTACAAAACACAAAGTGTCCAAGCCTCAGCTGCTAAGGCATTTGTACAGTTTGCTGTTGGAGTTTGTATTTCAGCACAGGTGCAACTGCTGCTGCAAGACACAAGGTCTTGAAAAACTCATCCCTGTGATCTGTGGGTTCAGTCACAAAAAGCTCAAAGACACATAATGCTGGAACTTGTTCCTCCTTGCTCAGAAGCTCAGCCAAGGAAGAAGCAATATCCAACACTTTTGGATCCAAATATTTGGATATTTGGATATCCACTAGGCTTTTGGCTACAACAGTGAGCAGAACTCCTCTCAAACCAGAATCAGGTCTATCAAAAGTATAAGCCCAGTTTGTAAAAATTACTTGAAATTCATTGGATTGGATTTTTTTTTTTTTTGGTAGAAGAGCAAAAAGAACACAAAGGCAAATCCAAAACATCCCATGTTGATATTTTTCAAATGGAAACCTTCAGTTGTTTTTCACCTTTTAATATTGAGTAATACATCATCTAATGGAAAAGTCAAAATAAAAAGCAAAAGTGTTTCTTGCTGTTGATAAGAAACAGATCCACTTCCTTCAAAATATTTTTTTCAGGCTTTTCTTTCACAGACAAGTCTGGAATTTGGAGGGAATAGAGGATTCAAAGGAAGCTAATGTTTTGTAGATGGGAGTTCCCACTTCCCATACAAACTGAGTGGTTAGAGCAATCCTCACCAAATCAATCAGAAATATGAAGAAACCCTATTTAGAGCAGATAATTTCAGGAAAAAGCACTAGATGGGATATTCATGGTGCTCACTGCAAAACTTCCCTGCACTTCCAGATGTGATAGTTTATCATAACACGTAGGTTTCCATGGCAAACACCCAATTTCAATATAAACAGAGTATGCTAAAAATCTCTCACTGGTAGCAGCTAATGCCCAGGGGCTGTGGAGATCACCTTCCTCTTTTCAAACTGCAGTCACAGCTCTTTTTTATAAACAGATATTAAGATGGATGCAGAATTGTAAACTCCTTAAATGAATAGCTCATCTGCATTCAGTGGGGCACAAAAGCTGAGAAATTTGCTGCATTATGCAAATATGCACTTTTTTTTTTTTTCCAAATGTATTCCACCTTCTTCTGAATAATTCCCAGGAATGTTTACTTAATGTGGCAAATGGCATGAGCAGAAGCAACTTAATTGTACTATTTGGTACAAATCTTCAACTTGTTAGTGCCTGCATCTGCTTTGCTCTCATAATATTAGTACAGGGTAACTGAGCAATGCCAAAAAACGTGGGGAACTCCACGGGAGGTGGACAGTGAGGATGGAGCCAGAACATTATCCTGTTTAACACAGATTACTTGATTGAAAGGGAGGGAAAAACCCAAGGGATTACAAGTGAGATGCACACAGTACCTTGTCTTTCACTTATTTTAGAAAATACACGTAGAGAAAAAGAATTACGTGATTAATTGAGCTTCATATAAAATGAAAGAAAATTAATTACAGTTCTCTTTCCCTATTCTTGTGTATTCTTGTGAGGGAATCACAGTTTGCACAAACCAACACAGCAGGTTGTTTGTAGAGCAACTACTAAAACACAGACCTCCCCTTTTTTTAGATCAGCATCATATGTATTGAGTCACATCCCACAGGGAACAACTCTGCATTTTATTTCTGTTTGTGCAATACCAGGGAAATTAGGATCTGCTCAATTTAGGGCAATTAATTTAATTTAGACTTCGAACAGTTTTTCACTTGCAGCTCCAGAAATCCCAGAAAACACTTTCAATTTGCACTTTTGCACATTAAAAAAAAAAATCAGCAGGTGGAGTGATTACATGCAGATTTAAAGGAAAACAAAAAGAGGGAGCTTCCCCAACTCTCCTAGGTATAAACAGCAGATAAATCCTTTTGGTTTCATGGATGAATGACTAAATTGGGAAGTCAGCAGTTCAAAAATTAATTGAGGGCCAGTTTCCAAGCTATTCTTGAAAACTTGTGTCCCATTTTATTCATCACAACCCTCAAAGACTTGTTTTTCTTCACCAATCTGGATGGTTTTGTCCATTGATAAAGAGTCACATTCTGCTTCTCTCTGGCTAAAATACAGGTATTTCTGAATGGGACAGAATCATCCTGGGGTTAAAAAGATGATTTTAGCTCCACTTCCAGTCCTAGAGCATCATTTTGCTCACAGCTGGAAACAATGGACACCAGTGGAGGAAAAGGATCAGGAAATCAAGCAGAATATTTCATATAGGACCAACTTTGAAGCAACTAATTTATGCCAGCATTCAACACTGCAGGATGGAAATAAGATAATGAAGGAAACGCTTGAAGAGATGAGACAGCAAAATGACCACAAAAGGTGCCTTCCCAAAGAGATGTGTTTTCAGGCATTTCATCATCAAAGACAAGTCGAATTAAGCTCATTATCATTGTTGGCCTTCATACACAGTAAGATTTCGTAAGGATGTAAATGTATCACTGATTACATTTATTTTTTAATCTGCTGTTACTACTGTCAACATTTCAGCTCGTTTGTGCTGCTGTCTGACAGCAGCACCCAGAGCTGGTCAAACGCTGCCAAACGGTGTTTACAAACCCGATGTATGAATTCTGAGCAGCTGCTCGGTTCAACCACGTTTGTGCCCCTTGTTGTTCATGAATATTCAAGGGAACATGTTTTGTTTGCGGGAATGGTTGGGGAGTGGCTGTTCCTTGTATGAATACATTCTCATGCAAACAAAGATATTCCTGTGGGATCACCAGCGTTTGCTAACTCACCACTAACTCCTTGTTAAAAAAGTGTTGGGCTTTCAGGTCAGAAATCAGAAAGGTTATCACCTAACTCATTTAACCAGTTGGATGTCACCACACACAAGTAGCCAGCAGCAAACAGGAAAAAGAGAATGAAACTCAGGTATGGATTTGAGCAAAAAGGTTCATGAAAAAAAATCAAAACCTTTTGTGAACAGAATAAGAGAGTTAAACACTGACTACTAGTCAAAATGAATAACCAGCCTGGTGCTCATAATGCATCTCAATTTGAAATGAGGTAATTTGTTTGAATGCTTAAGAAAGAGGGGAAAAAAACCCAAACCCAAGCTAGGCTAGCAGATGTTCTCCTTAACATTTCCTGCACTGTGTTCACTGTGTCTTAAACTGATCTATTTCTGGGTTACATATGGCACAAGAATCTCTTTCTTAAATGCTTCTTCCAGGAGAAAAAGCAGATAAATGATGTATCAATGAATCTTGCTTAAAGATGCATCAGCTGCAACAAATTTGGGCAGGACTGCCAAGCACAGAGCAGTAAGTGGTGTGGGCTCCTGGATCTCTGTGGAGAGGTTGGGATGTGCTGCCTGTTCTGGGTTTACTGAGTCACAAACAGCTTTTGGCTGTTCTGAGAGCTAAAACACTGAGCCAGGATGAACATATTGGGAGTTTAGATTGGGGAGGTTCCTGTGGAGCTTCCCACAAGATCCTCACAAGTTTGAAAACAGAGGTTCTGAAGTGCCTGAGTTCGTGGGATTCGTCACAAGATGTTCTATGGAGGAAGCTGAACTTGAGAAAGAGAGAGACAAAGCACACACTGAGCCTATTAAATATGTAGATGCTTTTCTCATTTGCAAATGGAAAAGTAGCATATTTCTATAAATACAAAGGACTGGCATGGCATTTTAATGCCAAGTCAAACATCAGACAGCTGGTCCTGCCTTGCGGGAAAGGGTGGCTTCTTTAGGTACCTCTGTTTTATTTCCTATGATTTCAGGAAAGCCTCACAAAACTGACTTTAGCATGTTAATCTCTTGCTAAGCAGCAAATGAGAGCACATAGCAAGGTGAACTGTGGACATGACTCTCTCCACAGTATGCAAAGCTTCTAAATATTTAGGGTAATGACTGAAAGAAGCAAAACTCCACATTCCCTGATTTTTAGAACACTACTGATTTATCATAACAAACCCATTATTATCTCAGTGTTGCTCAACTTGTAATGATTTTGAAAAATACTGCTTTTAAGATACTAATCAAGTTGTTAAGGAGGTAGAATTAACTACACAGAACATTTCTGCAGTGGTAGAATAACATGAAGCCTTGTTGGCCACACAAAGCCCTTTTCTATTTTTCTCCCTTCATGCCAGCAGCTGTACATTGTGATATCCTCCTGGCCAGAGGGAAACTTGGAAGAGCATTTCACAGCTCTGCAGAAAACCCTCCTTCTGGCACTTATCTGACTCTTAGTACACCCAGCTACAGATTATCTGAAAGAATTTAATGAATATTCTAGTTTCTGCAATTAGATATTGTTATTCACACCTAGGGAATCCAGAGTGCATACATATTGAGCAGAAATTAATATTTATGCTTGTAAGGATAATTATTCTGAAACATGAAGAAAAAGATATGAAGATATTATTTGATTATTGACCTAACAAGACCCAACTCAAAAGCTAACCACTTCACATATTTCAGGGCATGGACTTAATTTGTGAGAAAAATAGGATTTGCCATCTCATATTATAAACCAGACAATTTGGCTTAAGTGTTGTTCAAAATGCCCCAGCCTTTAAAGCGCGGGAAGCATTTCAGCCTCAGCACTGACAAGTGTTTCTCCTCAGGGTAGACCTTTTATTAGTTTAGTCCTTCCCAGGCACTCATCTCAGAGAATTTTACCTGTTTACAATAGACTCATTTCTTTTTGGCTCGGGGAATAACTGGACAATGTTTTCCAGCTTTTCATCCATCTCTGGCTGGAGGGATTCAGCCCCTCAACTTCCGTGCAGGGTTTTACAGGGAAATGGTGTCAGGGCTTGCTAATCCTGTGCTAGTGCAGTGGGTAGCACAGCAGCAGAGACACCACCCTGTGCCTTTCTCATTCCTCTTTCCTTAGTGCCAGGACTAGGAGAACACACTCATTCCTGCCAGGAAGTCCTAAGCACCCCCAAATTCAACCCTGTTTGACAAAAAGCCTTGGTTAGTGGGGCTTTTGGTACTTGTAGCAAGTTATCCATTGTGGGGAACACTGGGAAAGGATCACAAGACTATTTGGAGAAGCTGAAGAGGCCACCTGTGAGCCAGGAAATCACTCCTTCAATCCTGATTTGGTTTCTCCTCTTTGAGCCAACCAAGCCAGCCTCCCTCCATCCCACTGCAACAGCTGGATGTCAGCATCCCCTTTTCAAATCCTGCTTTAAGTTTTTATTAGCAACCTGCCCAGGACAAGGCTGACAGAAAGGGACAGCAAGAAGCCTTGTTGCAAAACTGTGAGAGCACAAAGCACCTGCACGCCCACGGCTGCAGAACACAGGGGCTGCCCTGCAGGCAGAATTACAGAGTGCTCTGGCTCTGCAGCTCCTGGACAGCTGTCCTGAGGGCTGATAAGGAGCCAGCTCCAATTGCAGGCTCTCCCTGCTTTTGGAGCCTTCCTAACATCTCTGTCTGTGCTGATTATTTTATAGTGGAGAGGGGTCTGAGCTCTCCATAAAGCCTCATCCTCAAAAGAGTGCCCACAGGGACTTTTACCTGGCCACCTACTCCTGTGAGATCCACAGTTAATTGTCTCTGAGACCCTTCTGCCAGCTGGGCTGAACTCACTCAGTGGACTCAGATCACTGAGGAGTGAGGGATAAAGGAAATATACCTTCAGCGTTGGTTCTTTAGGAGATAAGGCAAAAACGGAACCCTTGCCATAATAGGAAGAAATAGATTTTCTACTCTTGTAATAAATAAAGTCTCACAGGATGAAGAATAGCAGTATCAATTCCTATTTTAACAAATTCAGTTCCCGGAGATTTAATTTTTTATCCAAAGACACATCAGAGAAAATTAGAAGTCATTGATCTTGTTCCTCTACCTCCCTTTTCTCCCTCCCTCCCAGTTTCAGATTTCAAGCACTTACCAAGAAAATTAAACACAGTCATTAAGGCAGCGCTAGAAATCGCTTGCCTCTCAGCATCTTATTTCCTAGAAAGAAGCCCATCAAAGAAGCCTTTGAAAAGCAACAAAACACCCACCTCCCAGCCCCCAGAGCTTTCATTGTTTTGGGAAAGTTGTGGCCGGTGCCTCCGCCTGTGCCCTCTTTAAATCCAGGATTCACAAGTGTGCTGACCCTCACTTATTCCCCAGGGCCTCCTGTGTCATGTTGTTTAATTTGATCTTGTTACCCACTTATGGCAGATAACAGGGCTGAGGATTTCTTTTTAATCTCTCTCACTCAACGGACTCAATCTGGAGAAAAACAATTATTTGCTTCTGACCCGTTTTTTATGAGCTGATCAAAAGAAGGGTGGGTTTTCAGCTTTTTAAAGTTAAAAAATAAAAGAAACGAGGAAGGGTGTCCTCTTTTGTCCAAGAAAAAAACAGGCTGATTTAAGCACTAATGTGAATTTAGAGTCAAACCTATAAGGGAAGCATTTTCAGTTCTATCTCTTGAATTGCACAAGAATGCACTTTTAACAGTTTCTATTAAAAATTACTTTACCAAAAAGAAATATTGTTGTCATCAAATATCTGCTCATTTAGATAACTGCTGTGTGTACATTCCATTTTTTTTTTCCTGTCCCTAACAAAAAACTCAATTACAGCACTGAACATTTGGGCAAGATCTCAAATTACCCGGAATACACATCCTTGGAGAAATCAGCTGTGCATAATGAACTCCATGACAACACTGAAAAAGCATCTTCCAGCTGAGTAAGCTTTTGCATTTCGAGGTGGTTTGCTTTTTTTTTACCCCTACTTGTTCCTATGAACGTGTCAAGATGTTCCTGTGTCAGATAAGGGGGGAAATGGGCCAGGTTGCTGAGAAACACCTTACACAGCAAGTTGGTAATAAAAATGGAACAAGAGAAGTCTGAGGATCAGATTTTTTTCTTGGAAATTGAGCTGGATCCTGTTAGATCCAGATGATTGAATATGAACCTGAGAACCTTCCAGCTTCTGGCAACAGCAACCAAAAAAAGACGTCTTATACACAATAAAATGAAGAAGGGGATGATGTGCAAGGTCTGTTCTGCCTTTTACAGATGGAATTTTTATTGAGGGCAGAACACCAGGAGATCCTGTGATAAAAACAGCAGAAGGTTTTTAAACTCTAAGCTAAAACAGAAGAATTCCATTTGCACATTTGCCCTAGAAAGCTTTTTGTAATCAACCTAAAATTATTTTATTTTCAATTACTCTGAATATAGTATTTTGAATATTTTTAACTGCAAAGCTAAAATGTTTCTTTAATGCATGTTCATTTTGCAGCTAGATGCTAGGAAAAGTATCATTTTATTTCACTGTGAAAAGTGAATATAAAATTGTATTTGAGATTTAAAATTACTTTTTTATTTTTACTAAATTATATTGCCAGAATATGGCTGGAAACCCTTTGCATATTCAGTAGAAGGCTATGTAAGGTCACAGCTACTCACTGAAATAACAAAAATACCACGTGAAAATCCACAGAATATGTTAAAAACCTAAAAACTAGTACTAGGAGTGTGACAATCACTAGTTTGTAGCTAAATAGATGACTGAGGAAAATCAGCATTATTCTTTTGTCTCAGCAGCAATGCTGAGAAGAGGTTAAAGGTTGTGGAAAGCATTAGGTAGAGATCCATAAGGCTGAGCAAATATCCAGAGCTTTTCCAACCAAACAAAACAGGGAAAATTTTAGTAATTATTTTTTTTTCCAAATTAAAAACACCTACAGCTTATCTGCAAAGGGAAATTAAGAGTCAACATTTATTACAGCTAAAAATATGAAGGATACAAATAGCAAAGCATCCCATAAATCCAGGAAGGATGGCCAGGTGCTATTAGAGGTGAAAACATCCACTCTGCCCTTCTGGAGACTCAGCAAGAAGGAGGGACATGACCCAGGAAAATCCTCTGTGTCATTACAGAGTCACCAATTTTAGAATTAATGAATCACAATATTAAAAAAAAAATAATTAACTTCCTAATTAACCATGTCACAGAGCAGCATGTTCAGTCTTCCATCTCTGGGACATACTCTCTGCAGATGCAGACTCCCAAAGATCCCTTTGATGCTGAAGCTACATTGACTTCAGTGGGAGTTTGGTTCTTAAATTCAGCTGTATCCAGACCTGAGTTATGAAGGACTTTGCATCCTTTAGGCAGAGGCATGTGCTGGCTTGTCTGACAGCACATGCACAGAGCACACAGTCCAGGGAAGTAAAAAATGCTCTTTTGCATGCAGGAGTCATACAGAAGAACTGGGAGAGAAATTCTGTAAAAAATTTATCAAAAGTGTTGAAAAATCACTCTCTCGAGTGAGGCTGGGCTGCTTGCCTCCCTCCTCACTGAGGGCGAATTGGTGGAGAAATGAACTCATATTATCTGTTTTATCTTCAGGTTGGTTTTCCCCCTCCCCCAGAAGGGCAATGTTTTACTGATAAAAAAAAAAAATTAAATCAAAGAGAAACGAGTCATCAATGCAGCCATAGCTTGAAGCCAGGTTTGATGGTCCTCAGAAGAATAACAGTCCGTTTTTTCCCACCAAATACCTGAAGGACAAGTATTCCAGTATTTTTGTGGCAGTCTGTCCCTGGGAGGCACGTTCCCCACATCTGCTCATCCTTGGCCTAGACCCAGGCTGACCATGGGGTACTGGCAGGAACCTGAACAGGAAGATTCCTTGGAGAAACCTCCTGACAGTCCTGCAAGCCCCACTGCTGAGGGTCCTTCTACAGGGCAGGAGAGATGGAGAGATGTGTTCCAGGTGACTTTTTAGGTCCACTAAAAAGTGGACCTAAACGAACTAAAAGTTCATTTGGGGTTACCTCATTAAGGCACCACTGTGAAGAAGCACCTCACCTACAGGTTCCTTCATTAGCCCTGGCCAAGGACCAGCCCACACGAGCCTCCCCAAACCTTTTGGCTGATTCTCTTTGGCAGTGGAAGGAAATGGGAACAGCCCATGTGATGATTGACCCTTTGTGATATGGGGTCGGGTTCGGTCAAAGGTTGGACTCGATGATGTTGAAGGTCTATTCTTAATGACTCCATGATTCTGTTCTATGTCTGGTGAGAGTTCCTGTGTGTGCCCTCATTGCAGCTCCTCCAGTTTAAGTCCATGGTGCTCTCAGCCATGGCATTGGGTATGGGCAGGTCAGGCCACAGCTGCCCCAGCACCTTCCATACAGTTTGTGGATGTGCTGCTCAGCACAGCTGAGAACTGTGTGAGAACACAAAGTTCTCACTGCAAAACCCACTCAAGAAACTGCAAATTAGTGCAGGACCAAACTCACAACCCTGTACATACAAGTGCTATGCGGAAAACAGTCAGCAAAGGATGATGCCCTGTAACATGAGTCGGAAACTGTCCTGCTGTTAAATAGGGGTTTGCATTCACTTTTTAAAATTAGCCTCAATTCCCATCACTGGATAACAGAGGATGAGCATGGGAGCAGTATGATTTTGTTATAATACCTGGGTTTTGATAGTACGTGTATTCAGAATTATTCCTTTGGAGGAAAAGGGCCTCTAAACAGATAACTGTTCAGCTTTATTAACTAACAGATAATTATGTATCAAAATGCACTGAGATTGCATTGTAATTTTTACATAAACTACAATGTAATTACAGCCTTTGTAGTGTAAACTATGACTATAACACAATAATGAATTAAAGATGAGAAATAAGCATATAGACTAGTTTGTGTTTAGAGTAGACATCTCCACAGTATTCCCCTTGTGGATTCACTTTCAGGAATGTGGTATAACTTTCCTTTACACCTACTGGGCTCAGCTTTGGGAACCATCAATCTGTAAATGAGGGACAGAAGAAGATTGGTGCTCTGTGCAGCCAGACACCAGTGTTTGTCCTGTTACCAGTTTCCTGAACAGCCCTAAAAGGGGTAATGTCTCCCTGCTCTGCATTTCCCCTTTGGAAACAGCTTCCCAGATAATTTGAGGCTGGCAGTTTTCCCCACCACAGTGCAAGCAATAATGGAAACTGCTGGTGTAACAGTGCTACTTGTTAGGCAAATGTGTCAAATCATATTTTTTAAGTGGAAGAGACATTATATAAAAAGTTGGGCTTTTTTCCCCCCCATTTGGTACAAATATTCCAGTGTATCCCAACCAACTCTTCAGCTAAATTCAAAAAATGTGCTTTGCCAAGAATTTTAACTGGCTGTGCAAATCTTTGCCATCTGTTGCACCCTCTAACTGCAGAGACAAACCCAGCATAATTTGCCACTGTAGTATAATAACATTAGACGGATGATTTATGGGGCCCTGAGTGTTCTTTCCTCAGAGCTGTGTGCTTTTGTTGGCCTTTGCACCTCTTCCAAATACAAACTCCAACACAGAGCTGCTCTCTCCCTCTGCTGCAGGCTCCTCATGTCAAACACAAATCCTCTAATATCAGATACCATATCACTGTGCATGCAATCCCCAGCTCACAGTGTAACAAATCCAGGGGAAGGATCTTATTAAACTCTGCTATCTTGGAACACATATAAATAATTTACACCTTCCTTATAAATATTTATCCCTGTAACCTCAATAGTCATTCAAATAAAGGTTACATCTTCATCCATGTCCGTTTTCCACATGCAAACCTAATAATCTGAATGTTTCAACTGTCTTCTGTACTTAATTTATATTTTCTTAAAATTCAGGTGTAAAAGTTTTCTCATAGCAGTTAAAAAAAAAATCTCCTAATTTTTCTCTGTCTTTTTCCTTTTCGCTAGTGTTTATTCTTTGACTTCAATGGAACTGCTGTGGGTTTACATGAAAATGAGAGCCAAGTCTGGGACTGCATCCTTCTATTAGTGTCCCATGGCTTTAAATAAAAACATCATGTTATTATAATTATGGCTGCATGGTACAAACATATCTGAACTGTAACCCAGCAGATGGAAAATATCCATGAACTTTCCACACCTCCCCTAAATGCTAAACTGACACAAACTTGTTTTTTATTTCACCTGCAGTCTCTTCCATTACCCCTTGAAAAAGAGAACATTCACAAAAAAACCCAGTTAAAAACAAGAACAAAAAAACCCCACATACACACGCAAAAAAAAAAAAAACCAAACAAAAAAAAACCTAAAAGAAAAACACCAAAAAAGAAAACCCCCAAACAAACCATCCTTAAATGTGGCAGCTTTAGCAGCCGAAATTAGACATTTATCTATTTTCATCACCTTTGGAAGAAGGAAGGGGAAACAGGGAAGAGAAGCAATGGAAGCTATGAATGCTCATAAGCAAGAAGAGAGCAGTCAATCAGTTACAAAATGACTCCCTCCAGGCTGCAGCAGGTTTGGTTTTGCCAAAAAGTCATCACCAAAAAAGCATCCTGGGAGAGGAAAATTCCTCTAAGTGGCCAGCTTTTTGCTGAGGAGAGATATTATGAACCATAAAAATTATGTGCTGCTTCTGTTTCATGAACATTACATAACTGCAGGACTAAATAGCCAGAATAAACAGAGAACAGGCATTTTTACTAGGCTTCAGAAGAGTAAAGCCATAAAGAAAATAACTCCATGAAATTTGCAGGAGAGACCCATTTCAGACCATATGTTGGGAAGGAGCTTCATCCAAATGTGTGAGTCAATGTGCTGGAGAAGTGTTGCATGTGGAGTTCATGGCTTTGGGAATGTGGAGGTTTGGGTTTCTCAGTGTTTTCATGCTGTTCTGCTTTTATCCTATAAAACATGACACATCCACTTGTCTTTCTGCAGCAGGAATTTTTCCCCACTCTGCACTGTGGATCTGAGCAGAGGAGAAAAATTAAAAGTATTTAACGTGCTCGTGGTATGGACATTTCAGCATGAGTGTAATTCTTTTTTCAGCTCCAGAGTCTTAAGTGGTTGATTTAGGCTTGACAGGCATGACAGGCTGAGAAAGTTGGGGTTGCTCAGCCTGAAGAAGAGAAGGTTGCCTGGAGATCTCACAGCACCTTCCAGTATCTGAGGGGGTTACAAGGAAGCTGGAGAGGGACTGTGTACCAGGAACAGTAGTGATAGGACAAGGACTAATGGGTACAAATTGGAAGAGGGGAAATTTGGGTAAGGTACAGAAGAAATTCTTCCCTTGAGGGTGGGGAGGCCCTGGCACAGGTTGCCCAGAGAAACTGTGGCTGCCCCATCCCTGGAAGTGTCCAATGCCAGGTTGGATGGGGCTTGGAGCAACCTGGGCTAGTGAAGGTGTCCCTGCCCATGGCAGGGGGTTGGAACTGAGTGAGATTTAAGGTCCCTTCCAACCCAAAGCATTCCATGGTTCTATTTTACAATCATGTAAGTATGTAGCACAATTATAGTCAGGACTGCCTGCAGTCTGAGTCTATCCAGGTATTCTGTAATCCAGATGCCTAACTTTTTTTCTCTGTTGTTTTCTGACTAGACATTTGTCTCTTCATTTATTTTTATGGTGTGATTTATACACCGTATAAAAATATTATTTCAAACCTGCCTGTAAGCAACAGCTGTATGACTGTATAATTATCACTAAAAGATGGCAATGCTAGCAGAAGATACTCTCACACAAAAAACCTCATCTGGCATAATCAGCCATTTATTTGTTTAATAGATGAAATTAGTGAGAGAACAGAACACGGACAATAATGAGGGTGTTACAGACTTTGCCAAGTGCTGCCCCCCAGCTCAGCATCCCCCAACTTGAACAGAAACTGCCAAGTACAGCTGGCCCAAAAATGACTGTTCTGTTTTAGAAGCTAAAATCTGCTTTTCTTCTGTACTGAATAGTGGAACTTTTCAGATATATTTTTTTGTGAAACAATCAGTGCAGGAATGTTCATTAGATATGGAAAAAGAAATCCTGTCAGGGGGTTGATTCGGGAAACGTTTCTTTCAGCAATTTAAAATCTAGGATAAACCTCCAAACCTCATCATTAAATTGGGAGCTGGGGGGTAAAGGATGAGCTGACTTGGGTTATGTGGTCATTGACAGCAGTCATTTAAGTGCCCTCTCACACAACTGGTGGCTCCTGCCACCAAATCATTGGTGTCCTCACAAGGAGCTGTGAGTCCAGCCACCGGAGCTCAGATGGCCAGAGAAGGCTGGGGGCCAGAGGTACCAAGTGGGCAAAGCTGACCTGAAGGCAGCAAGGTCTGTCCCTTCACTGAATGCACCAAACGTGGTTAAAGGGAACACACTACACTGAGAACAGTCCCACAGCTCATCCCACTGCCCCAACCAGAAATAAAGATTTTTTTCTACCTTTCCCAGCACCCTATAGGATGTTTCAGGTGCCATTTCCAGCTGCCCTCCACTCTTTGAGGTTGTTTGATTCTGTGGCTGGAAAAGTGGGCTCTAGCTTTTCTATTTGCACAGAAAGGCAAGTTTTTAATAAATAATAACACAAAAATGTGTGCACTTGTTCTATAGCTTGTGTGACTAAATGCTGAGGATGACAAACATAAGCAGAGTACTTGACTTGCCTAATTTGGGTATTAAGCCCTTTATCTCAAAACTGAGTATCAAGAGAAAGAGAAAACACTCAGTCTTGTTTTCTAATGTGAAGTCATTTCACTGACAAACAATTCCAGCTTTGTCTGTGTCTCTGTTTCAGCTCCTTGAAATCCTTAGATTCAGTCTGGATTAAGGGAATTTTATTTGCAAAACTGAAAATACCACTTGAAACATCTTAACATGTTTTCCATCCACACTTACCAACAGAAAGCAAGTAAAACCTTCCTTACAATGGACCTAAAGCTTCCTTGAAGCCACTGCACATCAGGTGACTCTGGTAGTTAACTAACAGGGGCTTTTCCAAATTATTTTGACTGTTGCAAATATTCACAGCATCAATGACAAAAACACCCCAAAGTGTTACTTGGAAGCCAAGCTTTTGCTGACAAGGTAGAGCACAGGATCTGGCAAATATGCTGAGGAAGAAAACATGCCAGAATCACATTCCCCTCCTGCCTGTGTGGCTCCAAGCTCTGGTTCACTCCATCAATATTGTGCTGTGTCCTGTTAATTACTTCTTGGATTAACAAGCCAGGTACTGAGCTGGAAGAGACAGATTCATCTCCCAGCATCTGAATTAGAAACACAAGGGTTTACCCACCTGAAACTTAGACAGGTGGATATGAAAGAATTATTCAGGACTGACATTGCATGAAGGTGGAAAGACTGCAAAGGAAATGGTGGGAAGGGCTGATCAGAGCCATTCAAATCCCCATCAAAGAGCTCCTGCAGTGGCCCTGGGACTTAACTAAGTCACTCAGTATCTGATTATATGGGGATACTTTTAATTCTAACATAAAAAGTAAAGGAAAGATTCACTTGCTGAAAGGAATGGTGAAAGCCAACGTTTGCCAGCTGCCCCTGCTGGCCCAGGAGAGGGGCTGTGGACTGGAGGAGAGTGTGGCAAGAGGAATCCTGGGCAGGGCTGAGGTGGTGCAGGCAGGGAAGGAAGGATGCACGGGGCCCTCAGGCAGAAAGGGTGTCAAACACTGGACCCTCGGGTCCAGCAGCACTTTCCAGATTGGTGTTTTCAGATCTGCTCAGAATTAATGAATTAGCAACTAATGCACATCACCTGGCCCACACATCCTACCTTTCCAAAATGCTGCTGTCACCTCCAAGTGGGACACTGCTTATTGTGGTTCCCAGTATAGTTCCACTGATCTACTTCATCCAAAAAAAAAACAAAACAAAGAAAACAAAGCCAGCCAGATCCAGAACTCAGCTTTTTCTCCCATTCAGACACTTGTGCTACTGCTCTCAAAGAGCAGTTCTTGCAACCATGACTTCCACAGTGCTTCAGTTTGAGCTGTGCCAGGTTGTACCTGTGGGACAGGTGTTCTACTTCCTCCTGACAAAATGTGCTTTATGGCAAGTCATCCCAATCAAGATAAAATCTTATGCCTGCAGGGTGCTGTTGGATCAGTCATTACTGAAGCACATCCAGAAATGACAATACATCTTGTCAAAGGAAGTGCCCTTTCCTAAATGGGTGGAAAAGTTTCTGTTCAGAAATAAGATGAATGTTTGCTCTTCAAACTCACATTTCAGAATTTGTGAGAGTTCAGGAATATTTTTTTTCTTAGAAAGGGCATTGCTTATCTTGTCTTTCTTGTTTTTAAGGTTTTGCTTCAGCAGGCTTCAAGGCAAAAAAGCAAAAAAAAAAAAAGTACTGGAAACAGTACTGCAAGAAAACAATAAACATGAATAAAGCACTACTCCTTCAAAGAAGGACATGTGTGGTTTATCTAACCTGAATACTGAGTCAATCTGGAGCCTGGCAGCTGAAAGAAAATATAGGAAGCAAAAGGGAAAATCCAGCAGGAGAAAATAAGAAATATATTTTGGGCACTTAGTCCCTGATGTCAGATGTGTGACACAGTTAGGTTTTATTCCAAGCAAAAATTCACATCTATGAAGTTCTTAGAGCGACAGAAAGTGCTGTGAAAAGCAGAGCAAACTCAATTCCTTCCTGCCCTCATCTCCTGACGGCTGCACCTGGTGAGATCAATGCTCTGCTCTCTGCTGGGGCAGGAAACCAAGGGAAGTTTCCTGGATCCCCAGACGAGCCAGGAGCCCCTGGATGGTGAAGCTGCCGGTGGAACCTGAAATCAGGAAGCATCCCAGGATCTGTGAGCATGAAACACTGCAGGTGTGTTCCAGGACAGCATCCATGGAAGGCAAAGTGCAATGCCTGCTATCCCATGAGCTGGGGCCACTCTCCTGCCTTGGAGAGTCAATACTCTTATTGACTTAAACAGGTTGTTCTTTTTCTATAGCAAGCATAATGCCACAGTTGTGCTATATTTTGCCATTTTTGTCCATTTTCAGTTCTTTTTTTAACCTTTAACTTAGTCACACAGTGTGTGTCACCACACACGTAGCACTGTGGGAGATAAAAGGGTCTTTTGTTTGTTTCTAGTTTGCCTTAATCCAATTTATAGGCAAAAATCAGCAGATAAATGTTCTGTTAAATCCCCCCTCATCTGTGCTAAAGTTGAACTTGTGAACATGACAAAATAAAAGCAATTTCTAAATTTGTGCATTCATACACTGTGGTAGTTTTAAATAGCATGATCTTTATCGTATTTGATACAAGTCTGCAGTTTGTGGGATTTTTTTTTTCATTTTTAACACTGGGGGATATTCACGTTTATGTTCCTGAATGGCTTGAAATTTCTCAGTGTTTTCAGAACCTCTGCTGTCCAGGAAAAAAAAAATATCTGCAAGCATTTTGTGCTATTTCCTTTTGAAAGGGCATAACACTGAGTGCCCTTCTGGCAGAAGGATGAGGTGTGTACCAGCACTCAGTTACCTTCATGAATGATTGAGAGAGGAGCACAAACTTGGGCAACAGTGACCAAGGAAAACAAATTAAGTAACGTTACACAGCAAATGACTGGAGAGAAAGAAAACCTTTCCTGCCTCCCTGAGACAAGTGTAAATTAAGACTGTGTGGAAAACATGGCAAATAGACAAATTGCCCATTCTCAAGGCACCACCAGGCTTGGCCCATGGTCCAGTACAACAAACCCTGAAGGCAGCAGACAGAAACAGTTTTCCCAGTAAGCCTGACACGCAGTCTATCCATCATCCATAACACCTTGTTTCCCAGGGAAAGCTGCTGATGAAAAAACCCACCTTTAAGTAAGGAGAAAGGGCAGAATTAATTGCTGCTGCTGCTGCAAACCCCTCTGTACAGATTACAGGGGTGTGTTCTGCAACCTCGGGGCTTGGATCACCACACAGGGCCTTGGATCAAAGGACAGGACCTCAGTTGCATGAATTACAACTATCAATGTACAGTTTCTATACATTTCTCATCAGTCAACTACTATTCTAAAAGGGATTTTGGTCATAATTTCTCTGGAGACAACAGCAAGGCTCGTGGTATCAGAAAAACCAAAACTTTGACAAAAATCAGTCAGGAATGTTGTTTGCAGTCTGTCACTAAATAACTGGTTCAGTAGGTGGAGTATTTGCTGTATGGAAATGGATCCAAGATTGTTTCTTTGAGTCAATAATTAAGGCTTTTTTGAGGTGTATTTTGTTGGGTTTTTTTTTACCTTCTTCCCTCCTCTCCCCTCTGATCAACTGTCCTCTGGACTAATGGATATTTTTGAGAGAGAAGAGTGGATTTTGGATCTGTTACTTCATGGCAGATGGTATAAAGGACTACCAGCACAGAGCACTCCCTACTTAGAGGGCAGAGGACATCTTCCCATCCCTTTAAATGGCTTAACAGCTCTGTAAGAATAACAAATCTGCTTAAAATAGGAAATCAGAAGGAAATAAAGCTGTGTCAGGCAACATTAACACTCCCATGAGCAATTTGACCTTGGAAAGCTCGTCAGATCTCTTGTTCAGCTCATTCATCATTATTCTGAGCTGTCACCATGAACACCCTTGCTCATTAATTATACATTAACCTCATTCATGACTTTTAATCTATAATGGGTCAGGATGTTTAAAAATAATTAAATAAGAACGTGCAAAGGTAATACAGATAACACCTGTGCTGGAGTTTAGGACATCTGACTGCAAATCAAAAATAGGTGATGCCGAACAATTAAGTGGGAAATGAAACTAAAACAAGAAAGGAGAGAGGTCTCCAAATCTCCAACCTTGCATTTAGAACAGTATTAGTGTTAAAAGACTCCTGAAATATTCAGCTTGTGGACTTAAAGCAATTTTTTTGACTTAAAAAATGAGCATAAATTTTCAAAGTAAGGAAATAGGATCTGCTGTAAGCAGATTAGTGGATCAAACTGTTAGGCACCAGCTCAGATAAAACAGGGGTGGGCTCTTGACAATATTCAGGCTCTCTCCTGCTGCTGAAGTGCCCACCCTCCCAGGGCTGGGTGCCTGCACTGGGTGGGGTGTTCTGGCTGCAGGAGGTGACATTGCTTTCAGAGCACACTGTGTTCCCACAGGCTGACACATCCTCCATCTCCTGGAGGTCAAACCAGTTCTCAGTGGGTCTTCTAACCTATGCAGTGGCCTGATTTCCCAGCAACCTGGGATTAGAGCAATCCTCTGAATCTGTCAGTCACTCCTCTGCTCTGAATATTGGATTCAACAGAGGATTTACCTCTGTGTTTCCAGCACTGATAATGCTTTAATTCTGAAATTATCATATATTGTTCCTTCCTGTAATTAAATGAGTTTTCACATCACACAGCACTGGGGCACCTTGCTTTCCAATATCACAAAGGACTTTTCATCCTGTGGCAGTTGACTGTAGCAAGGTGAGAGTGCCAAGGTTTCCAAAACAGGCTTGAAGCAGAAATAAAATTTTATACCCAAGGAAGAATTACTACATGCCACACAACACAACATTTCAAGCTAAAATAATGTTTCATCAAAGATTTAGGGAACAAGGATTAGTTTTTTAAACCTGGCTAAGTCAATGAATCTTGTATCCCATATACTGCTATACATTATGTTCTGGAGAGATTTCATGATGCAGCTCGAGGCTGTTCTACTGAGGTTGATTCAAAGAAAAAAAACCTCTACAGAGAGGACATTTCACTGACCTAGTTTAAAAGAACTTGTGAAACCCACCAGCACAAGGATACCCGAAAAAGTGGTCACAGAATATTATACTGCCTGTGAAGCACTTAGTGAATTGTAGGATGGTAATTTATTGAGGTCACAAATGATAAATTATGGAGCCTGAAATATATACAGAAAGGTTTACCTTAAAGAAAAAAAAAATATGTCCCAGTTCTAAGTGGATGCCATTTGAAGTATCCAGACTATGCTTTATTATTTCCTGAAAATCTAAAAGAGTTTTATAAATGAGTTTTTACCAGATTCAGGATTTTCAAAGGACTCCAAGAAAGTTAGGGCTGGTATCTGGTGAACTTCAATAGAGGCTGGGTACCCACCTACCTTGGGGTGCCAGGAAAATCCCTGTCTCTTTGAACAGCAGGATTCTGCTCAGCTCCAGCAAAATACACGTATTTCATATATCTTCTGTAGGATTTTAACCTTAAAAATGTCGAAGTGGAAGGGTAGGTGCTTAGTCTGATTGCCCACCCCCACAGCCCTGCCCTTCTCCCTCCACTGCAGGTGCTCAGGCTTTTGACTCCAGCCATCTCCAGAGCAGGTTAGCCAAGGCAGTCATCATCAGTATTTACACTTACAAACTACCTTTTCCTGACGATCTCAAAGCACTTCACATCCATTAATTAAACTCTAAGGGCTGGGTAATAGGTTGAGATGAATATTTTCTGCTGTCCCTCAGGTAAAAGAGCTGTTTCACTTAAACATGAGCAGCAATTGGCTTTAAACCCAGAGAATCTGTTTTTATGAGCAATCACTGATTTGGATGTAGTAAAAGGTATGATTAGGTGGGATAGACTGTTTGTGCTGAAATGGGAAAGGAGATTACTTTTCCATTCAAATTACCCTTATGCTAACGTATTTCTTTCTTAAAATGAAGTGAGCATATTGGGCTATTTATTCTCAAATGGAATTCCAGCAATTGAGGTTACTGAGGATTCAGACCCTGAATTTTATTTTTTCCTTATATCTGTTTCAGAAAATCCTATTCCATGTATGATCAGAATCACAGTTAAAGGGCTTGTGAGTATTGTTGTTGACACTTCAATGTAAAATCAATCCAATACCAGCAAAGCAACAGGAGTATTTTTTTTTTTAAGGGATATTCCCTTCCTATCCCAAGCCCACACTCAGACCAGCTGGGACCTGTTGAGCATGACCAGTGTAGTCGTGGTCAGCATTTCACCTTCTCTGGGTTTACTTCTTCTGTTTGAACGGAGAGTGTTTTTTCTTAATTATTTCTGGCTTATCATGTAGCATGCTATAAGCTTCTTATGAAGAAGAGAAAATAAATAATTCAACTTCCACTTATTCCAGGAGGAGCCTGGCTGTTCTAATCTACCCTTGGAGAACAAACAAGCTGGCTGTTCACACACAGCTTGTTAGAGCACGACAAACAAACATGTGCACGATACCGCAATGAAAAAAAGGATGGGGAACACCAGAACTGCTTTTTGGGCTGGAAGTTTGAGGCTGGGACCATTTCCAGTTCTCTCCGTGGGGCTTGGAAGTTTGGTTACACTTTTGCCTGTAGCTGCAAGCCAGAGACTGGGAACAATTGTCAGTGCAATAAGGAGTAGGAGGGGAAGGATGGAGCCAGGGAGGATGTCAGAGTGTGGATTAATTCCCCATCATGAACATGCTCTGGGCTGTGAGCAGTGTTTGGGGAGAGCTCTCCAATGAGCTGCAAGTCTGATGGAGAAATACAGTTCCCTGGCCACCCAGGAGCAAGACTGTCTGGTTGGAGCTTAGAGGAGTCTGTTGGAAATATTAATGTGTTAGGGCAGCACCTGGGAAAGCTGCACCTGCTTTAGAGAAACCTTTCAAAGCACATATTACTTGTTGCCTCCAGGAATGTTCCTGTTTTACTTGGAAAAAGTGTGGGATGAAACACTTGCAGCAGTTTGGGACCAAAATCTAAGTTTTCCCCCTTTCCTAGGGATGGGATCTCTGAATCTTTCATGCTTTCTCTCTGGTCTAATGAATCTTGAATTTCAGGATCCTTGCTGAAGGATGATCCTGGAGGAGCCCACAGGCTGATGACAGGTGAAAGACAAGAAATGAGCTTGCACCCCTTGAATCTCAAGTAAGAGGATTCATATCTAAGCCCTGGCACACTGACTACAGTGGAACAACACAGAATAACTTCCCTGGCAAAGTCTCCCTGAGGGTTCACAGCACCAGCACCTGACTGGTGCCTCAGGAGCCTGGTAGAGCTGTGGAGCATCAGCCTTGCAAGGAGGCTGGGTTTGGCATTGAAGGCTGCAGCTCACCTACACCACCGCCAGAACAACTGGGGCCATTGTCCTAATTTGAAAACAGTTCAGTAAAACATGAAAACTTTGTATTCTTTCCCCTGAAACAGTAAAATATGCAGTTGGGTTGGAGTTGACTTCGTCCACAGGAGGTATCTGACAATCTTACTCGATGAGAGAGTTGCATGTGTCACCAGACAGAAAGATTGAGTGTCTGAAGAAGAGGAAACCATCCATCTTGCCACCCTGACCTTTCTGATAGCCAGCTGGTAGTACGGGCTGAGCTCCACCGATCACTTCAGAGTTTATTGTTCTGTTACTCCTCTCTGACTGACAGGCCACCTAATGGATAATAAATTACTTCCCTCCACTTGGATTGGGGGCTGCCTGCACGTTGCTAATGCTGGTGTTTCAGAACCTACTATCACTCACTCTCTCTGCTTTTGCCATTTAAAGGGATGCAAGTTCAGAGACGATAAATAAATACAGAGGGCTGGGATCTTGAGGGTACGTGTGGGGAATTAAGAGTACGGTGCCCTCTGAATTTCAGTGTGACACAGGCTCCCACATCCCTTGGGTCCTTTTAAAAACCTTGCAGCTTTACTTCTGTGCCTGCTGCAAACCCAGAGCCCTCTCCCCAGGCACCTGGGAGTGGGAGAGCAAAGCCACTTTCCTTGGCTTCTCCACAGATCCCTATAGCCACCACTGGATCTCTTAGTTCTTCACCCACAAAACTGTCAATTTTTGGAAGAGATGTTTTTCACTGCTTTTGTGAATATTTGCATCTCAGAAAATCTGGCCCAGTGGGGTTTGGTGCCTGTCTGCATCTCCAGCCCCTGCAACACTGCACATACTCAGAGCTTTCATTACGTGCTCTCCTTTTCCCTCTCGACTGAGGGAACAGTCAGATTTCCAGAACATGCTTATTTATGAAATCTGTGTTACTGGCTCCTATAACATTTATTTTTCTCTCTTTTTGGAAAGGACAGAAGTTCAACACAGGCCCTTAGAAACGCAGCTGCTGTTTCTTTTCAGCTGGGTGCTGCTATGTGGAGAGCATCTGAAAAAAGAGGCTGGAATGGAGGAAATTAGAAGCAAGTTTACATCACTTTGGAGAACAATACATGAAAGACTGTAGATTTCAATCCAAGATTTTTAATATGAATCTTTCATCCTGCAGCCTTTACAGTTGAATGGAGGTTTGGAAAAGTCTGTTTATGTACAGATCCATGGAGGAGAAGACAGTATTTACTCTTCTGATGGAAAGCCTGGTGGGTTACACAACAGCCCAACTTTATATCCTCAGTTTAGGAATGTGCTCTGGCTGTTCATGAGGGCATTTATGCACCCCAGTGAACTCTAAGTGTTAGCCCAATGTTTAGCACATATTTCAGTGCTATTTTCACAGCAGGGTCTATAGGCAATGTGTTCCTTTTACCCACCCTTCTTACAATTCTGCATCCTTATATTACAGCTTATGGCTTAAAGAGAAGGCAACTATCTTGCTTTGTTTGCCAGCATCAAATATTTTTACTGAGAATAATTGTTTATCCAGGGTTTGCTTATGTAAGAATTAAACACGGTATTCCATTAAAATTATTAAAAATATCTTTCTATAGCTCTGCTCTCTCTGCTTCTCTTCTAATGTTCAGAATCACATAAAATAGTAATGAGCGTACATAGCCTTCTGCTGTTTTCATAGACAAGGCAGTAAAAGAGACAGTTGCTGTTCCCTTGAGTGCCAGCCCACGAATCAGAAAGTCTAATCAGCCACAGAGTCTGACACACTAGATAGTCCCTGTATTTCATTACTGCTATATTAAAATCTTTCCTATCTGAATTCGCTATTCTCTATTAAAAGAAGAGAGAAATAGAAGAGATAATCAAAAGAGGGCAATAAGAGAGGACTTAAAGAAAAGTAACTCTCTCTAAACTCTCTCAGCCTGATGCTTTGGAATTCTTGCACTGTCTTCCAGTGCAAGAGCTGGTCTGAAAAATACCTGGAGCAAGCACCTGGCATGTTGTGGCCCTAATATACCCCTGGGGCTGGCTTGTGAGGGTTCAGGTGTGGGTAGGACCCAGAGCTGGCTTGTGGCTGTGCCCTTGCAGCAGCTGCTCAGTGAAGTCAAGGAGCAATGGGGTGTTCCCTGCTTGCCCTCCCCTCTTTCCCACTGTGCCTGTGCCTGCAACTCAATATTCGGGGTTCGCTTGGTTCAGCCTGAGGATGGCAGGGGGCAGATGTTCTGCACTGTGGGGCAATGCAGAGGCAGTTTTCCTGGGAGAATCCACTGCTGGGCACTGCCAGCCTCTGGCTGTGCCCAGGATGGGAGATGAGCGTGGCTGCAGCCTCGCCAGCAGCGTGGCTGGTGTGCAGGTGACATAAAAACAACATCTGCCAACACTCTGAAACAGGAGACACCTCTCTCTGTGCATCAGTCCACACTAATCTGTAAATTAGGCTGTGACAAACCAAATTAGATTTAATTTTGCATAGCTGTCCAATGGCATTACTACATGTGTCATTACCTAATTCTTTGAATCAATGGTTTGACTTTGCCTGCTTGCACCTTATGAAACTGAGAAAGATGGTTCAATACCTGCAGGCAGTTGCTAAGAGTGGCACAGATGTTTATAATATCAAACAATAGATGTCACTGTTATGCCAATAAAAATGGGTTATATTTACAGTTATTGGTAGTTTCAACCTCCATTGCACAAAGCTGCTAAGTCAAAAGAGTAAAGCCAGGGCACTCACTGACACACAGTGCTTTTCTAAACATGAATTCTACACCTCCTCGTGTTTTTTCACCTATCATATTACACAAAAAAATACTAAAATATTTTAAAAGCCAGTTTAAATAAAATAAAAAATATATTTTCCTATGCCTTTATGCAAATTGGTCATGTAAGAATAACACCACTGCCCATAGGGTGCCATGAGTGGGAGAAAAAGGAAAAGGGGTGTGGGAAGCTTAATGAAGGAAATACAGAGTTGGAAACAATTCTGCTTAGACTCCTTCCTTTCAAAAAAGGTGTGTTGTGTGTTTACTGTCCTCTCTTTGGGATGATTACACAGAGGATGGCACATAGGAGCTCTCCCAAAGGGAAGGACCAGGTTATAAGCAGTGATTTGCTGAGAGACAAGAAATGAGGGAGAGGCATCACAGGCAACATCCCACAGCAGCAGAAGACAGGGACAGTCTGCAGGAGGAGGGAATAAGCACCCAAGCAAAGTTTGGGCTCTAATGTCCTATTTCAAGAGGTCCTTAATAATGCTTGAAATTACATAAAAATATGAAAATTAGACTGTGGACAATATAAGAAGCTCCAGAGCAGCCTGGCACCCTTTTGCTCTGCTGTACAAGACCTGTGCAGAGTCAGCTTTCGGGTGATGAACAAAACCAGTCAAGTCTAACAAATGAGAATGAATTTAAACATCAACTTCAGGATGAGACACAGAGGAAACCAGACAGGTTATTACACAGCAGCTGTTCACCAGCCACCGTTCTACTCCTTAATATCAAGAACACAGCTCATGGAGAGAAAATGTCTGTGCTCAGTAGCAGGAGCTCATTTGTAGCCACAGCAGAAGAAACAAAAATGCTCTTTTGTGATGAGCTGATTCAAGCAGAAAAGGTGGACAAGCATTTTGATGCATGGTCCTGTCACCAGCCAGTCCGCAGGAGGAGCAGGAGGTTCCTGATGTTTTGCTTCTAACTGTGAGTTTGGGAAACAGAAATTAATTCAAGCAAAACCGAAGTCTATAAAAAAAAAAAAAGAGAAAAGCCATATGGTAGTTTTTCATTAAACCTCTTTCCTCCAAAATGTGAGGGAGACCAATTGTCATTTCTGGATAGGACACCTGAACTGCACACACAAATGTGTGTTATTTCAAACAAACCCACCGATGTTCTGGACATGAATGCCAAATGTTTACCATGCAGATTTGATCACACCTACTCTGTAAAAACCCCATAAGGAGGGCAGCTCCTTCCCTCCAGTGTCTGAGGGAATCACTAGGAATTTTCTAGTCTACAGACAAGATTGTGCTTGCTATTTGGACAACACAACAATGCACATTTAAACATTTCGGTGCTTATTTAGCCAAGAACAGCAAGTTTTGTATGTAATGGGGTTCCTTACTTTTAAGATTTTCTTTTTACTTGAAATCATGTCTTCCAATGTCACCTTCCAGGCTGTGGCTGAGGAAATGATTAGGAGGTCACAAGAAGAATAACTCAATAAAAAAAGTAGAAACAAGAGGAAACTTCAAGGAATAATCTGAAGAATAACAGCATTGCCTTGTCACACATTCCTTCTAGTGCTGAAGGAGTGAGGGAGGCAGAAGAGCAGGTGAATTTACTACAAAACATAAAGTCTTTCAACATACCCTGTGAGGTATTGCCTGCTTCTGTAGAAAAATAAAAGGAAAATGATACAAATACCTCATAAATCATAGCTGAGGTGCATATTTCAAAGATTCACTGGATTCTGGTACAAAGTAGGAAACGGGATGGTTTGCAGTGTGACACTACCTGTTAGCACAGAGGAATCTCAGCCACTGGGAAAGGTAGGTATGAAAATCCAGTATTTTCCATGTACTTTTAAAGCACTGAGATAAAGCATGCTCATGGACACAATGACATCGAAAATGCAGAATGTTAGCATCTGTGAAAGCACAGATATTGATGTGCATCACTAAACATATGCTGCTGACTGAAGCTATTATTAGTGACAAGTCGTTCTCTACGCTGGAAAATCCCAGTTGCCTTGGGCTTTGTCTGAGCAGAAACCAGAGAAAAACCTGAATAAAACCTTGTTAGCTAGCCTCGTGTTAACAGGCTGGGCTGTAATACTCAGACAGTAATAAAGCCAAAAATACAGGGCTAAATTCAGCCATACTTGATGCTAAATCGAGCAAATTGCACGGCGCCTGCCGCAGAGGCAGGACCAGAAGGTGTCTTGTTCTCCCAGATTGTCTTTGCAGGGTACAGATTATTTTGATCTGTTCATCACAGCTCCCATTTTGACTGACACCTCAGAAACTCCTGATGCTGCAGTTTGGGAAGTTGGGGGCTTTCTGATGCGTTGAACCTCACTTATTTCAGCTGCCTGTGGCACCCAGCTCTGCCCTTCCACCCTCCTTCAACATCGTGGGCCCACCACCCATCCCAGCTGCTTTGTGCCCCAGCTGAGCTCTTACACCACATCAAGATGTGGGTTTTCTGGGGCCTGAGCCCAGAAATATGTTGTTCTGTTGGACTTTCAAAGAAACAGAGCCAAATAATGTCTTCAAACAGTCACCAAACTCCCTGGTTATCAGAGGAATGAGGTTATCCCTGCACAGGCTTGATTACAAGTGCCTGAGACAGGAAGGTTCAAGCAGAGTTGTACTGCCAAAGTCAAGTTTCTAAATGTCCTATTTCTGGTGCCAAAATTCACAGGATTAACTTTCAGTAAATATTTTTTCGGCACCTAAATGTTTTTTTTTACATGCTTTTAAATTGTATCTTTCCAAGTTTTTTTTCTGCTACCAGGAAGTCTAAAAGATTAATCAACCCTCACGCTTAAAAGTATGATTCTGACAACTGAATAATTCTAGAAGGTACAGTGGGAATGAAAAATCTTGTATTTTGTGAGACATGAGAGCTGGCAATGCTGGGAGAAATTTTGAAATGAAAGATTCTAAGATACATGCAACAATATTGCTGCTGATTGTCTGGTGTTGAGAGTCACAGCCAGAAAGGCAGTTTGAATGGGAGCAGGAGATGGGAAGGCAAATGGATGTGAGAGTAGAGGGTAAAGCCATTAAATGCTTCAAAAATCTGGTGGACGAATCAATTTTACTTTTTCAGCTGACGCACATGTTACGGGTTGAACTGTCCTCAGCTGAGGAAATTCAAACCTTTGAGGACTGCATGAGGAGAACATGCAAGAACTGGAACCAACAATGAGGAAAACTAACCAGGATTTCAGCAGAGACTGAATCAGGCTATGGAAGCACTGGAGACTGCTCTGGCAAAATTAAGTGGCAAAAGCTAGAGAATTGTGGAAAATAAGAATATATTTTACAGTCAAAGCTGTTCCCTGGTCAGAACTAGGAATTAGACCCACATATATTTATTTGTCTGTCTGTCTGTCTATATATATAGTTGTTATGACTTGTTGGCAGAGAAGGTTCTGTGTTCAGGTCTTATGAAACACTGAAGTCAAGCAGAGTCATGTGAAGTGGGGGGTTGTAGAACTCCTAAGTATAATGTCTCACTAGCAATAAAATCTTCCCTAGAAATGACACAGGCAGGAAGAAAATGGATTTAAGTCCTTTAAGTATAACAGAATAGCAATATTTATGGTTAATTATCAGGCATTAAATGATTAGATTAAACAGGTTCTATCTATACAATGGTTGCTTCTCTTGTTCATTCAGCTACTTTGAGTTATAAACAAATACATATCCTATAAAACTGCTTCAGTTGTTTAACAGGTTAAGTGAATGACCTCACCATAATTAATTAGGGATCTTTACCTAATTGAATATTTGTGGTCACCAGAGTGACACAAACCTATACCCCAGCACCCTTCTCTGATGCTGGTTTCATTCCAAGGGCATGCCTTGGCCAGTAAAAATTCGAAGGAATTCTGATTGAATCTGTGAACCTTTATGGGTTGGGCCCTGTGGACACAAGTAAACTGCATTTTCAAACCCAAAATACAAGGGGGTATTCTGTGTCTACAGACTGGTGGAAACCGGGCAGAAATTGTTCTTTAAGTCCAGGTAAGGGAAAAAAATCCTCTCTACATACATAGGATATATGTTTAGAAAGCAAAGAAGAATCTGTAAATGCAGTTCATCAAAGAAGGAAAAGAGTTTAATCACCACTACATGTAACCACAAAAATCGGGGGGTGGGGGTGGGGGGGTGGAACTAATTTAATTAATTCCTTTTGCATGTGCTGTAAGAAGCAGTAGGGTGTGCTCATGAGTCACCTTCGGAGCTCAGTTGCAAGCAGCCTCCTGGATGTGTGACTGTGAACAAGGAGAGAATAAAATTCATTTTCCTACTCACTGCAAACCATCCCACCCTGGTATGACTTTGTTCCAGCTCATTAAAACTGTGTTTCTAGAGCTGTGCCCAACTCAATTAATTCATAGCCCCTTTTTGCCAAAGCAGTTCATGCCTGTGATTTATAGCTAAGGCATGGCCAGAGCACGGCAACAGTGAGAACTTAGACCTGGAGTAAGGACCAGAGCATGGGCAGCCAAAGGAGTGGAAAACACTTCCTACACCCAGATAAAAGGGTGTTGGCTTGGTAATCCCAGGCAAGGGATGATGGAGCCCATGTGGTTCTACTGTACCCCATGGTGGGGTTATAAACCTGCTGCCCTGTTACATCCAGCACCTCAAACACAAGAATCCAAGAGAAATGCTAAGGAAGGAACCTCAAAGGGTGTTGTTTTCAGAAAGGAGAAAACCCTTTCATGGTAAATCCCCGCTGGAAGCAACACATTTTTATCTTAATCTAGGAAGTGGCACCTGTGTCTCATTGCTGCTCCCAACACTCTGAGCTGCTGAAGCGAGGAGAACACCAAAGCAAGCAAGATGTCAATAAATGAATGCTTGTAAAGTGCACTGGAGCTGAAAAGCACAGCATATTATTACTAGGAGATGACCAACATTTAAACAGTATTTGGTGTCCCATAATTTCATCACTGAAAACAGATCTCTGGTTTGGTTCAAAGGCTGCTGAAGGTCTGACATTGGTTTCATGAGACTTCAGATGAGATATTTAAAATGTTTGCTGGCATAAACTGGTGACTGGGGCCAACAGCCAGAGCGAGCTCAGACAGCATGAGGAAATGGAGGGAGATTAGAATCAGTTAATTAGATATGATTTATACAGTTTAATTTCTTCCACTTCTTTGTTATCCTTTCAATGTTTTATACTAATTAATTTCCAAATGGAATAATAATCATAAATATGTGCCTGATGCTTTGACCTCACTGCTCAGAGCAGTTTTTGCAGGGTTTCCCATCAGGGATGATGCACCAGCCTGGGCAGTGCTGCTCTCACATGGATTCATGCTATCAGATGATGCTTTGTTGGATGCAGCTTTTCTGACCCTTTGATCTGACAAATCTCCTCTCATCAGGCCTCTGATACAGGGCACTGACTCCCCTGCTTCCTTCAGCAAACCATGCAGGCACATCCTCTCCCCACTGGCCAGGCAATTGCCATCATCTCTAGTCTCATTTTTCTAAAGACAGGTTCCAGCATCCTTTAATGTTTCATAAGAAAATAGTTAAGACAGAAAGATAGCGAAAGAGAGATGGAATAACATGAGCTGATGCTGTAAAAAAACCACTGCTTATGCTATGACTAAATAACCCTCATTTCTCAAATGTATCCTGCTCTGAGATGACAGTGCTTTGTATTCTAACACCTTCTTAAATCACTCCAAATGCCTCCTGCCCTGAGAATAGCTTTGATTTTGGTGCAGTTTGACACAGCCCTGGAGCAGGACCTGTCTGGGAAGCTTTGGAAGGAATGAGGGTGTGTGCATCTTACAGGCAAGGGGAGGAAACCTGCTTAGATGAGGTGAGACATTTTCTGTAAATTCTTGCCTTTTCCTGCAAGTTAGATCCTCACAACAGCCCAATTTTACTTTTTGCAGTGAAAAATAACTGGAAACAACACTGTACTATTTTCCTACATGTCTAACCTACTCCTTTCAAGTGCCAAGAACAGGCCCCTCCAGCCTGGTTTGTCTGTCTGCAGTGGAGATGTCAGTGCCTTGCTCGTTCCCAGCCAAATCAGTCATGGAAAACTTGGATACAAAATGCCCTCTCTTCTTGAGTATGGTCATGGCATGGCTCTGGGAGAACTGATTGTTGGCAGAGAGAGGTCTTGCCTGACATGTGACACTTACTACCCATTTCAATTAGCTTGATGACATCTTTCACACTGGTGACTTCTTTCTCCTGCAGCCCCACTACTTTGATCTGCTGTTCATCACCTTCAAGCACTCTCATCTGCTTCTTCCATTCCAGAGGGTCATACATTTCACTCCCATAAGTCTTGGTCATCAAAAGCATGGTCAAAGTGGAAGATCTGGTTGTCCAGGTACCACGTGAGGTCCAGCTGAGGTTCGTGCACCATCACTGCGTCCTTGCCAGGGCACTGTCACTGCATCCAAGTGGCCTTGATGCTGGTCATGGATGTGCTCTTTGGGGCCAGGTGAGGACTGAGGGCAAAGGCAAGCTGGACATCCACCTGCTTGTTGGCCCCTTTCTCAAGCCGCTCCAAAGTGAAACAAGAAGCCAGGCCCGAAAGAGTTAACTGAGAAATCTGGGCCTGCTAAGGAGCTAACAACATCTAAATGATCTGTGCTCCTTCTGTTCTACCTACTGGACTAAAACTTAAAAGAATGGTAAAAGAAACATATAATAGGCCTAGAGGTAATAAATTAGGATGCAGTAGGAGAAAGAAGACATTTGAATAGGAGAAACAGGCCTGGAGCCAAGGCTTTGTCCAAGCTTCAGTGAGTGGGTCGAGAACAATAGAAAAGAAGGAAGGTCAAGCTGAGGAAGATCAGATTAAGACCCCAGACCCACAAGAGGAGGAGTGGAACTACCACCAAAATTGAGGGCCAAGAGAAGCACCACCCTAAGCCCCGCCTGAGCTCCACCTAAACTCCACCAGTTATTAATATGTATAGATAGATGTTGTAATCACATGAATATGCATTTAATCATACATGAAAATTGTATAAAAACTACTGATTTTGTGTGAAACCTTTGAGCACGTTCTTTGTGCTGCAAACCACACTTGCTCCCGGCGCTGTCAATAAACACCTTTGCTGCTCAAAGATCCAAAAGACTGTGAGCAGTTCTTTATACCAGATTTTTTGGAATCAGTAGTGATGCTGGAAGTGCTTCCATGGGGCTCCACCACCAGTGCCAGGATGAGCCACCACTGTGTGTGATTTCCATATAGGTGTCCAACTGGATGCCCCCAAACCACCCAGCCAGGCTATCCCTGTGCCCTGCCCACAGATGTGGGG
Organism: Corapipo altera; assembly: GCF_003945725.1. NCBI lineage: Eukaryota > Metazoa > Chordata > Aves > Passeriformes > Pipridae > Corapipo > Corapipo altera. Next base: position 4,066,333 of record NW_020884913.1, read on the forward strand.
TGGAAGTGACCCCCTGGCTGAGGCAGGCAGGGCTGGAGGTTGCCCCTGGAGCCGTGGGCATCCCGTGAGGCTCAGCACTGCCTGTGCCCAGCACTGTGTCACCGTGGGTCCCCAGGGGGCTGTGGAAAGGGTTCAGCTTCAAGGTTGAACACAGATGTGTTTTTAATCAGCTGCTGTGGGTGGAAGGAACACATAAAGCTGCCATCACCTGAAAAGGCCTCTCCAAGCTCCCAGACTGGCGTGCAGCTGCTGTGACACATCGTGTCTAATTAGATCAGTCACATTGTGTTAAGCTAATGCTGGTGACACAAGAATTTATAGCAGTGACACAAGCACAGAGGCTCAAGAGAGCCTCTTTGTCCTGCAGTGACCACACAAAAATGCCAAAACTCCCACGTTGTTCTCACTTAGTTTGAACATAAGTTTGAATTCTTTCAAAGGGTTTTTCATGCCTTGAAATTCTGCTTGAGAGAAAAGGGGCACAATAGAAAACAAATGAAAAATGGAGTTGCAGTGGGTACATCTGCATCCACAAGGAAGAACTTAATATCACTTTGATAACTGGAACAGCTGATGATAGTTTTAATCCATTTCTGGAATGCTCTTCAGTCATCTGGCTCTCTGAATAGAGAATTTCAAAGTTCTGGCTACAGGAAATTTTATTTTAATATCTTGGCTTCCGTAAGATTTTTGGTTCATTTTGGTAGGTAGATTCAGACCTCCAGGGACGAGGACAACTATTCAAAAAAATGTTCAAATGCTACAGTAGCCCTCAGAATGCTTGCAGAAATCATGGTGAACTTACATAAACTTGAAGCAAATAAAACAAACCCAGAAGGTTTTTTTAGAAGATAATTAATTCTCTCCATTTGCCTTTTGAATGCTAACTTCAGATGATGAGCTCGCACAGCCTGAGACCACCAAAACTTAAAAATACAGAGAATCTTGGATGTCCTTATTTACCAACCCTCCTGTGGAGCCAAAACACTAATTAAGGTGTGTTGTAATTTCTTGAAGGAGAGCAATTAATATTCACATTTTCTGTCTGGAGGTGAAGACATCATGACTACTGTTGCTTTCAGCTATTTGTGCTTGACTAAGTCCTCATGTGTCTGAATGAGCATTAAACGTAATTCCAAACATTTTTATATGGAGAAATTATGCCAGCAGAGAGATAGAGAAATCTAGTTCTTGGGTCCCCATCTGAAAATGCCAGCCAGAGGAAGGATGTAGAGCAGTAAAACAGCAGCATCTTGCTGGGCATGTTTTGGAGCTAAAGGCCTGCCATGCACGCTGCTGGATAAGCTTGAAGAAATACAGAGGGCCAGGGATGCAGGGTAGAGCAAAGTTGTGATTGCAAAAGCTTCTTCAGCTTTCCATGGCAACACTGTCTGTCAGTACAAGCCTTTGCTTGAATTCTTTCTTCAGATCCAGAGGTCAGGACACCTCAGAGTAGCAGGATGAGGCCGCGTCCCAGACCTGAAATCAATCCTCGTGGCAAACTGCCTCTTCTGCTCAACGTTTGGAGGCCTTTTTAGACTCTCAGGTGGGCACCACGGTTCAGTCAAGCTCTTGCTTGAGGAATTTGACATTTGCTCTTGGGCAGCCTAACAGCTTCTCTTCCTCTGCTGTTCCTGGAGAACACATATGCTGCAGCATGTGCTCGAGGAACCCCGCAGCCGTAGCCACCAAGCTGTGGAAGCAGTTGCTCATCTTGGTTTTAATTAGTGATATCGTTGGAAAAGATGACTCAATTTCATAAAAGTATTGAAATAGACCCAAATAACTGTAACAGGAATTTAATTTGGGGCATGTAACTGGGCTCATTACAGCACTGCTCGGGGAAGGCTTTTTAAAGGAGCTGGAGGGGTTGGGGGTTGCCACTGAATTTCAGTTACATCGAGATCATTTTTCCAGTGCTCTTAGAATAGACATTTTCAGCCCAAATAAATACTGAATTAAAACAGGAGACTTCCAAATACTGTCTGTTGTACATTTCCTATATAGAATCACAGAATGGTTTGGGTTGGAAGGGACCCTAAAGATCATCTAATTCCAAACCCCCTGCAATGAGCAGGGACACCTTTCACTAGACCAGGTTGCTCTGAGCCCCATCTAAGCTCCCCTTGAACACTTCCAGGGATGGGGCAGCCACAGCTTCTCTGGGCAGCCTGTGGCAATGTCTCATCACCATTACACTAAAGAATTTCTTCTAACACTTAACCTAAACCTACTCTCTTTCAGTGTAAAGCCATTCCCTCTTGTCCTGTCACTACAGTTTCTGATGAACAGTCCCTCTCCAGTTTCCTTCTAGGCCCCTTCAGATACTGGAAGGTTGCTATGAGATCTCCACACAACCTTCTCAAGGCTGAAGAATTCCAACTTCCTCAGCCTGAAAAGGTAATATAACCCCAGTGTGGGGCCGGGGTCATTTTGGATCTATGATAATTTTCCTAATAAATAAGACAACCACACTTCGATCCCTCTGATCCAAAAAGGAGCCAAAGATGCCAGTATTTCCCACGGCTGGACCATATGCTAAGTAAACAAAAAGACAAAATTGTTACATATTGGTTTATTTACAAAACCTGCAAGTTGCCAATGGCGCAACTTGCCAAAAAATAAACTCAGAAAACAGGCACAATTTTTTGACCTTCTTAAGAGAAACAGTCTGGAGAACATAAATATCCAAATATGTGTTTTAAATATGACTCTCCCATGAGACGAAACATCAAATCAGCTTTTTTACAGCATTGTTGCAAACTGACACCCAGCAGCTGTTGAGCTCATTAGATCACACTGGGCTGCTCTGCTTGCCTGACAAAACCTGAAATCTGATTTAGTTCTTGGTGAGCTCAGCCTACACCCCAGCCCCTCTTTCACAGGAAGCACTCATCAATTCTCCTTTCTTAAACAAACCACTCTTTACTGAGAGCCCATCTGTTGAATTTGGGTATTTTTATAACAATAAGAATGTACTTGCACCTATCCGCATGTTTGTTTTTAGAGGGCATGGCTTCGATTTTCAGGCTGTAGATGTACTGATAATGGCTGAGCTGCCCTTAGCCCACAGATTTAACATTTCAACTGGAAGTGGAGCAGTCTGATTTTTGGAGGCTACAGAGAGTTGGAGATCTCAGTGGGTTCTGCTTCAGGTACAGATATAAACTCATCATAGTGAGTATTAATGCCAGATACTCAGAACTAGAGCATACCTTTCAAAATAGGAATGCTGTGCATCTGCTTCAGTCCTTTATAGAACAGATTAATCCTTGTGAGGAACCTCCTAAAGCGTGGATGATCAGAAGCTTATTTTTTACAGGGACTTTGGCTGCCTCTGCACTGGACAGAGGAGAAAAGTGAACGGGGGCATTCTGCAGAGATTGTGACAGGCAAATGCAGTGGCTAACTGACAAAACAAGCAGGAACAAACATTTCAAATGCACTTATATTTAATTATTTTAACCAATTAAAAATAACCCATTTCCCCCCTTTACTTTTTGATGCACTACCTTGTTGCCATTTAAGACTTTAGGACCCTCAGATAAGGTGTGGGCTCAGGTCTGATTACTTTGTAGAAAACATTTGCACAGGGCTATTATATAATTCTGATAAGACACATGAGCCTGTGAATTATAGTGCAGCAATTCACACCTGCTGCATTTCACAGCTCTCAGCCCTCAGCCTTGCTCCAACAGCACCATCCCAAGAAGTATTTCACTGTAAGTCATCCCCAGGAGTGCCTCACTGCTCACTCTTCATGTGGGCATCTAACTGCTGCAGTAATCATCTGTGATTCTGTACACAGGAGGCCTGATATTTATGGCAGTGCCTCTTTTATAAATAATATGCTTTTGAAAAGAGAAAAGGCTGTAGTTGACTTGAGATTACGTGGTTTTAAACTCTGACAATATTAATAGTTTTGAGGGCTGTGCATTTGCAAGCAGCTTTTATCACACAACATGGGTGGGGAAAATGAGGCATTAAATCAGCACTATGATCAATTAACCTGTAATTTGAAAGAGAAGGGTGAAATCCTCTTCATAAAGGACAAGGTGCCTGTGTGCATGTTACCTCAGGGAGGTGCTTAAGTCCTTGACAAATGTTGGGTTTAAGAAAAATTCCTGTCGATGGGTAATTTTAGGGATGGTTATTTATTGACCAGCATGAAGTTGGCATCTAAAAATGTTATGTTAAAATCAGGACTCTGTCGTGCTAAACACATGTAAATATTTCTAGAACAAGACAGTTTTTCTTGGGTGAGTTTTCTGCTTGGGTTATAGACAGCAATTATAGACTGGAGAGGAAAGGAGATGAAAGTGCCTCCAGAGAAGTACCGGGCCAGTCTTTTTCTAGAGTCTTTAAAGCTTTTGTTTATCCACAAAGAAATCCTAAACCAAATTCTAAAATATACAATGCAAGAGGCTAAAACCTTGCAACTTATTCAAACCCCCTTCAAATAATTTTTTTGTTTGCATTTTTAAACATACCACCATATCAAGGAAGAAAGTAAAGGATTTGTCATCAAGCCATGAGTCATCAGAGAATGAATGCAACGTGCAGCAGCAAAGATATAACACATGGTCTGCTAAAAGAAGATGCTTTACTATCACAGGATGTTAAAAAAAAATAAAAAAAATTAAAAATCTCACATTTCTTCTGTTGTTTTTCCACTGCTACCCAGCCAACTGCCAGCTCACCCTATGAAAAGCTGTGGTTGCAACCCACAACATTAATAGAGACAACCAGTCCCTCCTGCCAAAAGCTGGGACATGGTGAGGCAAAGAGCAGTTTGCATTTCACACCTCATGAGAGCTGTGTGGATGCACAGCTCTGCCCACACACGAGCTCCTTGCAAGACCAAGATCCCGATCACAGTTTGTGAAAGTGAAATTAAAGAAAAAAAAAACACACACACACAAAAACCCCAAACACAACATAAAACCCCCCCCAAACAAAGCACATGCTTGGATAAGGGAAACAACTGCTGTGGTGTAAGTAGGAAAGTACAGATGGGTTCTCCCATACTGAGTGAGGGGTTGACAGGACTTGTGTAATGTGGAGAGAAGTGGGACCATTGCCAGCTCCATAGATATCTATTAGAGCTAAACTGTGCTTCTCTAGGCAGTGGAAACGACTCTCGTTCCTATTATGAAGTAATAAAAAAACAGAGCAAAATAATTATTGGTGTTGTTATGAAAGAGGATAAATCCCAGCAAACTTAGTGATAAATTGCGGATTACAACGAGTTACCAAAAAAAAAAAAAATTAAAAAATGCAAAAAGTAAGTTATTTTCTCAGTGTTTTAATGAAACACAGCCAATTTTTATTATTATGTATTTACTAGTCTCTTCCTGGCAAAAAGCAGTATTTAAAATTAATGTAACTAATCTGGAAATCAGAGAGTGAATACTGCTAATTCCTACAATGGTTTAGTTAGGTCTAATTCATTTCATAGTTAGAAACATTCTGTTAATGTTTAATACATAGAGAAGCTTTTAGTAACAAACCCTTTCTAATTATGGAGTCTTTCCTACTATCCTATTCTGGCTGAATGTGTAAACAGAGCTGTTCTTAAATGCTCCAAGATCCCTTTTACAAGACTTTGATTATCAAAATTACGGAGCTGTGCAGTCACATAATTGTTTTAAGCCTTAACACATTTCAAAGGACATTACAAATGTTAATTAAAATCTGATCCTACTCATAGAGCCATGAAGACATCGCTGGTTTTAACCAGGAACTACAACTCTGAACCCTCTCCTTGCACTCAGGTACCCAACAACCAGTGTCCAGCTCCAGCACCCCATCTTTCCAGGCCCTTCTACTAAGTCCTGGATAACCCTCGTGATCTTTGAAGTGGTGGGGAATGCAAGCTTTTCACAGTTCTGAAAGTCAAGCTGCCTATCTGAGTGCTCACACGTGGATTTTAAGTGACTCAGTTTAGATTTGGAAGTTTGAAACCTGAGACAGAGAATAATTTGTGTAAAAAAAACCCAACCCCAACCTGTTGAAGGCTATTATCCTCTCCTGGTCTGCACAAGCAGGAGCTTGCTTCCCAATTACCTGTCTGCCACTATGATGATTGATTTCAGTGCTTTATGAACAGCATATGCAGCTCTTCTATGTTTAGATAAGAGATTATAAGGACTATCAATCCTCATGCTCTTGTGTACAATATTAACACTGTCTAGAATTAATCTACTTCTACCATGGACTAACATTTTGTAAGTACATCAGTGGTAATTCCAACCTGGAGAAGGGATCCAGCCTGCCCTGCTATAGTCTAGAAATGTTTATGGCTGGTTAAATTTATTTCTCCTGCCATGTTAAGGATGTAACATTTGAGGATAAAGAGTCACAGGAACCTATTGGGACCTGAATGAGAGCTCACACAAGACACTGTTCAGTTCTTTCTTTGTTAGGAGGGGCAGCGTGGTCCGGAAATGTGAATTTTGGGAAAGGAGTAATATTCTGAGTTCTGTGTTTAACCCTGCCAAAGGGAATCAGTGAGAGGTATTTGATGTCTCTACCTATCTTATTCAAATCATAGAAAAATCTCCTGTCATAGCCTTCATAAGACTTAAATGTTATAAAGTTTGTAAAATTTGTGCTCAGTATTACAACAGTCTTATGTGAAGCAGTGGACTGTAAGTATCAGGTGATGTTAGGTGTTAAAGCATACTCTAAAAATATTACAGATATTTAGGCTACATCATGTGCTATGAGACATACTCCTGCCTGGAGAAGCAGCTTTGCTATCTTGCATTGTGTTGGCTGTCAGGTCCCTTTCATTCTCTTCCACGAAATATGGCTCTGACTCCTGTGCCATGGCAGTGCTCATTAGTTAACTTGCTTCAGAACTAACAAACAACAATTTATACCCAGACAACGTGCCCGTGTTCACACAGCCTCCCTGGAAAATCACAGATTCTGCCATTGGATTTCAAATCCAGACACAGAATGTCTAAATATTAGCTCTGGTTTGCAATGTGCCTGTCCCTCCTTTTGCTCTCCATGACAGCTCATCCAGGAAAACTGTAATGACCTTCAGTTCTGCAGAGCATTTGGGAGATTTAAAGAAATAGGAATGAACCCTTCCAAGTTAGGTGATACTCTGAAAGCCAAGAAACTGCACTGACAGAATGCCAGAGTCTTGTGGTCAACACAGTGGTGATTCCCAGCTACATGGATGCCAAGTTCCAAGGCAGCAACCTAACTTGTCATAAAGAGCCAAATTCTGACACCTTTCCTGCTTCAAGTGGTAATTTATTCTGATTAGTCCTCCTGCAGTGCCAGACTGAAGGTCTGTGCTCTCCCCTGGGTGAGCAATGACTGCCATCATTCCTTCCCCTCCCATGGACACCACCCAGGGAATGAGCTGCTGGAACGCAGCCCCACTGGGCCAGCTCAGCGGAATGTGCAGCCAGCCCAGGAGAATCCAGCTCTGTGAGGTGTTCCCATCTCCTGTGAGTGCCCACAGGCAGAACAGCACAGTCATTTGACTACCTAGAGGGTGGCTCAGTAGGATTTGCCAATAAATCCCTGAGCAGAGCGTTCCCTAATGCCTGTTGGAAATCAATGCCTGGTGGGGGATTTTTAGACATTTGGCATTTCTTACTCACTACACCTACATCTTAACAGTTTGAACAGCAGGCTTACAAATGGGCTTAGTGCCTAAATTCCCCTTAAAGCAATGAGAAATGAAAGAGCATAGCTCCTTTTTTTAGGATGTGACCCCACGTTTTCAGTGCAGGCTGTTGGATTGTTGTTGTCCTATAGCAGCAGAGTAGTAGCCATAAGCTAATTCCAACAGGAGGAGTTGCTTCATGGTAAAGCTACCCTGTTCTCTGCTAGGAACACAGTAAATAACTCATTTCAGAACTGCAGTTCCAAAATATTTGCACACGAGTGTTTAAAAGTTTTCTAAATTATTCCTAGCAGTTGTAGATTGGACAGCACACGAACCTGCTTTCTTGTGTTTTTCTTCCCTCTCCCCCCTTTTGTGTTTATGTCTCCGCTGGCAAAACCACCTCATCCATAATGCAGTGCAATAAATGGCACATGGAGCGGCTGTGCAGCCTTGCCCACGTGTAAATAGCAGGAGAACCCATTACTCACAATGTATCCTTCAAACACAATTCAAGTCTGACAAATATTAAACAATCTGAGCCCGCCGCAGCACGCGGCGCTTCCTTTGAGTGCCTTTTAGGAAGCTCATCATCACACCATTCCTCAAAAACGCTGGGCAGAATTAATGATTTCCGTTAGGTAAATGACTGTGTGCTGGAACAATGCTGAGGTGCACCATTAAGCATTGTCTTTGCTAAGAGGGAATGTTGTTTCCCAGCTCCGGCGTTTGTCTTCTTGGCTTGTTTTAAAACTCTCCCTCTTTGTGCTGTGAGGGTGCACCCGGCTGGGTGTGTTATCTGGCACAAGTTACCCTTTGATTGGAATTTAAAACACAGCTTTTCCTTCCGTGAGGTAGCACAGCCTCATTTGTTTGTGCTTCATTTACATAACTGCAGAGCAAGTCCATTTGCTGTTAAAATAGATGTCTTCTTCAGAGCATTTAAAACAATCAGCCCAGATCACAGCATGCCTAATGCAAAGCATTTTTCTCCCCCCCCTCCCCAGCATAGGTCACTGTATTAAAACCAGACTATGTCCAGACAAAGTTAATTTAGACACAGGATCACTACATTTAAATAAAATCTTCCCTCCATTTCCATTGACTGAAGAGTAGACGCTGCACAGGAAAAAGTGATTCAGGTTCTAGCCTACCACAATTTAAGTAGTTTGCAGGAGTAAGACATGAATTACACTACTTTTGAGACACTGCATGATGAGCACAGGGTATTTTTCCCTTTAGCTGTGATTAGCCCCATGAATGCTGCTCTGCAGATTTACACTGATAGAGTAGTACAAATGGAACTTTATCCCCTTGGCAGTCCCAGTGAAGGTCCTGATGTTGGGAACTCCAATGAGTTCATGTGGCTCAGAGTAGTGGAGATTCCAACAAAAGATCCTGAATACTGGCTTTCCTTTTTTAATTTGGAATATGGAAAATTCACCCTCGAACTGAAAACACCTCAGATAGTTCTACACAGTGCTGAGCAAGGGGTGTTTCCCAAAACTGCTGCTCTGGGCCCCAGAGCTGTGAGGACACATCCTTTGACAAACACACCCCACTGCCCATGGTGAGGTTGATGACATTTCAGAGAGATCCTCATAGTTCCTACACAACAGGCTACAAAAGGCCTCCATGGCCAGCTGGAGATGTTCTTTAGAAAGAGCCAAAGACTGTCTCACAATGTCCCAAGTACCAGTCAGTCCATAGAGAGGAAGATGGGTCTAGATGGGGCAGAGGAGATGAAACTAGAGAAGGAAGAAAAATTAATGGGCTGCAGAGGTGGGATTAATTCTGTTTTCTTCTTGCATTTAGCTGTGAATATGCTGATCTGTGCTAGGGATCAAACCTTGCACTGTTTGTGTGTGGTGGGAGCATCCCTCAGGTAGCACAGAGGAGACACATCACAAAGTGCTTTATGGAGTACAAAGCCTGGCCTTCTAGTAAAGGGATCTCTAGTAAATGACAAATAAAGGATTAACTCCCTGGAGCACTAGCCCCTCTACCTCAATATTTATAGCTTTTCAAGTTATTAGCTTTTTAATTAACACTGAAAGATTTGAAAGCACCTAACTGTATTGCATGGTAATTATATTAACAAATTACAGACACGAAAATTAAAATTCAGTTGCTTCAACATTCTATTTAGAAATGTGCAAACAGAGTTGATATTTTGCTAATAAATGCTCCTCAGATGTTATGTTTCTAAATGAAAAGAGAAAATGTACCTTTATAGTATTCCTTTAAGTGCTTCTGCCCTCATTAGGAATTAATTGGCAAATACAAACAGCACTCCAAGCTTTGGAAATATCCCTTCTTTAACCTCACTCCCATTATAACAGTTCCCTAAATTACAAACTATATACATATTCACATAGCAGTTTTACACCAGTGTTCTGGATGGAGTCAGCTCTGTTTCCTCCCTCCTTTTTCTCTGTTTATAAGTGCTGTACCCACACATGCACAAGGAGGAGGTTGGAAGTCTGGATAACACTAATGAAGTGTCAGTTTTACACACATTAAGAAATGAGTGTTTTCTCTTTCTAGCCGGCCAAATACACAAATTTGCTTTCTCACGTAAAAAATTTATCCAAGGCAAGCAGGAATGGCATTTGACAATCCCTGAGAATAAGATGCCAAAGTACATGTGCCCCATTTCCTAACAGGACCTACCAAGCTTCCCCAGTTTTGCAAATGGGGCAGTTCAGGATCTGCAGGAAGGGGGAACAAGGAGGAGAAGAGCCTGTGCTGGATGGAAACCAAACTTCCAGGTGAGACACTGGAGAAGGGGTGCTGGGAGAGCTCCACATAGGGAGCTACTTGATTTAATACCAACTTGATGATTGGTGATAAATGAGTGGGAAATGTGTCCAACCATGTCATGGAAGTTGTCATTAACCATTTTGCAGCGGCCCAGAAAAGGCTCATCTATCATTTATATCAAAATAAGGCCAGCCCTGCTGATTAATGGGCTGCTGTTTAAAGCTTCCAAGACCTATTCTCTGCCTGAGGTAACCACAAAGGGCTCAATATTAGCATTTATTTAGTTTCACCACCTACATGATGATACTTAGCTGTGTGAGAAGATTAAGGAGATTATATATAAAGTCTCATAACTTCATTAAAGTTATTATTAGGTTACTTCAGTGCAACAGCAAAAGCAGACACAGACACATATTCTGTCATATAATCCAGATTTCCTGCTAAATCTTTCCATATTGAAGTGGCTGAAAACCCCCACACAGCCAACACTGTTTCAGGAGTCTCCAAATCATCTGTTCATTTGTTGTATCTCACACATAGTGGAAGTAACAGTATGAAGATTATGTTGTAACCAGATTACTTGAAGATTTATTATTAAGTACTGCATAAAGAGACAGTGGTATGTGTGGGGCTGAATAAAGCACAGTGGGGAGAGGTAATCCTGCCTAAAGTGTTTTATATTATAAATACATCAGCAGTGTAACTGGCATAAGGGCCCACCAAGGAGAGCTTCTGTTTTTGAGATTACACTCTATGTTGTCCCCTATGCCCTGTTCCTAAAACCCATGGCTGGCCCTATTTCTAACCCATACTATAACTGTATGGAATATTCTAGTGACCGTTGTCCAGAAATATTTTACTCTTTTCCTGTTTCTTCAGGTCTAAGACGATACAGGAATAAACGGAGCCCTTGAGTTACTACCACATCAAAATTTCAGCTTGCCCAGGAGCTGTTAGACCACTGACCTCCATCTATCCTGGAAAAAACTGAAGACATTCACCTGCAACAGTCTTAATCTGCATTTAAGATACTTTAACAATCCTCTCTGAAAAGCGTGGCTGCGAATGAATATGAATTATGTCGACTGAGATCTTGGTATTTAGAATATCACATCAGCACTTCCCTTCCCTTACGGAATCAGTAGATTCATTACAGGGTTTTTATGTCCTCTTTAAATGGCTGGAATTAGTCATTGATGTAGGCATGATACCAGACTTCCTGGGTTTATGTTCTCATTAGGAACAGTCAATCCTGATCGTTCCACTGGGAAGGTGATCCACGTGGTGAGCAGCATGCAAACTGCAGAGCCACTTCCTGAGAACCTGATCAAGACTGTTTCAATCCCTCTGCTTTTCCCAGCTCCTTCTTTCAACCCACATCTTTCAGTTTACTGGCAGAGTCATAAACTGCATCCTCAAATAAAGCTCAGCTTGCTGCTACTGAGAGTCATTAGTGCCCATTTAGAATCCAGAGGGTTGGTAAGTTACAGGCACAAGATGAAGACCTTAAATCTCAACAAATGAAATTCAAGCACAACTGACTGAAAAATAAAAACCAAGGTAAAAAGACAGCTGTGAACTCTGCTCAAGAGCCCATCCACCCCCAAACACACAACCAGCAGTGGCTGAAATGAGTTTTGAAATTTTTCCCTTTGGACCTGAATGCTATGGTAGCTGCTTTTAATTATTACAGTTAAATGTAGAAAAGTTCTAACTGTAAGCTTTAAACATCTTTTTAGAGATAACTTGAGGGAGTTGAGATCAGGAAAAGAAAGAATTAAATAAGCTTTCTGTCTTTTCCAATCTGCATTGCTTTTCCACCCTGTGCCCTGGCCTTTCATCCTCCTCTGCAACTGTTCAAGAGGGTTCATTAACAAGCATCTTCAGAAAGAATAAGAAAAAAGGACAGAGCTTATGACTGCTGGCAGACTGAAATGCATTTCAGGCTGGCCTGGCATGCAGCAGAAAAGGGATTCTGACAAACTTGGGATTTCTATGTTGTTCATGAAGAATAACTATTCTGAAGGTGTTTTGTTTGTATTTCATTAAAGAGCCAACATAGAGATATATTCAGGATATTCCCTTTGATAACTATGGGAAAGAACTTTGCAAAACGGTGCTGGCATTCGCCTTCCTGATGAGAAGGTTCCCAAATGATACACAAATATATGGAGGAGTGAGTCAGGCATGGGTTTCCATAAACTCTGGAAGCCCCTCCATTTGGATACATGTGGAACTCAATCCACAGGCTGCACTGTAAATCAATTAAAACAAATAGTGTCACTACACCTAAAGATCTGTACAGGTTTATGAGTAAAGGAACCTGTTTCCAGATTGCCATTGCCAATGAATCAATCTTTTAATTTCCTTTCTTTGCATTTTTTCTGACATTAAACAAAGAAAAGGGAAATATAAAATAAAAGAAAGAAAATCTGCAGCTCTGTCCTTTCAGCAATGACACTCAGCTCTATAGGCACTGCCTGAGCCCTTCTGTGCATCCTTCTCCTCCAGTATGTCCAGTATTTCATTCTGTGGATCCATTTTTCCATGGCAGGCATCCTCAGGTGAGCCTTAGGGAAGGCCATTATTTCCTCCCTTAACTTTTCCAGCGTGTGCAGCAGGAGAAGCTGAAAGCAGCCCTGTAATTCCCCAGGCTGGCCCTGTTCCCCTGCTTTATCCTTCAGCCAAACTAATAACCCAGGAGTGAACATGGCACTGCAGTGGGGCAGGAGAGGAGGGACACACAACGAGTCAGAAAATCAATATTGGACATATACATGGCCACATATGAAAAAAGTCAATATATTATCAACTGGAAAAAGTCTGTCATTGAGGACTTGCCATTTTCATTCCTTTTGCATAGTCCCAGACCAGAAATTCCCATGTCTGTCTTCAAAGGATGCCATTACAGATCTGTCAGGTGGTAGTCAGCATACACCCCTGAGCCATGAAGGGGTAAGAACATTATGAAAGATTTAACCAAAGTCATCAAAACTTTAACTGACATTTCTGTTGGTAGAAGGTTTCCAAATGACAGCATCCACTGAATATTGCAAATGGGCCTATTGTTCTGGGAAAAGGAATATATTAGCAGGCATGTGGGTTAGCATTTGGATTACCATTCTGCCATCCATTAGTGAAGCCAGAAATATCAAGAAGAGTTTAAACTATTACATGTTCAGGGGACATAAACATTCTAAAGAATCCAGCTTGCACTGCAATCATTAGGATTGTAATATTTTTAGCAAAACAACTGTGTTTTCACCTAAATAGCGAAGAAAGCAGCAGTAGGATATCTGCTTACCCTTCCAATTAGGGAGAAAATAGTTATGAGGTAGAAAATATTGTTTGGATCATACTCTGCCTGACCTTTTAAGGTTGCCCACATTCTTATTTGCAGCTTCTTGGATTTACACAAATTAATATATTTATCTTTGCTAGAAAGATAAACAAAGCCAAATTCATAAATATAGATTTATTTTCCCTGGCTCCATCCAAAAGTGAAACATTTGCTATTTCACTCATGTCACTTAATGCCTGTCTAACCAATGTATTTGCAGTAGGAAACACACACATAAATAAACAAAATTTAGTCCCTTGGGCACCTGTGTGGATCCTGATTTGGGACAACAATTTGTTGTGCTGAGCATGTTAAGAGACTGAGCACTGATAAAACCAGGTCAAGGGCCCCAAAAAATGTATTTACTTTAGCAAGATTACAAAAGGGTCGTATAATTAGATTGAATTAGACTAAGTTAAAATTCTCAGTACAATGATCAGCAGTCACTCATGACCTCTCACTGCATCAAATTCCAGCTTTCTTTCAGTATATTCTTTTCATTCACCCCAGCTTTCTTAAATTATAAGCTCTTCTAGGCAGTGGCCCTCAGGAATTTCTAACCCAGCTTTCCTGGTAGCAGTAGTTATATGTTGGAAACCACATAACATTACCCAAACCCAAGGAAAGTGCCATCATCTCCATTCCACTGGAAACAGATTCTAAGCTGTCACTTCAGCAAATAATTTTTTTCTCAATGCTGTAAGTGCACTAGACAGTATTTTTAGGTCAGTGGTGGAAAGGACAACAAAGATGACTCAGCATAACATTTTTTCCAATTTAGCTGCCAGAGAAGTGCATTCTCAACTGGGCTCTCACAGACTTCATCCAACTTTCATGCCTCGCCAGGTGCTTGTACCAGAAATGAGCCTGTTCTTTGCCATTTTATACCAGCTCATCTACTCAGAATTTATAAGGCAGGGAGAAAACAGTCTTACCTATCACAGTGGGGTCCTGTATCATTGCCAGGGATTCTTATGTGCCAGATAATGCACATTTAATAGGTATTAAACACATGGAAAAAAGAGAGCAGAAAAACTTAATTAACTCTACCTAAAACAGTGGGGTGCCTGCTGCGTTTTAGGCCTCTAAGGTGCTACTAAAATAATAACTACACACAACCAGGGGAAAGAATTTAGGTGGGGAAGAACAAAAGAAGATGTACAGACACAGGAAGTAGGATACTTAATCACATGGTGAAATAGTGGCTTTATCATCACAGCTGCTGGAAGGATGGGAATGCCTTTATTGACGTGCACCTGCCTCCTGTCATTTGTCCAGTTGCATATTTTGCAAGTGGTGATACCCATCAGGAAGGGGTCCTCAGGTCAACTCAGAGCTCCAGGGAAAGCCTGAGACTTGTTCGCAGTGAGGGTTGCCATGGGGAGCCAGAGCAGAAATCAGCCAAGGACACAGACACATCAATGTCCTGTGTTCTACCATGGGGACACAATAAAACTAAACCAAGTATGTCTGTCACTGATGTGAGGAAGGAAACCATGTAATTACATGATGTGATTCTTCAAGAAACTACACCTTTGTGGGTGTTTAAAGGGAAGACACATTTCTGAGACATGCTGCAGGCAGCTGAAAATCCCACTTGCCATTATTTCCCACCACAACAGGACAGGCATTGCCACGGTGCCTAAACCATAATTTACAGTGTGGAGCTACTGAAAAATCAAGGCTCAAGGTTGTCATGGCAAAACTTCATCCACACTTGAATCCTATTTTTTAAAGAAACAAATAAAATCTAAATACTGAGGATGAACTCTGAATCTGAGCTTTAATACAGGCAAAGGGAAGAAGCTTTATGAGTTTTCACAACATTTGTTATTAATGAGGTCTCTGAGCTCCCAAGCAGTTGGATTTGAACTGATAAAAGTTCAGGGTCTGATTCTCTCCGTGGCAAGTCAGAGAACAGCACCACAGATTTACATATTTATTGCTAATATAAAGATTCTTCATGGACCAAAGACCTGGGATGCCCTGAATTCCCACAGAAGGCTGCTGTGTGTGGCAATCCCAGCTCACACATCCTTCTCCCACACCTGAGGAATCACACGAACTACACCTCGCACTTGCTGCCTGAACAGAACAAGCACATGAGTTGGACTTGGAACTAAAAATGACTAGGCATGAGATTTGTGAAGCACATTTGCAGGTAGGACCATTTGGGAACTCCCCATGCATTGAAAATAGGCGCTGACTGGCTGCAGGCAAAGGCTCAGGCCCTCACTCCACACCCCCACACACGGTGTAATGTGGCCAATTAGTTTCAGATGGTTGTTTTGCAGCAAAATACAGATGGGAGAATATATCTGCTACCCTAGCTAGTGTGACTAAATCTGTGCCAACAGCTCTATCTCTGGCCACAATTCTTTCTTCTTTTTACAATTCTTTTTGGTGCGTCTGCTTCTTTTTGATTAAAAGTATCGTAAAAATAGATACTGCATCACGTGGTTTTTTTACTCAGAGAGGTACAGTGAGTTAGAGGAAAATGTTATTCTCTGATATGTCGGCTGATAATTGATTTAAAATATTGTTAAATATTTCATTTGCTAAACAACATTCAGGCATGCATAGCTGCAGTAGTAGAAAATTGAACCTGGAAAATTATTCAGAACCAGCTGTCTAAAGTCACAGCAGTTGTAATACGTAAGGAATATATACAAAGACAGTAGTTTATTGGGGTTTTCAAACACTATATTTTTAACGATTTTTCAGCCTCGTGTTTTCCCTTAGCACAACTGCTGTGTTGCATTAGCTGCCACATATTCCAAATATGATAACAGATGTTTTATTCTAAATTGATAAGAGGTTGCTTAATGTGTTACTATGAATATGTAGAGACACCTCTTCCCAATGACACATGCTTTAATGAAAAGTCTGATTAGTCACCAAAAGCTATTAAAACTCACCAAAAGAATGGTGTAAGTAACAAAAGTAAAGTTAATCAAACAATGAACTCAGCTTTATAATTTGAAATCCAAAATAATCTGACTTCTGTATGTTTATACCTAGGTTTCATAGCATAAAAATGCTCAGAGTATTACCCCATCTTTTTTTTTTTTTTTCCTCAGGGAGACAATAAAATCCTAAAATATCAGGATCATAACAGGCAACAACAAAAAATCCAAGTATTAGTTTTCTGAAAAAAAGGAGCTTTCTACAAAATTGAAAAATTCTGGAGGATATATCAATTTTGACAAATTTCATTTCAAGACAAAGCAATAAGACAGACACATTTTGATTGTAAGAGTAGAATAAGTCCTCTGTGTCTCTAAATGATGTCTCCATTTGCTTTTTATGCTATTTATTGCATATCTTAATTTCAAAGCTAAAGGAGATGTTTCACTCTGAAACAATGGTTTTCAAAAGTGGTATTTTTTGTTTTGAGTGATGCTGACCAAACACTCTGTCACGTCCTACTACTCATCTGCCTGACTCTGCCTGTTGTCTCTTTTTTTGTAAACTTGTAGGCTTCTGGGTGCAGAAAAAATGACTCACTTCTTCTTTTACACATATAAAGTGCCTTTGATGAAGGGGCAGAGCTGGGAAATGAGTAACTGCCCCTGTACAAATAAACAAGTACACTTCTGCTTTCCAAACTGTTTGTAAATCTTGGCAAGCAGGTCTGCTAAGGAACCTGTTGCACAGTACAGTGTGATGATATAAATATCAACTTAGTCCAAAAGAGAGTCCAAAATTCTCCCAGTACAACAAGACTATGGCAGCACCTACAGAGGGATGAGGTTTCAGAAAACCCCTCATTATGTTGCTTCTGACGAGCTTTCTGCAAGAAGGATTCAGTGAGTTGTTTCACTCACTCCCTGCACTCCACAGGACATTGATTTCTGAAATACTCTGGGTTCTGGACCAGACTCCAAAGGGCCACACAACTTTTGGTAGGGGAACTTATGTCTCTGCTGTCCTGTTTTAATTTTTGCACTCTTTCCCCCCTCCCCGCCCCAGATAAGAATATCATCCATTTTACCCTATTTAACAGGATATGTTAAATATATTTAATACATTCTTTGGAGTGACAGATTTGCAAGATGGCCTTTTTTTTTTTCCTTCCTTGCCATGGAATTAATTCTGTTTCTCTCTGTCAGAGGCACAGCACTAGGAGAGTATCTTAATGGGGTTTTAGAATGAACAGTGTTCATAAGCATCAAGCAGATTTGCACAAAAGGGAATATATGCCCCTTTCTTGTCAAACCCTTGAAGTGTGCTGCTTCAGAATCTTAAAGGATGAGAGAAAGGAAAGGAAAGCCACAACCACTGTGAACTTTGATGATGCACATTTGGTACCACAGCTTCTCTCAACTTGGTTTGGCTTTAAAAGCTGCACATTTTTAGAGAGGTTCTTTTTTTTCTTTCCCCATACATATCTGCATAGAGTTTCACTGCAACTGTTACAGAAAGTTTCGGATTGTCCTGATTGGATGTAATCCCAGATGAGAAAACAAAGTTGTACATTAAAAAGGATCTGATAAAATATTCCCCGTGTCATGAAGGCAGCAGCAGTGTGCAATGGCTGGCTTCTGTTTCAAAAGCACACCATGAGCAGACTTATCAAAGCAGCCTCTTTGAGGGCTGGGGAAGATTATTCTGTGAGCATTTCGGGTGACCTATTCCTGCAGAGTTACAGGAATTGCAGAAATTAGAGCAAGTGTATTAAGAGATGCCCCGCGGAATTGATAGTCACCATAGAAAAACTACAGAGAGATGGTCTAATGTCATTCGTTTATCCAGCTAAAATTACTTTAATTTTAATAAAATACAACTCCAAATTCACCAGCAGGTGAAGTGGTTGAAACCCCAGCTGTTACCCAGCTGTTATTCTTTCACCACTGCCCAGACCTTGTTTACAGTCCAGGGAACACCCAGTTTCCTAGAAGCTTCCAAAGTTAATAAGCTGGAAAACTCAAAAACTTAATTTTGGACACAAACTGGTCACAGACACTATCCATTATCCACATGTGGTATCAGCCAGTGTGCTGTCAAATCCAGCTTGGTTGTGGGCAGGCACTAAACACCTCGGTGCTGTACTGCCATTCCTCTACTGTGCATTTGGTTTGTGTGGATCTACAAGGCAATTTACATCTTCCAAAATCTTAATAGCAAGCAGCACCTTTGGGAACAGCAATCCCAAAGCTGCACAGGCCGAGCTGAGAGAATCAGCCTTGGCTGACTGTGGAAAAACATCTGTGGTGGGCAAACAAAGTACCTCAAGGAGTGCAGAGCCACGTCAGGCCCCCACCTGATTGATACCTTCCTAAATTCTGCAGTCACTTCTTGATAGTCTCAGTTCCTGGAGGACTCCATTATGAGAAACTCGGTGAAAAAAAGGATGGCAGGATCACTCTGTCACACACAACTAACGTGTTAACTGCTTTTCTTTCCTAAAAATGATTTCATGGGTTTTTTTTCCTTACTCATTTGATTAAAATAGTCATATTGATCAGAACAGAGCATTAAATACCAGCTGGTCTCAACAGGAACAAATATCTTTTGAAAACATCACTGATGTTATGGCTTTGCACAACTGTCTGTCTGTCCTTGGTGTGTTTAACAAATGCTTATTCAGACTGATACTGACTTTATATTTCTGCTTTACTGCTGCTTTTGATTTGACAGTCACTGGCAATTCTGCTGCTGGTTTATTTATCTCTTGTACCCCTGCTGTTTTTCCAAAAGCACTGCTTCCACAGCGTTCCAGGCTGTTCAATACAACCTGCCTCAATCAACTTTCCTATTTCCTTTTCTTCCTTTCAATAGTTCTTAAGTCCAAGGCACCCATTTTTCAACTTACAACATTCTTTCCAAGGGTAATATATATTATTTTTAAAGAACACTACCCTGCTTTACGTGTGCAGGAGAGTCAGGGAGGGACAGGAGCCCACGGCACAGCCACTGCCCTTGCTCAGAGGGGAGGCAGAAGCAGCTCATGTGTGAGGACATTTGTTACTGTCTTCTACACTCTCATGTCTCTGCAGCCACTGATGTTCAGAGAAGGGAATACCAAAAATTCTGCCACTTAGAAACCCAAGCAAAGCAAGCAAACCCCAACCCAATCAAGTATTTATAGCAGGACTGTGGCATGACAACATCTCATCTCTGCAGTGCCTTCACTCTCTCCTGCATATCCCAAAGCTGTTCAGAAAAACCACAGGAAAACAACAATATGGTTGTTCATGAATTTCCACTAAAACAATTGAAAAAAAAAAAGAAATTAGATTTTCACTGTAATCCACCACAGTGATTTCAGCATTATGGTAATTAAAATTGTACCATTTAGCTTGCACAAACAAAAGTTGCAGGCTATCAGGGACTATTATCCCACAACAATAACCATTCATCTGAGACCAGTTTCTTTTTTCCTGTTGTTTCTTACAAGAACAATTTTTTTTTTCCAGCAAATGAGTAAAAGCTTTACAGATAATAATTTCTACACTTGTAAGCTTTGGCTTAATTCCTATTAAGTCCATAAGATTTAAGAACAAGTTTAGGTCAAAGACCAAAAGAGGCATCCATGTGCATAAGTTCCTGTGAGAATGCAATTCTCAGTCTGTATATAAAGTGGGGTATTTCGGTACCCTGGGATTCAAAGCCATTTTAAGTCTTTTTTTTTATGTTAACATGAATGTGACACAGTGATATTCAGGACTGAATAAGGATAAAATTCTTCTTCACAGTTGCATTCAGTCTCAGTGTTTTGCTGTCCTGGCCTTCCCTAACTGCAGGGACACTTTGGATGCAGGATAGCTTGCTTGGGTTAAGTAAAATCATGAAAAATGAATACTTTAACCTATTTTCAATACTGTGATACCACACTTGTTTTCAAGTTTAGAGTCACAGAATCATCAAGATTTGGAAAGGCCTCCGAGATCATCAAGTCCAACCTTTGACCAAATATCACCTTGTAAACTAAACCATTAAACATTACTCTGAGACATAAATGGCACATTGAAAAAAAACCAGTCTCCAAAGTCAAGGGTGTCCTCAGCTGCAATTTGTTTTGTTCTCCAAACCTGGATGCCTTTCTCTGCCTCAGGGCAGCAGGACACACACTGACTGCTCCAGCCCTCTCCACACTGTCAGCTACAACAGCCACCTGGGGATGCATTTTTAATACAGACCCAATTCTTCCTGTTCCCCACAGCCAGGCCTTGAAAGCTCCAGCTCCATCATCCTTAATGGCTGCTGACAGTTCCATCAGCTGAACCTTAGGACCACGTACTTCATATGCACTGGGTATGTTTGCCACCAAATCCTACAGCTGATTATGTCCCATTTATCTGATTTACATGCATTTGCTCTAATTATATAATTACACCTAAACACAGCCATTGCCCAAAGGATAATCTGTCCTAAGCTATTACAGAGAAAACAAAGACCATCATAAAACTGATCTGTTCTGGCTTGTGCTGTTTTAGAAATTAGGGACTGAAATCTGTGTACGGAGGAATTGAAAGAAGCACGAATGAGAGTTTTTCTGTGCACTGGTGAGCTTCAGTTCCAGACTTTGTGTTTTCCCTGTATGCACATGACAGAGCCATGGGGCAACTGCAGAATGCTCAGCCCTCAGCAATAAGGTAAAAATGCTGATTTCCACCAGTTGCTGATGCTCCCCCCAGCACCATCCTTGTATCCACAGTGACCAAAATGACCCAGTTTCCACATTCCCAGATTTGGACCTTATAGTTTAGAAGTTTCATTTTTACTACTGCTAGAAATTTCAGCCAATCATATGAAAAATCCATTCAACCCTCCTAATATTATGTGACTTTTTTTTTCCTTTCTGAAGCAAAATGTAAAAATATTTCAAAATAACGAAAGGGTAGACAACTGCTTCCCCTGCCACCCTTTAAAGAACACTCTAATCTGCATAAGAACAAGGGTAGAATCTCACATAACCAAAATGGTTCCACTTGACCCACATGCTCCTCTCCTCCTTCTAGAACTTGCTGAGGGCAGCCTCAGCCTCTTGCCTTTAATGACACAAATCTCCATTCACAAGAAACCAATTTTGCAGCAAGAAGGAGTGATGTTAAAGAGCTGCTACTCAACCCTGGTATTGTATGATGCTTCATCAAAATCACTGAAATCAAGAAGAAAAAAAAGCTCTATAAACTTTCTTGGTCTTTGGATCTATCACTTATGTGATGAAGTATCAAATCTGACGAAAATAAATAAACATTTTGTTATGTGGCTGATTTTTTTCTTTTTTTTTTCTTTTGCTCTCTCAAAGCCACACACATCTGACATTTCTATTAGGCTGCTGAATATTTGTGAAGTCAGAAGCATCAATTTTCAGACTTGACAGTTCAGTATATGATATTTTTCAGTGTAAACAAATAGAAAATATTTTTATTGCCTCTTTATCCAGGCACCTCAAATACCACTCTGGTTCCAGTAATTTATCAGATACAGACTCTGGAAAGAGTGTTTGTCTGAGATCCAGAGTTTGACAATGAAAGCAGGATGCTCAGTTCCTCATTTCATGCCTACCAGGATTTCTGTGCAAAGACATGTTGCTAATAAAAATCAGAATGTAGCCACTTTTCCCTTCCGTCAATCCTGACTTGAGTAACACCTTCATTGCAATAATTTGCAAACATTTACTGCTAACGTGTTTGTTCACAAGATCACATGAAATAATGGAAAGGCAGAAATGGGGATTTCAGGGTACTTCACCCACATGTTTTGTTTGTTCAGCTTTGTAATGAACTCGCCAAAATTAAGCTGCAGATGAGCTTAATTAAAGCCAATGGAGCAAAGAGATTAAGCCCTTCAGTGTGCTATCTTTGTGGCTTACGAAGCTGGAATAAGTCCAATCATTAAACACTAATTTGCCTGAGATTATGCAACATTGGCATGGAAACACTCCGGCCTCACCTCACCCCATCAGTGTATCAGGTTTTTCAATCCCCCTACAGCACACTTTTATAGATCCTCCTTACACCACCTCTCACTGCCGTAAAAAGCTGCACAAAACAAAGTCCAAACTTCCAGAGGAAGCGTGGAGGCAGAGGATGGCACTGCAGGGATCCAGCCTCCCTGACTCTCCAGTGTCCTCTGCAGAGCATCGGCACAGAAATGCCAGTAACATATCATTTGAGGCTCATATATTGTGCCAGAGCCTTTATTTTAGAAGGCATGTCAGTAATTTTCAGATCATTTGAAAATGAGATTGTCATTACTGGTTCTTCCTGTGGCCTCCATCCACTCTCCACCCAAACAGGGTGATCAGAGCTTGAGCCAGGGGCAGTTTATTCCCCACAAAGGCTGGAGGTTACTCTACCTGCCCTCACACATGATGTGTACACACTGTGCACAGTCATTTTTCACTGCTGCAAGCCATGCTGGAGCATTTTGTCCTTGGTTTTGCCAGTGCTGTGCCTCCTGTTCTGCCTCACAGTGATTATTTCAGGGCAGATACAGACAATCCCCTCCTTTTGCTGGGCTCTGGTGCTAGCAGGCATCTCCTCCTCTCCCAAAACAGCAAAATCCCACCACGTTCAGTCCTGCCTGGGAGCAGCAGGCCATGGGGAAGGCTGCAAAGGCTCTCCATGAGTTACAGCCTTCCCAGGAGGAGAGGCAGTTTGCTTTTGGGCAGGTTGTGTGCAAGAATTGCAGTGACAGCCTGTTTCTGGCCCCAAAGACCACACCTTATGCTCTGGCATTTCCATGACAACGGTTCCTCCCAAACCAGCCGCTGGATTTCAACCTTGGACATTCTGCCAGACATCAGCTGGGATAAATGCAAGACAAACTGGGATACCCACCAGTGACCCAGCCATTCAAAATGTACATGCTGCCAATATCTTATATCCTGGCAAAAAGGATTAATGGTTTAGTCCCATTCTTTGTTAAAATTCACCCACCTTGCTCTGAGCTGGATTAATTTTCTCTAGGTTTTGCTTGTGTGCAGGTATTCCCCCCATTTCCCTTTGCTGTTATTCGTTCAGGTTTCTGAAATGAGAGAAAGGAGCAGCCAATTTCACCGTGGTTCATTTCTAACCTTTTAAAATGCTCCTGTTTAAAGTATTTATAAACTTTTATAGTTGCCAGCAACCTTCCAAGTGAGACTAAGAAGTATTATTTCTTCTTCAGAGGAAGTTACTGAGCCTGGGAGCCCCAAAATTCATTTCATTACAGAGCATGTTGACAAAATTACTTCAAAATTTCCCCGGTGGTTTTGAGCAAAATTAACTGTATTTTATATGACAAAAACATATTGTGTTTGCAAACTTCATACGCAAAATATCACTCACTGATGAGATAAAAATTCTGCCCTGTCATATCAAATCAACGGAGTCTCCAGAAGATTAGTTACTTTATGTCACACCTTGAAAGTTAATATTTCTACATTCAGGCCTCAAAATCATATTTGCTTAACACAGTTGGGTGTTTTTATGTGCTGCTTTGGGAGACCAACACGAGTGCTATCGATCTCTGCACTTTTGTTAAATTCTGACTTGGGTGTGAGTAGTCACATATCAGGTACCATAAAAAGCCTAAGACCATGGTGTTTTGAGTGAATGCAAGCACTGTTCTGATGTTTAACTAACCAGAAATACCCCCATCTACTTCCCTGAAAACTACATTAAGAACTTAGGGAAAAACTGTCCTTACTGCAGACCCTCAATTTTAGCCATTTCTTCATACACAATAAAAGACAATCTCCTTAATATCCTTACTGTTATTTTCATCTTCTACTGTAAGCAAGTATTTCCAGCAAAAAGGAATTGGATTATAGCAAAAGAACTGGTTCAAAATATTAGGACAGTTTTTATTTGTGCAGGGTCTTTCATCCCAGAACTAAGAGCCTTTTTTTCAGATATGAGTTAATTCTCACAATATTCTTCTGAGACAAAAATTATTGTTACTTGGTTCTATCAATATCCTGGATGTGACTGCAGAGATCCTCTTCTTATATATATTCTCTATTTTTCTGTACTTTCTCACTTAATTGGAAAATAAGCACTGGGGAAACTCCAACTACACAGAGAACATATTATACGGTTTTCCTTTTTTTAAGCAATCTAACATTCATTGGACATAACCTGCTTGTTTGCTGTAAAGAACTTGTTTCCTTAAATAATGAATATGTAAAAATACCCATAAAAGGATCTTAATTTTTAGCTGCACATTTGGGCTTTGCTGCATGGAGACCCTAAGAAATCCCCTAATTCATGCTACAGGGACATTCCTGTAAAGACTAGTCGGGAATCTCCAGGGATGGGCTGAGCTTTCTCACGCCTTTTTAACTAAATTGAAATTGTAGCAGTGGGGGCTTCACAAGAGCCTCGAATTACCAAAACTCCAACATGTAGAGAAGTGCTTTGTTAAAGAGAGCTGGATCCAAATACGTGCTTAAAACTCAGGGTATGCACATGTACTGAACGCAGGGAAAGGGCAATTAGCCCAGAGCTGACAACATTCCCACTGATTTAAGTCATGCTAGGCTTTCTTGCAGTGACCTCTTAGTCCTTCCTGGGGAATCCCTTGTCCCTGCTTCCCAGGTTTTAATTTAGTTGAATGCTGTTAGTCCCAGTTGAATTTTCCATTTGGTTCTCCTCTGCTTAGTCACAATTCACGAAAAAAATCCCCAAACCTACAGAAAGTCATTGAGTCTGTGAGGTTGTGACTCCCTGGAGGTGATGCTGAGCCTTCCTGTGCTGACTCTGCTGCTTCACTGTGCCTGTGTCACTGCACAGTTGAAAGATCAGTGATGAAAACACAGTTCTCATCAGCACAAACATCCCACTTGGCTTGATGGAGCCCAACTCCATGCTGTGGGATACCCCACCTTTGGCAAATAACAACAGAACCCTCAACCCATTGTTTTACAGGAGCCAGTCACACTCGGGGGGGGGGGTGAGAATTGACACCCAGACTAAGCCAGTGTGTGGAAGACTCTTGAAAAGAGCAGCAGAAGGTGAGTGTAGGAGAAATCTTTCCCGAGCCCAGCACAGAGGCAGTTCAGACAGTCATTTACAGGCTGTTCACCCGCATGCCATGCATATTTATAACTCCAAAGATCATTAACACCTAATCTCTTCAGATGACTAAGAGCTTCACAGAATCCCAACTCTCCCCCAGATGATGCCTCAGGCAAAGCTATTTACAACCCAAAGAAGCAGTTTTGTTACCTGAATGCTGTGTCCTACCTACTGTCTCTCCCAGATTTGGGTTCCTGAGAGCTCTGCTGCTCATCACCAACGTGATTGTACAGATACCTCAGCTAAACAACCAACCCCAGCCACCTGAGTGAGGCACCAGGAGCTTTTTTCCTTAGTAGCAATAAAACTGCAGTTGAGTTACACCCGAGGGTGCCCTGCACTGCAAATGTAGAAGCCACTGCCCAAAATACAAAGCATTGCTTTGGTTCTCTCCAGCATCAAAGCAGCACATTGCTGTGATTGCTTCTTCTACAGAATGGGCTGGGAACAGAAGTAAACCCAGTTGGTAAATAGAAAGAAAACATGAGAAAACTCATAGTCCTGATTCTGACCTTGTTTACTCTGCTTTTCCATCAACATCACTCCATTGAATCTCCATTAACTCTTTACACCACTGCAAACTGGAGTCATAGGTAGCTCCAGGGACATGGAAGAGCACAGCTCAGTCCTGTCCCTATCCTGTTGCACAAATCTCTGTGTGATTTCCATGCATCAGGACTTCCATACTGATGTTCTTGCTGGTCTCATGTTGCAGTGATTGCTTTTTATGAGAAAACAAATCTTTTCCATGAGAATTTTTTTAAATTCCTTATTCAAATATTAAATGGCAACTTGTTTCTATCAGTTTTATTTCCTAACATCTCTGATTAGCAAAAAATGAGTGTACCCTCACAACAGATACTTTTCTAGAAGTAGGATCACAATTTAATTAACCAATCTGCTAACACATTCTGAGCAGAAACTAGGAGTGGTCCAGATTAATGATTCTGTATTCACCGCTCTGGGAATTTCTTATGCCCTGCTGGTTTTAACTTCAAGTTTGTTATTTAAAAACCTTAATCGGGAACTTGTATGGCACCTGATTAAGACTTTATTTAAATTGTCCTGCAATAATTTCCATCTGAAAAGGACATGGCCACCCATCTCATGCACTTAACCCAAGGTTTGGAATCAAGTAAGAGCTGCCATGTCAACCACCACAGCTGGAATCAGAATCAAACCTATACTAAGACAAATTTTCCTACTTCCATTTATAATATTTAAGTCTGGACTAACTCCCTTGAAGCTGCTATAAATTAAAAGCTGTGCAAGTGAGAGCAGAAATCAATCTTTTGGTCATTCTATGAAGTTTGAGGAACACTCATCCTACTGTGAAAATTAAAAGAGAAATTAAAACACTCTCTCTTTCAAATTTAGGTCACTGAAGATGGTATGAAGAAATAAATAAACCCCCTGTAAACTCCATCAGAAAAGTGTCTGACTTAGTTCTGCTGAAGATCTTAGATCACTCACATGCATCATACAAAGCTTTTCAGACAATTCTCTAAATCAGAATACTGGAAAAACAGGTAGGTTTCCCAATAAGCCCAAATGTTGCTGCTAAGAGATGTTTCCAAATGTCCTAAAACTTCTTATTTTTTTAAAACTATTCTACTTCAAAGCACGTTATAAATTGGCTATGGATCAATAAGGGAAAAAGTCAATTCAGCAAATACTACTTACAACTTGGTTAGTTCTTTTTAAAGATATTAAAAATGAATACTTTCAAACTCGACCTGAATCTCATTCAGCAGTGACTTCTAACATTAACCCTGAACTTAAATAATCTGTGCTCTCTGTGGGGCAGTGACAGAGAACACAGATCTTTTGAGTGGCTGATAATAGTTTGAAGCAATCTTGGTCAGAGCCTTTGTGCTAAGAAGCCAGAATGACAGACAAAATACCTATGGTTATTCCAAGCTTTATAATAACCCAGCTAAATTTGGCTATTGCAAGGGCCAACTAATTACTTAAAAGGTAATTTATAAACTGCCACGAACCCAGTAATTTTTGTGTCCATAGAAGATGACTGGTGTCTTGGTGGTAAAAGGATAAAGGGAGAAAAAAATTGTTAATGGATTTATTGGCCTAGATTTCCTTGGTGCTGGTGAAAGTGTGAAGCAGCTCTGCAGTGTGAACAGGAACTCAGCTGGGTTACTTCTGCTGCAGGTTTGTCTGAAATACAATTTACCTTATTTCTTCTGGGTAAACACAAGAATTGGTTAAAAACTTTCCTACAGATCTTTGTTCCATCAAGTAACATTGATTTACAAAAATCAAAACATATGATAACATATCAGATTTCTCCGTCTGCTGTATGGAAAGTTATCAATGCATTTCATTTCTACTATCCAATGAAAACACTGCAGTCGCTGAAGTGAAACAAAATTTGAGACTATGAAATCAAAATATCTCATTAAACTCCGCTTCCCTCAACTCTGTTACATTTGGTATGGTTTCTAAATTAAAAGGATACACCCCGTGGGATGAAAACTCTATTTTCAATCTATTCTAGTAACTCTCAGATTTACTTGGAGTGAAAAAGGGCAGCATTTAATCTACCTGCTCTTTATTTTTACCTCTGCTTGAACTAGAGTCTAGTCTGCTGTGCAAAAGGCAAGGAAAAGGAAATTACACAATGGAAGAGAAATAGTTAAGTCTGAAATAACGTGAAGAATTTCTATATGGACATGTCACAGTAAACTGGGGGAAGAAAGGAGAACCACTAGATGAAATATAGAGCTTTGGAAATTCATTAGATTAATCTAGTTCTCCCCACATTAATGTCCAGGGATAAGATAGAGCTTAGTGCAATTTTTACTACTCAACTAAACTGCTACCTGACTCAGTGCTCCATTTCATTCCTTGGTGGGAAAGACAAAAACAAAAAGATTTGGGTACTGGTCTGTGATGCAAATCTACATTATCTTTCTATTCATAGTGGAGAGGTTCTCAGGTGTTGTTTTTATCTTTCCCCCTGCTCGTGTTCAGCTCTGTGAAGCTCACTTTGACTTTTCACATCTCTCAGACAGCACAGTCTGAAGTGAAGGAGGCACACACAGAATGTCCATGAACACAACGTCCTTCACCTGGAAAACATAATTTACAGAGCTGAGGAAAGACCATGACAGGTCTATATCAGCAGTTTTCCAGTTAGCCAATTTATGCAGCTGAAGCTGATGACTGGGGCATAAACCACAGAGGAATGTACACAAGTGGATTGCCTACTGATTGCAGTAAAGGAGGGGGACAATTAAACTACTGGCAGTGGAGGAAGAAAATGATGAAATAATACCATTTCAAAAATATATCCTTTTTTTCTCCCCATTGTACCAATAAGTACCAAGTCAAGGAAAGGTCCCATGATTTTATGAAATACCAACACATATTTTACTTCTTTTTTTTTCAGGTTCTGTCTGAGTCTGGCTCTCCAGACTGGATAAGAGACGCCCCAAACAGCTTTTTCCTTCATGAGAGAAAAAGCAGACAAAACCACTGCTTGTTTCAGCATTTAAACAGGAAGGTTGTCCAAAGGAGGGAAGGAGGGAACACTCAGCAGAAAGCCCAAGAGAGCAGAGACCTCACACAGCAAGGAAGGGTCAGAAAGGACCCTGTGTGTCCAACAATGAGCAAGGAAGCCCCTCACAGATGTTGGGCTGGACCAAAACTGCTCTGCAGGAGATTTCTGCCACTTAATAAGATGTTTGGCAAATCTCTACGAAAAGGAAAACAGCCTGGAGGAGTTGTTGGCCTTTTTTTTCAGCTCTGCTTGTAAACCAACTGCTTGTAACAATACATATTTACTTGTAAGTTGGCCTGGTTTTGGCTGTCTGTGCCAGCTGATCCTACATCAGCTTCCAACTCATGCCCCAGACCCCCCAGATTTAGTTTTCTGGGGAATGATGACTCCTTGGTTGTCTCAAGTTGGCTCATCAAAAACAGACTCACTGGCAATAAGTTTTTCAGGCACTCCTGACATTTTAGTCCATAATCCCTGGGCAATATCTGTCTCATGTAGGAATTCTTCAGACCAATGCCTTTAGGGAGACACAAGAGCAAAAGGTCAACGTTTGCTAATGTGAATTTGAGTTTCAGGTGTCTCCATTTGTGGATGCTGAACTTTTGACACTCGGTGTTCAGTATCTGAGAAGGGAGATAACTCAGCATCTTCTGGTAGTAAAGCTTTTAATGTTACCTCTAGAAACACACTGAAAGTATGAACGACCTAAAATCGTTAATCAAAACCCTCAAAATAATAAATAAGGTGCATTTTAGAGAGAGACTGTTTCCACTCCCAAATTTTGTTTAAATTATGAATGTACTCCTCAAACTTATCAGTTTGACAATGGTTGACTTCTTTTAAACAAGCAAAATAAGTTTATAAAGAAAAAGTACAACAATTTTCAACTATGTTCAATTACTAAAGTATCTCTCCACTTCCTGGTAATAACCATCTTTAATTATGCTTATGAATATTCTGAATTTCTGATACACCTGTTTAATTGAAGGCAGATGTTCATTTGGCAGTGGGTTATTTTCATGTTATGCATCACTATTAGTTTGCTATTGCTTTCACAACATACTGGGAAAAGTAATGTACAAATAATGCAGAATAGTTGGTGTGGTTATAAAGCTAACTACCTTTTTATTCTATTTTTTAATACTCCTCTTTTACCATCAGCCATTTCATAGAGCACTGCATTTTTATTATTGTTATTTTCGTTACATTACTGTTGTTATTATTACTGATCAACATTTTCTTTGGCTTGTTCCAAAGTTCCAGTTCAGGTTATTCACTGATTTGTTGGTTTAGATAATAAGCAACAAGTGTTGTGACCTCCTCAGTTCTGTGGGGAAGACACTTCATATCTGTCAAAGACAGGGCAGATAATCCAATATTACAGGGGCAATCTCTCTCAGCACAAGAATAAAAAAGACCTAAAGATGCAAGGCCTGTGTATCCTCATTAACTGCCTAAGACTGTATGTTAATAAGGAATTACAGCTCAAGGGACTAAAGCAATAGCAGAAATGAGCAAGACATGTTGAATGTATTCCTTTGGAGAGGTGCAAAACACACATTACAAAAGAGAAAAGCATAGGATTCGAGATTTTAACACATATTTTCTCTTATTAATGAACATGATGAGCTTTAAGTTTTGAAAGTAAGCATATGTGCTATCAAAGAACGGCACAAACAGAGAGCTCTAATAGACACAATTAAATTGAATCAAATCAAATGCCATTTGGGAGAGGATCCATTAAAAAAAGGGGTAATTTTTTAACATCCTCTTATTTAATTATTACCAGCAGTAAAAGCCCCTCTGTGCAGTGACCCCAGACACTGCACTACCAGACTCTTACAAAATGAGGGGCCCCGTTCACCAAACTTAAATACAAAGCAAAGAACATTCCAAGTGGTAAGAAGCACCTCGGGTATTTTAATAAGACAAAGTAAACTCGGTTGACCAACACAGAAATTCCCACACAGAAAATTCCCCTGGGGTAGAACCAAGGAATTAAATTCACAGCATTATTTACAGTTTATGGACATTTTTCGATTTGGTGAAGGATCATGGCACAAAGCATCAATAAACAGACCCAAAGCCAGTTTAAATGCCTGCCCTGCTGTAAATGAAGACTGAGCAGAGGAGCAGCAGTTTGCATGTTGATGGATTTTGATTTTTTCCTCTGTACATAATACATGGAAAGCCACATGAAGAGTGAAGAACCTCTGCTGTGTGCCTGACTCCAAAGCAGGAAAGCAAGACAGGTTGCCAAACAGAAAAAGAGACTTCTTTTCAAGAGAGAGACTTCAAAACTCATGATCCGGTCTACAGGGAATATACAATAGAAAATATAACATGAGTAGCTGGAATGAACTTTGATTTGATTTTCTTTGGTGATAATGATTTCAGATAACCAATTTAATAAATGCACTTGGGACCTGCTACCCAAGGTACAAATTAATAGATGTAAAGAAAAAAGAAGGAGGAGTTGAATTTTTAAAAAATTCTGAAATAAAAATTAAGGGAAAAAAAGCATAGCTAATTTAACTTTCTGTGTATTTTTAAAGAATAATTAATAAAAATTCTTCTCAGGTCTGTTGATTTCCTTCTGAATGCTTTACTCCTAACTAGTGATGCCAGAATCTAATGAGAAATAAATTAGAGGATGGCTGTAGTATAGGAACAGTGGGAAAAGTTGACTTTATTAGAAGATTATGCATTAGATCTGAATTTCTAATCATATTTTCTCTAATCACAAGCACAAGAAATGACATTTCACTGGGTATAAACATTCTCAAGGAAAAGAAAAATTCAGCCATGCCATTAACTGTGTGGTAGCAGGAACACTAAATTTGCTATTGATCTGATTTTTTTTCTCATTTTTTTATTGTCGTAAGTCTAATTTTTTCCACTGTTAAATGGTGCCCTATACTGGAAACATGGAAATTACAAGGGGAAAACATGGCTATCTGTGTTCCCTTCACAGTGTCAGATTATTCCATTCCTTCTTCTTCCTGTGTTCTTCACAACAGCTTCAAAAAATGGAGTTCAACAAATGTGAGGATTCCCACAAATCTCCCTATTATTTTTTTTAGATTCTACCCATTAACTAAGAAGCTGAGTTAGTTTAAGGTAATTAAGTAACACTTGTTATCTCAAAAACCCACTTTGTGTGTGGCAGTGTGAAAACCTGCTCCAGGATGTGTTTGCTGTTCTCCCCATCCATGTCTGCAAACTCCAATACTGAGCCAGACTGTACCATAAAAACCAAATGAAAAAACAGGCACTGGGGGAAAGGGAAATGCTGAGGCAGAGACAGACATTGCTAAGTGCTATGTAGCTGTTAAAAATGAATGTGCAATTGCAGCTTATCCAAAGTCAGAGGAAATGATTGAATTCCCGCCATCGCCGAGCAGAGATTTGCCAAGAGACAGATGTTAAATGTTATGGCATTTTAAAGCTCCAGAAAGAAATTTCCAGCCCTTTGTCTGGTGTTATTTAGTGTTTTGAGAACTACCCTGGAATTACACAGCTTTGCAGGTCTGGTTGGTCACAGCAGGGTTTAAAGCTTGGTGACTGGCAACACTTGAGGTTTGTGTATCACAGAGTCACACGCACACGATATTCTGAGTTGGAAGGGACCCACAAAGACTATGGAGTCCAACTCTCCAGTGAATGGCCCATGTGGGGATCAAACCCACAGCCTTGGCATTATTAGCACCTTACTCTAACCATCTGAGCTGAGCTCGGGGTCAATGACTCTGCTTTCCAGAGTTTTGATAATTTTTTCAGGCTTAACTGCTCAGTTTTGTCACAAGATCCCTTTGCCCTCAAAAGTCAATGAAAGTTTACTTCTGACTCAATCAAATATTGTGAGGGGGAAGATCATGTACCAAGCATGTTCTTACTGGGTGTCTCTCATGTGGAGCCATGAGGGTGAGCTGACTGGGTTAATTCCTGATTTCAGCATCTTTGCAGGCCCAAGAACAGTTCTATAAGCAGAGTTTAATAATTGTCCCTTTTCAGCAAAATTCACCATTGCTCCCAAACCCACTTACAGGTTTTATTCCATAGGTCTTTTTGTGCAGTAGCTTAAGAGGGATTTTGAATTTAAGAGTTTTGGATATAGATACATCAAGCCTGTTTTAGGCACCAATATAATCTTGAGGATCTGGCTTTCCCAGAGGAGTCAGCCAACAGATGACCAACCGCACCTGATTTTCCAGGTTCAGAGTTGTTAGTTGAACCCTAATTCTCATGAATCAAAGCTATAACCATTGCACTTCTAACTGCATGCACTCTAATGCCTGCTCCATACAGAAATCACCTCTAACAGATTCAGTTTTCAAATGGTTAAAATATAATTTATTACAGGGTTTTTACAGCACATGAGTCATGTAAGTGATCCAGACCTTTCTGCCGTGGTCCAAATATTAACTGTGTCAGCACGGTGTTTTCTTTCCCTTCTGGAATAAAAATTTAGCAATAAACTCCAGAGGCAAAGTGGCATCAAGCTAATGGCATTCAATCTAAGCTTATTGCTGATCGACCTTGAATGCTGCCAAGTCTCCAACATGTGCTGACAATACAGCATCGTTGCTAAGCTACCTATTATTAATCTTTGCAATGAAAAATGAAGAGGTCAGAATATGTTGGAGGTGTGTTTATTACAGAACTTGCACAGAGGGTCTCATTTGAAAGCTTGGATATTTCACCATTTTTATTGCCGTGAAAATATTTTAATTTTTTGGTAAAGATTTGAATCTGGCTGACAGACCATGACACTGATCACCCCTTAATTAAATAGCAGAAAAAGAAATGTATATATATTCTGTGAATATTCATCTGTCTACGTTCAAGCCAACAGAAAAGGAAGATCCAGTCATTTGTAATTGAAACAGAAATGATTTAATACTTTATCTCGTGGTCAAAGTCGCAGTACATTGGGTCTAGGAAAGCCTCATCTAAATGCACAAAGCAACAGTGCTTTAAAAAAATTATTATTAGAACATTTCTCCATTCTTATTGTCTGCTCCTATCTCCTGGCTTTATTTCTTGTGGCTTGGATTTTTATTGAGCTTTGTGGTGTTTGGGTAGAGGATCAAGACTGTATAGAGAAACAGGACACGTTCTGTTTATCAATAAATCATCAAACACAAAAACAAAGACCAGTGAATGGGATGAGGACACAAAGAAGAGAAAAGGGGGAAACTCCAAATCCTTTGAAGGAAGAAAAGGCCAGGATGAGAGCAAAAAGGGGCCTGGTATTATTCTGTCACAAAGGAGATTGATGTGAGAAAGAGAGGGAATATATATTTTCAAAGGAGAAGTGCATAGGTTGTCAAATCCTGTATTCAGGAGCTGCTGATACACACAGGAACACCCCCCAAAAAAGTACCCAATGCTTTCCAGGAAGGAACACAGCTCCTTGAAAAAGCAGAAGTCAAAAGCTAACCAACCAAACTTTCCAAAGACTTGTTTAAAAGGGCAGGTTCTATCAGCAAAAGCTGAAGCGTGTATTTCAGGACATGGCTGCATGGACATTTTCTCTACCATGGAAATAATTTTGACAAGGTTTATGATAATTTGGAGGGTTGTGAGACTTTGCCCAAAGATGGGAAAGGGAAGGTGTCCTGAGGTGAACAAGTACTTTCGTAACTCTCAAGTTCAACTTGAGCTTGACTTGGGAGTTATGCAGTTGTGCACATGTCACTGGCAAAGCTTCATCACATAGAACTTTTTCTCACTTCCCTGAACACTGATCACACGAGGACACTGGAGGAACAGAGCTGACTGTCACCCCCAGGAGCCTGGCTGCCTTCTGGAAAATAAGAGATGTTTTGTAAAAAACGTGAACCTGGAAATTTAGCTTTGTTCCAAATTGAAAAACAAAAGAGACCTTTCAGGATTTTTCTTGAGGTAATGCAACAGATAGTCATACAAGAAAGGCTTAGTAGCCACTGGTTAAGAAGTTCTTCTGCTATGTGGTGTGTTTAGTTCCTGTCCTGTTTGGACAAATTTGAACTGAATTTGCACACATCCCACTGGAACATATCATTCCTCTGTCATCATGGTGTCAGAATGGTGCCCTCAGAACGTTAGTCAGATCTTACAGGGACTTATCAAAATGCATATGAAGAAACAGTTTGTATCTCTCATGCAGATCTATAAGCAGGTAAAATTGTTCAGGGGTAAACTGTGGATTTTTCTGCATTTGGCCCAGCTAAAAATTTTGAATCTCAATAACAAATGCTATTTTATTTGGGTTGCACATGCAATTTCCGTGAAAAGTGGGAATCAGTAAAATAACTGACTTCTTTATAGAACGGTACAGCTGGAGTACAGTGCTATTTTTCCATGCAGGTTAGTAAATCCCATAGCTGAAGGCAAATATGCAGTATCATTCCATGATACATATGCAAAAGGTGCACGAAGAGCTTAACTCCAACTGTGAGTCTGCAGGATCACACCCGCTGTCGGAATCGGAGAGGCACAGAAAGAAAGGCAGTGATTGAGAGGATCGTGTACCCAACAGGTGAGCAACTACATAATGAGGGTCTTAAATATTTTACTTCAGCTGAGCAGCTCCAGCTCCCAGCAGCAGAGGAGCTGCCCTCTGTGCTCAGAGTGGTGCCCAAAGCCTGGGCTCTCCTGACGTCACCGACCAGATTTGCACATCCCCTCTTGTCAGAGACCAGAAACATTTTGTCTTACAGACTATTCCAGGCAGCCAAACAGAATTCAAACCCCAAAATACTCAGTTATATTTATCCTCAGGTGACACAGGTCACATCAGAGGCACGTGTGAAGTGTTGAATTTATACTTGCAATATTTGTTAGATGACGCACACAGAGATGGATAAACTTTTCACCTATAAATGAGTTTCACGGTGTTGCTTTGCTGCAATGGGGTTTTATTAATTTATATTAATAATTTAGATTAATGTAGATTAATCATACTCATGATTAATATAAACAGGGTGAAGCCAAGTATCAGTAATTCAAGTAATGGGAGAAGCTATGTGGTAAAGCATAATCTGAAAAAGCTGCTGAATCTGGACAAAAACCATGAGGATCCTGTAACAGTGTCATTTTATAGCTGCTGTTTGGAGTGTGCTGTGATAATCAGCTGTAGATTCTGCAATATGTTAGTCCAAAAAGCTTCTTAAAATGTAAACTTATCTGCATGACCCTGTATTATCATGCATTTAGATCCATAGTTCTAGGATCAAAAGCACTCTAAGCCTAAACTTCCAAGCCTTGGTTATATGATTTGTGCATTTCTTCAGAGTTTGTAGACTAAGAGTCTCCTGATAAGGAGAACAGAATAAATAATTTAATACAACACACTGCCTGAAGTTGTTACTGTTCATTTTTAAAGCACAGAACTACTGAAACTGATGGATAACTGGGAAAAAAATGACACTACAACAGAAGGGAAAAGAAGCCATTTAGCAGCTTAAACTACCACCAAATTGCTATGAAAATTTAGGATTGGGGTTAAATGTGGAAGAATTCTGTCAAAACTCTTTAATGTTGTGAGTAAAATCAGAGTTTTCAGCCAGAAGAAACACTGGGGAAAAGGAAAAAATCCTAGGAAAAAAAGTTTAAACAAAGGTGACTGAGCCTGGGATGAAATACAGAGAGAAAGAATAGGCAGAATACAAGTAGTAGAATTGCAAATAGAAAATTAAAGGTGAAAAACCAGCACATGTATAGATACTACTTACATCTTCTACCAATGCACAATATAAGGTCTCTTTTAGTTGGGGAAATACCAGAGACTTCCTCTGGTTTAAATTTAATCTTTCTTTAAGTATGTTTCCCTGTTTTCTGCTTTGCTCAAACTACAGGAAACACAAATATGAAAACTTTTCAACTTCCCCTTACTGGAAAGAAAGAAGAAAGAGGAGAGAGGGAAGAAAGGGTTGTTGAATCAGAGGGATAAAACACGATCCTCAAAAACCTACCTGACAATCAGGTATCTTAGCAAGAAAAAAAAAATCTACTGATCAAAATATTACATAAAGAAAATAGATCTTGACTAGTATTTCATAATACTGCTGGAAAAGTTTGAAATTGGAGTGATACAACGAGCAGATTGCAGAGTTATTGTGATGTTTCAGTACTATTTCAAAGTCACAGCTCTACTAAAAATGACACTGTGCTGATGAATTTCCCAGTAAAAACACTTCTGTCCTAAACATTGATGGTATAAACAGACTTAGCAGAGCCAAGTAGCACTGGGCTAATAAAGCAACTAAACATGCTCTGGACCCTCAGCATGGCCATAAAAACAACCTGACTCTGGACAGCTTCAAGTTCAGCATGGTTTAGCAAAGAGCCACAGAGGACAGTGCTGTTCACTCAGGACTGCCAGACTCCGTGTCTTTGAGGTGACTGATCATCACATTTTGCATGAAGATGGTCTAAAAATTTCTCAAGAGTTTTTTCAGGCTCTGTGAAAGCTCCCAGGGCAGCTCCCACAACAATCCCAGCGGCAACCCAAGGAAAAGGGGGCAGCACCCTGAAAACCCAAGTGGTTAAACTCATAGAAAGGCAGGCAAAGCTGTGAGATTCCAGCAGAACGGTGCCAAAGGCCTTTTCATCCCCCTAATGCATAATTTTCTGTTGATTACATTTTCCACTGGAAAAAACCCCCGACAAACTGCTATTTCCCCTCACACCAAATCATAGTAATGAAAGTTTATAAAGTAGCCATTCATTCAATCCAAACTTATTACTCCAAACCTGCTTCTGCTTCTTTCCCCCTGTACTCCACATTAAGCATCCCTATTCAATGGCTGTTATTATGGGAATTGTTCTGTAATGAAAACATAAATCCTCACAACAGGAGTGCATTTCCACAAACAATGTAAGAGGGGGCACGTTCCTGGTACCTCCTATGGCTCAAATCTGTGCTACCCATTCATATGCTGTAGTTAATGCCACACTTAATGGCTTCATGATGGAAAAAGCCTGCTAGCCTGGAGATACATGGTGCTCCAGAGATCTCCCTCGCAGTTTACTGTGTCCATGAGGAATCTTGTTCTTTTTGTCATAAAAAATACAGTCACCTAATGCAGTGTGGCAGGTCCCTGCTCTGGCTGGGTACAGCTGCTCTGGCTGTGATTTTGCTGAGCAGAAGCTCAAATAACTGTAATGTTCTTGTGAATGTACCACGTAGTTCAACGAAATGGGAATAGAGTGTGCTGGGTAAATATGTAGAATTTGTTACCTGACAGTCCCACTGATGAACAAGTAGGAGTCAAATTCACCCCACTTTAGAGTACAAGAGGCAATGCTTCTAATTTCCTTATCGATGGGACCACTGGAAATGGCTTCTCTTCAAGTGCAGGGTGAGGGAATGAAGCCTGAATGTTGTGCTCTCTCCATTTCCCCACTCTATTTCCACATGAAATGCCATGCTGGAAATGAGTTGGCTCCCTCAGGTACCTGAAACAAGAAACTAAGACTAAAGTCACCAGGGTGGTTTGGCTGCTGCTGGGCTGGGCTGAGGGCAGCCCAGGGGTTTTACCAGCCCACATGTAGGAATCTGTGCTCTCTGCTCCTGGAGAGGGAAATGGGCTGGGGAGGAAGAGTATGACAGAAGTGAGGCACGAAATAAGAGATCCCAACCCATCTAATATTATTACCTGATGCAATGTTACTGCTCTTATTGGGATCAACACTCTGCAGCTCCTGAGCCAGGTAAGGCTGGCAAGAAAGCTGAGAGAAACCAAAGGGAAGTAAAAGTCTCCAGTTACCAGCAACCTCGTGGCTAACAATCCCTTACTGAAGCAGCCCTTAAATGTCTGAAAGTCAAAATACTTGATACTATCAAGATATCTTTTACTCCTATAGATATTGCAAAAGTCTCAAATAGTCCTAAGAGGTTTTTATACACCTACAACTTTTACGTTATACGAGATCCTGATTTTTATTTTCAAAGATGCCAAATATCAAACCCCAACTGTCTCTTTGATGGTGTTTCCTCTCCTGATCTCACTGTGGCAGCTGAGACACAGACAGTACTGCAGAGGGTGGTCTTCAGGGTGCCAAGCACTTTCTTCTCAGAGCACCAAGAACAGCCTTTTACTGACTGTTTCTTATGGGATGCAGAAAATACAGGTGTCACCTTCATTCTTCTTTTTCATCTGTGTTTTTGGAGAGATTCATCACACATCTGCACACATTGGCCTCTCTTTAATCGAGAGGAAAGTCAGGTGATGATTTACTGTTGGTGTGAGGGAAAAGAGAATATAATCCAACTCTTCCCTCCCTCAGATGACTTCAGTAAAGGATTCTGCAGGGAGACACGGATTCTGCAGGACCTGTTGTTGTGGTGGACACTTTTCTCTCTCCTTTTCTTTTCTTGGCACACCCCTAAGCTTCATTCTAACAGGCACAGTCTGCTGAGAACATCAGACCTTTAATAATACAGTAAAGAGCTGCAATGTGGGTCCTTGAAGAGCAATTCTGCATCAGCACAAGATGGAATAAAGCTTTATATATCCCAAATTTTTGCCTCCACATTACAGTTTAATTTTTATCCATATGATAAAACCAAGAAATGCAGTTGTTGAATGAATCAGGTGTAAAAGCAACTGAAAGAAACTGAAATGCTGAGCAGACCTGTCAGAGCTTTACTACAGCTGAATCTCAGTGTTCAAATTTTTGTCTGACCCTCAGGCCAAATGGAGCTTGGACCCACCACAGAAGTTCCTGGCAGGATCCATTTCCCATGTTGTCTATAAAGCACTATTTTAAATGTGCTCATATTAACATAATTAAAAAATTGTGCTGTACTTATACTTTCCATGGAGGAACTGTTTGTGTACTATATGTCAACGATCAGCTTTGCTCTTTCAATAGTTTAATAGCACCCTTCAGATGTTATATTTTAATATTCTCAATTAACTAAGTAGTACATGTTTGCTACTTAATGAATAAATGCACCTGGCTGTGCTGCATTTTGTGCTGATACTGTTAATAATTTTTTCTGATTTTCTGACATATCTTAGTGATTTAGTCAAAGGTAATATGCAAATATTCAGTGAGATAGACTGACAATTGCTCTTTATGCTTTCCTGATAATGCTATAGACTTCACTGAGCTGCAAAGAGTTGATAAAATTGCACACACTTTACTTATTGCTCCATTATTCTTTGCTAATTGAGCCACATAGTTTAGTCAAGTGTTTACAAGCTTTGCTAATAGACTTGCATACAAATTTTGTTCAATTTGTTATACTGAGGAGAATGTTTACTACCTGCTGAGCTGCAGGAATCATGATGATAACAGTTCTGAAGTTGTCAACCAGTCAATAAACACAGACAGCAGCGTAACCAGTTGATTTGGGGAGCTTATTGCTTTTGCAGTGCTCATGTAAATGATCTGGATTAACCCATATAATAACTAAGGTGGAAAGTCAATGGGGGCCAGATGCACTACTCTGCCTTTCTCTGAAACACTGGCTACATGGTCCATTAGGCAAGAACTTATTATTTTGCAGAGAGTGAAGTAAAACAGTGAGAAGCTTAATGGGAATGTCTGAGTTCACACTTGGAAAGATGTCCTTAATCAAGAACCTTCAGGGCTCCAAAGATCATTGATTGCTAGAGGGGTATAATTGCTCTGAGGATGCTGGGTGGTCTCAGAGTGAGACAAAAGTGTTTTCTGCATGAGGATGGCAACTTTGGACAGTGTGTGGTTTATCCCACAACACTGTTCTTGGCTTTCCCTCATTTTCACATGCTTTGCTTTCACCACACAAAAATGGGAAGCATCTACTACCAATTCTGTGGAGCCATTTCTCCTCTCTGTCCAAATATGGACTTGTCAAAATGCATTTAGTGCAGTCCCTCTCAAAGAGGTTCTTGGAAAGTGGTTTTAGATCACACTGGTCATTTCCCTTTGCAGTGGAAGGAGGAATCCTATGGCAAATCAATAGCATTTACTTAAAAAGAAATCATCATCCTACAAGAAAATACCTTGTAATAATAATAATAATAAAAAAATCTACCATTATAGGAAGGTGAATTTTTTTGGCTTGTAGAAAACAACAGAAATCCACAGACTTCACAACTACAGCCCTACAGCAGTTAGACAGAATCAGACGCCTGAGAATACAGCCCTGCCAGCCTCTATCCTGGGGGATAAATAATGCCAATTATGAAGTTTAATTTAATTGTTATAATGCATCAGTAAAAGAGGGACTATTGGGAAAGGCAACTTGCAAAGCTCAGAATGTACATTCAGCTACTTTCTAAACTCTGCAAAGTGCAACAAAAGAAGCTGGTGCAGAAGGTCATGTGATTAAATTCCAGTTCCAGTGTCTCTCTTCTCTCTCCATTCCACACTCCCTTTTTCTAGCAAGGTTACCTTCTCATTCACTGTATGCATGAAACTTCCATAATCAAAGATTTTTCTGCAGCAAGAAGAGAATACAGAAAACTCAAGAGGTACCTATAGAAAGCATCAGAGATAAGAGCTTTGCTAAAGCACCTGCCTTGGTCAGCAAAATACAAGGGGATTAAGTATGGAAAAGGACAATTCAGTCAATAATAATTATAAAACCATTGTGTAGCACCAAAGAAGAGTTCAGTGAGCCAAACACTGAACTAGAGTTCTCGTGTTGGGTGGTGATAAAAATCTGTGC
The DNA here is from genome assembly GCF_003945725.1 of Corapipo altera. Taxonomy (NCBI): domain Eukaryota; kingdom Metazoa; phylum Chordata; class Aves; order Passeriformes; family Pipridae; genus Corapipo; species Corapipo altera. Next base: position 4,108,246 of record NW_020884913.1, read on the forward strand.
CTTCATGTTAAAGACATCTGTCCCTCAGCAAAACTGAAAACAAAAAGGATTCAGTCACCCTGGTAGGAGGTACAACAGGCCCCAGGCAGGGTCTTTGCTGTGCACACCAGCACAGCAGGTAACCCCTCTGGCTACCTCATTTAGTCTGGAAGACATTCCTAACACAGTTACAAACCTCACTGCAACCACTTTGCTTTGCTTAAACCTACCCCGGGCTGAAATCTATTCTAAGCTGAGGAATAGTATCAACTATGCCACTAAAATCCCTTTCTATAAGGATTTCTCCCATTTCTAGCACCTGCCTCTTCTAGTTGAGTCCACAGAGAAATTTCCCAGGCCAATATCCTGGCCTAGGACATTCGGTGGCACAATTCCTATTGCTCCCAGGAGACAGAAGATGTGCCTTCTGGAGTGCCCAAGTTGGATTATGCTGTGTTTGTGTGCCTAGGAAGGAGACCATTCCATGTGCTCTGTCCTCTCTGCCCTCCTGGAAACCATGGGATGAACTCGTAGCACACTGAGAGCCTCACAACGCTGAGTTTCTGGGGACTGGGCTCCGGTTCAGTGCAGGGTCCATTGAATCCATCACGTGCCAAAACTCAGAACTGGAGTTTTCAAAAGCAGACCTAATATTACTCCCTTTAGCACAGTACTTTTGGAGGCCCATCCTGCCATCAATTAGCTCTCAGTCCTCCCCTCGGTTTAATTAGCCCACGCTTGGTGGAACAAGAGAAAAACCTCCCTGAATGTTGAAAGGAGTCTGCAAAAAAGGCCAGGCCAGTGTTATTGTGCTTTGTATCCAGGCATCCCTTTTTTAATCCATCACAGGGCTTAGAAATGCATACACCAGTGGCACATCTCCTGTGTCCTCATAACACTGGAAATATTAATAATCCCAGGCACTGTAGCATGGGGTAATGACTATATCTGAGCTTTAATGATGTGTTGTGTCGATCTGCAGCACTGAGACATTAATAAGCCTGTCTTTTATATGAAACAAGGCAGAATCCTTTATAATGGATAACGGGCAGACATTTTAGAGAGCTGAAATAAATACAGAAAAAAACACACAAACAAAGCTTGGCCTATTTTTCTCCCCTACTAAAAGTAAAAAAAAATATTAAAAAAAATATTTTAAATCAAGATCTTAATGGATAAATTCCTGGTGATAAAAAGGATTTTAACATGCCCTGACCATACCATCTTTATACATATTGTTTCATTTTCTGCCCCATGCAAAGCCTGCAGCCAGCTGGGTGGTTAAGCAGCATCTCAGTTGTCAACCAGCCTATCAATCAACAAAAGCACATGCTTAATTTTAAGCCATTTAAGTAAGAAGCCATCAGTCCCTGCAAGTTTAATTACATGTTTAGAAATCATTCTTCATCTAAAGCTAACAAACAAGCCTATGCAATTAAAACTACTGAAGTTCTCACCACACACTACTGTATTTTTCTTTCCTGCTGAAAACAGGCTCATGGAAAAGAGGAGATTGTATCAACAGAAGAGTTTACAAATTTCTTGATATTGCTAAGAAATCCACCACTGTCATACGCAGTAAAAGTTAAATTATCCCTTTTATTCAAAACAAAGTGGGTTTAACTTAATTTGAAAGATGTGTTAATATAATTTGGGCGCAGTCATTAACACTTCACCCTATCAGGACTGGTTTTATGGTGTCTCAGCCCCCATTAGAAAGAAATAAGGTGAAATACCTACTCCATGTCCTATTTCTGTCCTGCCATAACTGCAACTGCTTTGAATGAGATGGATCTGCTGCAAAGGAGATGGTTTTCTGCTACAGCAGAGATATCCAGGCATCAGGTAGCAATGGCGAGTTAATTTTGGAGATGACTGTGTTCTTGGGGTGTAATTTGGGAATATGTGACTCATTTCCCCCCCGCACTGAGAGGTGGAAGAGAAATCACATCACTTATTACATTCCATTGCACCCATCACCACACTAAGTGATCTAACAAGGAAGGCAATCTGTCCTCTCCAGCTGAAGAATAAGGGCTTTCTCTTACTCATTTTCCCATCATTCATAATTTGAGAGAGAGGAAGGAGAGAGACTGATCTTTGAAAGCGAATTGAGCAGTTCATAAGACTCTGATAAAGACAGGACCTTGCCCAAAGATGCTTTTTATTCATATAATGTTCAAGAGTCAATTTTACCTTCTTACTCAGGACGGGTTATAGATTAATTTGAATCAGTTTTGGATACCTTGGGAGCATATTTTTCTTAAAATCTATGCCTCTTCAATATAGTTTCATTTTTCATAGTGTTTAATCTCTTTTGCTTAGTATGACCACATTTTTTTTCTTAAAATTGACAAGTTATATTATATTGCTTTGGTACTTGTTCCACATTTGGGGATCAAATGCATACTTCAAAACCATTGGGGAACAGGAACAAATGTGCTCCAACTTCATTCCTAGATTTCAGATTAAACACTTTTATTTAGGTTTTATATTACCACACACTCTAATAAAATATATGCATTTATTCATCAAACCTGGAATGTATATTGTAAAAAGGATGTCTATATTAAAAAAATTGCTGTCAGTACAAAGCTCTGAAAAATTACAATTTAGCATTTTTTTCCACCCTAATAATCCCATCTCTCTCATTTATTAAAAAACTCAGCAAGAAAGAACTTTTCCTGTCTTCTCAAAGGAATAATTCTTTTACTGATGTCATCAGTAGTTGGAATGGAGCAGACATGAAAATTGAATTTACTTATTGTCTCCCAGTCACTCACATAGTAAATTATTCCTGCCCCAGCACTTTGGTGCAGACATGGAGTCAGTCCTCAGCTGACTTAACCACAGAGTACTTCAATACAACAGAAGCCTTTGTCAGGGCTCCAACTATACAATTTCTTTTAATCTAATCAGCTTTTAATAAATTGTTGTACAAAACTTTCTTATTTGTAGTAAGCAAGATATGTAGAAGTGATTATGTCCTCATTTTACTTCTCTAATCAATCATAAGCTGATGACTTAGGCAAATAATCTAGTTCATAAAACAGTATGTGGTGAGTTTGTGAGGGGAACATCCATCAAAGTCAGGGATGGGCGATTTTTATAATTTGCTCCTGTTGGTACACTTCCTATTGCATTAAATTTTAAAGAAGTTAATGGCAAGCTGAGTTTTATTCCATGTATTTCTTTTGTTCCTGTAGCCAGACACCACAGATGACGCAGGAAGATGGGAAGCGTAAGAGATATAATATCCCAACAACATCTGCTGGATTTGGATCCTAAAGGTCTGCAGCACATCTCCCCGTGGCCAACTCAGCCTCCCAGTGCTCCCAGTCCCTCCTTCTGCAGCTGCTGCTGGTGGTGCAGCTGGGTCAGACCAGTTCACGTGCTTTAAAGGGAATGTTCACTTTGATAAGAGATAATGGGAAAAGTGGTCACTGGGAGATGCAAAAATCTATTAACCAAGTCTCCTGGTTCATCTCCTCTAGTCTTTGATAGCTGATCCCCTGCCTTGTCCTTGGGATGCTCTCAAGTACTTCAGGGTTTCCCTTTGTGCTCTCTGGGGTGGCCTCCACTGCTGCTGGAACGCTGTCACCAGCCAAACAAATAGCTTGTGGTTTGGACTCCCAGAAAGTTATGACTCAATTACAGTAAAACAGTGTGTCATTATTTCCCCTCATATATGCATAAAAGTTCTTAAAACTCCAAGGTAAATTGAGTTGGTTTCTTTGGGTTTTGCTTTGCTATTCTGCAATGATATTTATGTCCTCTACCAGCCTCAAATAATGAAAATGTCAGGGGATGTAAGACAGTGTGTGCCTGGTTTACTGAGAGTCTAAAAATATAATACACTAAATGCAGTGCCCTTGTAATGGCTAAATATATTTTCTAATTTTCATGATGACTTGCCACTCTAAACATTGTATTTCTGCAGTTTATATTAAATCCATCCTCTCAATCTTTTGAAACAAGACTTACTACAGTCACAGTGGCAACAGGCAATCTACTGTTATTTTCCCCCGTGTCCCTCCACGCACCTGGGCTCCAAATATTGTTCTTGACTGATATTACAAATTTCTCTATAGTATGAATGTGAATCATCTTGGTACCATCAAGTTGTTTAGCAGAGGCAGCAATAAAAAGGAAACTACAGAGGGATGCCAAAGAGAGAGCTGGTGGGACAGCCAGCTCTTGTGTTAGCTGTGTGTGCTTTTCAGCTGAAAAAATAAGACTTATCTGTATTTTGAGAAAATTTGAGAAAATGTGATCTAGAAGTCATTAAGACACATCAAACCTATGTGTTCACAGTGTCACTTCTACTGTTGCTTTATAGTGCTTTGTCTGCTGCACAGGGGCACACACAGGGCATCTCCAGAGAGAAATCACAAGGAATAAGTTCATCAAACACTCTTTCAAATCCCCAGGTTGCATTTTCTCAGCAGAAGAATAATTAACAATAACCTTTCCCCTTTGCTCTCCTCTGGTCTCTGTCGAGTCAAATGTCAGCTGTAATATTTTAGGAAACAACTTTCCTCTTTCCCTACACTCTCTGTAGTGAGTTGTAGGAGTTTAAAGTTATTGGTTCAGAACAACAGCATTTTACTCTGCCTTTGCATCAATCATTACCCAACAAGCACAACAAGGAAGAGCACAGCCCTGAGACTCCAATAGTCATCTAATGACTTGAGAGAAGATTTCACACTCCTGCTGGAAAGGGAAAGCAGGAAAAGCTGTTTTTCAAACTGAAACCCGATTGCACGACCTGAAAATGAAGCTTGTAGTCAAATATTTGCATATACTTATCTCTGTAAACATTAGGGCTTTAGAATGGAAGTCAAACAAAAAAAAATGGTAATACGGGTCTCATCAAGTTCTGTGAGCACAGAAACATCTAAACCACAGTGCTCTAATTAGTGCAAATGATAGAGATGAACGAGGAAGAACTAGTCTGGAAAGGATCTTATTTTTCTCCAGGCTTGTAAAATTCTACGCAAACCCACATATTTATGTTTTGACTGTTTCAGCCTGCTCGTGCCAAGCAAGATACAATAGAAAACTATTCTATGCTGCTCTTTATCTAACTGCAATACTCAAAATAACCACAAGTAACCAGATATATCACTATTTGCAGAAGTTTGGACATTCTCTCACCACATGCCTACAAACACAAAGAATTAATCTCTGACACAAAGTTTACAGCTTGTATGACACAACATTTGCATTGCCCAGGAAAATTAAGTTTTTTGCAGATTTTATTTTTTACTGGATTTAAAAGGTGTGTATGACTGACAAATCCACATGTTTATATTTAAGAGCTATATTCTAAATAAGTAGCGTCTATACATCCAGATTAGCCTTTAAGTGTAAATAGGCCCAATAAACACATATACAGCGATCTTTGCAACTGGTTGAGAAGCTACTTCAAATGAAAACTAAGCACAGAACGAACCCTTTGGACAGAATATCAGCCATAACTTTGGGGTTTTAAATATTATTGTATAACTCCTGTCAGAGACCTTTTGTTCCACAACAGCATTTTGATCAGCTTGCTGTACCCAAAACAAATTGTCAGCACTCAGGCGCCGATTAATTTAAAATGAATGAGCACTTGAGAAGACATTGATGCTGATGGGGGTACTTTGCTGAACAAGCAGAGAGGAGAACCACGAGGTGACACTGGGATAAGTACCACAGGTTGTCCCTGGCTAACAAGCCCCCTGCCAGGCAGCTCAGCTTTTTTTTTTTTTTTGGGGGGGGGGGGGCGGATTCTTCACCTGGCTCTTTCCCCAGTAAGAGCAGCAACAAGGAAACCATCAGAGATGTGACTGATAGGGCAGAAATAACCGAGCCCATTTCAGCAGCGCTCCCAACAGGGATTGCTGGGCCATTAACTTTCCCTTTGTGACTTTTCTCCTCTTTCCGCTACGTTTGAGCCCTGACGGAGCTTTGTTCCTCCCAGCTGAGGTAATTGGATTGCACAGAGGCGGGAGGGGGAAAGCTGTGCCAACCAGGGGCTGCGTGGGCAGTGGGAGGGTGCCATGGTTGGGAGCTGACCAGGGGGGCACATCTCAAAATATGTGCATCAAATATGTCTATCAAAAAAAAAAAAATCCAGGTCAGTGCCAGTGAAGGTGCTGTCTCTCATTTAAACAGGATGGAAAGAGTCTTTGCCATTGTAACTTAAGGACTAAAGCTTCTTTTCCCTTCCCTTGAAGGAATTTTTTTTTAAACCCACTTATTTTTTTTTTTAACTCCACTTATTCCAACCTATAACACTGAAATACTCAAAGTATAATGCTTTTTTCCCTTTAGCTGGTGACTGCTTTCCCAAGGGAAAGGTTGCTATTCCTACATACAAATCCCTTGCAGAGAACTTTGGGATCATTCTCAATGCACAGTGCACATTTAACAATTGCAAAATTGGGACCTTTGGAACTAAAATGTAAAACAGTGTCGTGGGAAGGTTTAAACTACTTACAAAAGGTTTACAGCCCTCTGCAGGTTGCTGATTATGGAGAGGGGAGAAGGATGCAGGTGGTAAGATATCTCAAGCCAGCAAAAACTTCCTGATCTTGATCTTAGACTACAATTTGACATCACAATTTTCCTGTGTTTGTATTTCACCATTCTTGTAGAAAAGAAAAATAGATTGAAATCACCTGAAGTGTGGCAGGGAAAATGTTAATGTTTCCTCCTTGGTCTCTGTGGTAGAACAGGTCTCCTGGGGTTTGCACACTTGGTATCAACTCATGGTGAGTAAACAGGTTCAGCAAGAGCTCCACAATGACTTTCATCCGGGAAGACAGAAGATTTAATTGGAAAAGCTGCTTTTTATTGTAAGATGGTTCAGCACAACTACTTTACTATCACAGAAAGCCTGTGGGAAATGGGAAGCAGTGGGACTGGCTGCCAAGGGCAGAGCCTGGAGCTGAGTAGGGGAGCATCACATCTCCACTGGTCCTGGGGCTCACCTGCAAATCATGCCTTGGTTTCCATAAGTGAAAAAAACCCAACCAAACAAAAACCCAGGCTCTTGTTGGGAAGGACCCAGGAGGGAGTTTTCATTGCAGCTGCAGTACCAAACCAGCCAACCCTGGTGGGTCTGACTACACTAAACCCCTTGGTGGGACTGACTCTTTGAACTTGGAGAATCAGAGAATCAACCAGGTTGGAAAAGACCTCCGAGATCAGCAAGTCCAACCCTTGATCCAACCCCGCCGTGGTTCCCAGCCCATGGCACTGATGCCACATCCAGTCTCACCTTAAAAACCTCCAGGGATGGTGAATCCACCACTTCCCTGGACAGCCCATTCCAATGGCTGATTACTCTCTCTGTAAAGAATTCCCTCCTAATATCCAATTTAAACCACCCCTGCCACAGCTTAAAACCATGCCCTCCTTTCCTACTGCTTGACACTCTTTGAACTCCAGATCCTGCTGCAGGGCACAGTGTAACCCCTATGTCCTCAAGCATTCTTTGGGTTCATACAAGAATACTTTGGCTGGCAATTCATGCCTGGATAATTGAATATATTTTCATTTCCTGTCATATTTAATCAGCCAGCATATATGTAACACATCCATCAAAAGACTGAAACTTATAGACAAAAAACACAAACAAGCAACTTGCTAATAGGATCATAAGTTTTCTTCAATTACCAAATGAAAATGAGGGAACATGGGAAATACTGAGCTGTCAAAGTCTCTGTATAATTGTCATGTGATAAGACAAAGATCTATAGCTCAGGGTTGAGACAAGCCACTGCAAATTTAACATCCTTCTAGCAGAGGAGGTGGGAAGTGAGGAGGAGGTTGCTGGGAGGGTTGGAGGATCACCTGCCCAGGTGTCCCTTCCCACTGGCAGGTGCAGGATGATGGTCAGCACAGGTCGCGGGTGGAGAGCAGCAGGATGAAGAGCCCAGGCCCCGACTGCCTGAAGTCTGCTTAGGGAGCCTGTGGCACAAGACTCAAACCAGTCTCCTACAACCATTAAACATCCTTGGGATGTTTGGGAGAAGCAGGATCAACTCTGTCAAGGGAGGAAAGGCTCAGACAGGCACGGTGAGGAGCAAGCAGAGAAAACACTTGAAATTGTGCCCACCCAGGGCGTCCATATTGTGGTAGATTGGATGAGCAGCTCTTCACCTGTATTTTCTACTGGGTCACTTCCATTTTTCCTTTGTTTTACCCAGCTTTTACTGGACTTTGGATTAAGATTTAGTCTCCTTAGTGCTCTAGACCTGCACACAAAACAACACGTTACCTGGAGCACAAAATACATGCACCTTATTTATTTTTACAGCAATGGGCCAAGCCTTTACACTGCTGCATGTAGAACAGACAGGTAGCTCCAGGCTAGGAGGCTGTTCCTGTGTTCTAAACAAAATAATGTGAAAGCTCACCAGGCAAAACAAAGTGAGGAGCAGCCTTGTTTCCATCCATCAAACTCTCTTCACAGAAACTGTACTTTAAGCCAGACCCGGGCAGCTAAAAGGAACTGTCACCAGCAGGATTAAGGATTTTCCCAGGTCAGAGACCTGCCCTGCTTAAGAGGAAAAAGGATTTTTCTACTGACAGAAATCAAGCTTCGGGAATCTGAAGCATCATCTGCAGCATTTAAGGCTCTGTACTTAACAAAGCTGCTGGACCAGCCCAGTGTCCTTTACAGCAGCGTGGGAGGTCTGTAAGGGCAGAAAAGTGACATTTGTGCTTACACAGATTCTGTCCCCAGATTCAGAGCTGCTGGGATGCAGCTTGTGGGCTCTCTGATTCTTGGGTTTTTTTAGTTCTTTTTCACTGATATCTGACCCACTTTCTCATTGTGGACATTCCCTCCTTCCTCCTTCTGTAAAACTTCAGTGAGTGGAGCCTGCTGCCTTGACACTGGTTATCATCCAAGCTGATGCACTTCCTTTTCAGTCTGTGGAGTTATTCATGCCCTTGGCACACCCGATGCAATTTTATTCATGCAGCTTAAGTGTTTCTGGATGACAAAAGCACACTTTCAGCAGTGTTGTTTTCCTATCTGACTCTTTCCCTGCAGGAACATCTCACATTAGTCTCACTGGGGACTCTGGGCTCATTGCTCATGTATTCTCACTGCTCCTGCATCATGCCCTGTCCCAGCTTTTCCAAGCTCTGATTCACACAGCAGTAGGATGCTGCAGTTTTGCTGCTCTGCCACCCTCCTTTTCACCCTTTCCTTTTGTGTTACACCAGAGACATGTGTATCCAAGTGACTCATCCACAGGGTTAGGTCAGGGAAATCCCAGTGTGCTCTAGGAGTGAGCTCAGTGCCAGGATGAGCCAGGCTGGGCTGCTGGATGGGAAGCAAAGCCATTCAAGGAGCACTCCCAGCCCAGGGGAACTTCAGCACCTCTACACTGCTAATACTTTTTAAATTAACACTTTAATAGGTCAATATAAGGAAGAACTTGGCTGTCTAATCCAAGACTGGCTGATGGATCTTGTTACACCTTGGCATGAAATACTTTACCTGGATTTGGAGAATCCCCTGGCACAACCTAGACCTGCTTGCTGGCTGCAGTCACCCTCAGACGCTGCCAAGAGAGGTGCAGCAACGAAGTTCTACACTGCACAGGCACAAGGCCACCAGGAGCTACAGAAAGCACAGCCCATCTTGTCCAATATTCAGTCAGATGTATATGAAAGGAAAGATTTATTATCCTAATTTCTTTATTTGTGAAACCTACTGGAAAAACATGTCACTGAAGTCAGAGGTGGATGAAGGCAGTACTTGGCCTACTGCTTAAGTGCTGCTGGATTCTGGACAAATTTGTGTTAATAGTTTGGACACATTTTTGGAATGTGATTCTTATTTTAGGTCAGTTGCTATCAAGCAACAGAGGAATTGTTTTCAGATTTACCACAGTATTTAGCACTGCCAATTTAAGTTATGGTTGTTCTGCTTGTAACAGAAAATAATTATTCCAACCGTGCTCTAAAATAAATAAAATACTCTTTTCTATTGTGGTATCAAACATTTTGCTGGCGTAGGAACAGCGATCCGAGATGAAGATGTGAATTTTTATTCACATTTTCAAGAGGCAATATATTCATAGCCCAGAGAAATGCTCCTGGTTGCTTTCGGTTCCCATTATTCCAAATTGGAGTGACATGGCACAGCTTTCAAAAAATCACAATTTATATTGTCTGACCGATGGGATGAAATCTGCAGTGATGACTGGAGTTCAGTGAAAAAACCCCACAGTTTCAAAGTTTCTTTCAAAGCTTCCAGTTGTTGGCACTATCATTCAGGAGTTTGCAAACAGTGTGCAGACCCTCAGAAGAACCTCTGTCACCCAGGGAACACAAGCATTTCAGAAAGGGGTAAGCATGACCTATCAGTTGTTTTGGTTTTATGATTTGAATCCAAATATTTGCATGGTGGTTTCTCTACCTTTGTTTGTTGGTTGGTTTTATGGTTTGGGTTTTTTTTTTTTGGTTGGTTTTTTAGAGGTTTCGTCCTCTTATTTTCATTTGGGCAGATCAGGACGAGGATCCTGTAAGAGCAGACACAGACCCAGTGTCTTCAGCAGCTCCTGATGATTTTATTGGCCCATCTCTCTGACTCTCAAATCAGAAGAGTTTGTTCTTCCTTTGCTCTGAGACAGAAGGATTCACTTTAAAGCTCAGATTTCTTTAAGGAAATGAAAAGAGAGAGTCTGAAAGTACTTGGCTGTTTCAAACCACAAATCACTCAGGAAAACTCCATCTTGGTCAATCGATTTATCTTATACAAGGTGACTTGAAAGAAAGGAGGGTGAAGGGGAAGGTCTGAATTTAAGAGTTAATTTTTTCCAGTAAAACAGTCTGTATTTGGCTCAGCTTGTTGAGGGCTCCTTGCTCGAGGCAACACTGAGATTTCTGTACTTCTGAACTCATTTTATACATGTGTCTTCTCATTAATTAGTTTTGCCTTCAAGCTCTATTTAAAAATATAGGGCTAAAGAGGAGCAAAAGTAACATCAGTGTATAATTTATTATAATCTCTACTTTTTGTTTAAATAGGTCTGTAAAATTCTGACTGAAGAAACAGCTCCTCTAAAAAAATGAAATTAAGCTTCAAGTCATTTTTTTAATCAAAAATTCTTTGGTCAAAAAAAAAAAAATGTAATCTAGTTGCAATTTTAAAAGTCTTTCCTCTAACCACAAATCCATTCTCTGTAAGTCAACTGAGCAATAAAGCCAAAGCAATATTTAGTTACTGGGGAAATATGAGACCCTGCTCATAATGTTCCTCTCTGTCTTTTTTGGGATAGCAAAAAGATTCCACAATTTTTTTTCTCCTTTTCTTTAACCCATGAATGACTGTCACACTTTGTCATAATTTCCTTCCAGTTCACATTGCACTGATTGATTTTATTTTCCCACGGAACAGCAGAAAGAGATGAACACATTCCAGAATCTCAGAGTAGCCCCATTTCTCCTTGGGATTTGTATTCTACCTGCAGCAGGAACCACACCAGAGGACACTGGTACTCTGTGTCCTGGTTGCAGCTGGGACAGAATTCATTCTCTTCTTAGAGGCTGCTGCAGTGCTGTGGTTTGGATTTAACACAAGAATAATGTTGATAACACACTGATGTAGTTGTTGCTAAGGATTGCCTTCTCTAAGTCAAGGACTTTTCAGTTTCTCATGCTCTGCCAGGGAGCAGGTGCCCAGGAAGCCACAAGGGAGTGTGGCCAGGGCAGCTGATCCAAATACCCAAAGGGATGTTGCACACCACAGGGCATCATGCTTAGCACAGAAACTGGGGGGAGCTGGCTGGGAGGCACCAATTGCTGCTCAGGCATCGATCAGCAGGTGATGGACATCGTTTGTCTGGGGTTGTATTCCTCTCTCTCTTTTTCCTGTCATCTTGAGGATGAGCAGAAATTTAATAACAGGTCCCCAGGATATCTATCACTAAACTTCTTCCCACACACAGATATGGTTTGGGGTTTTCTTGTACCAGATTTTACTCAGACCAACGTGAACCAAAACTTGTACTTTGTAGCTACATCACAGTGAAGTCACAGCCCCCAGCTGATGGATCAGGATCTCCTGATGGCAGGAGGAGGACACACAAGCCATGCAGAAATTGTTGGTACCATAGAGAGTTTACACACTTTGCATAGGAGGGGAAGGGAGAAGGGAATTAAAAACACAGGCAAGATAAGATTCAACATCTTGATAGCTGTAAGATAAGATCAACATCTCTGAAGAAAGCACACGAACTTGTAATGAGTTGTAGTGACATTGTTTACATAAACACTGCTATTCTTAAACAGTTGTCTGAAGCAGTTCTGTGATTACAGATTATTGAGGTTTCCTAATATACTCAATATATCCACTATATCTCCTCAGCCCTGGGTAAGAGGCTGCAGAGCCTAAGGCTGTTGTTTGACTGCAGGCAGGAGAAAATAAATCATAATCAGGTTGGAAAGGGCTAAAAATTTACACGCCTATTATTTTTGCCTTGATTTCTTTTTATAAATACTAAGTCATGTCAACATCAGGCACAGTGCTGCTGTCATCACAACAGTCCCAAGATCAGTAGTGAAACAAGAAACCAGGGCTCTGGTCCTTTGTGAATACAAAAAAACCAGCAGCCAAGGAGAATGTGGCTTTGACTGTGCAAGCTTGTGTAGTATGAAATAAAGAAGTGTCTGATTTAAAGTCTGAAGAATGTGGACTGTACTGGCAGAACCACCACAAGCCATTTGCAGGGCACATGAAGGCTGGCACATAAACTTGCATTGCAGGGAGACATCCTCTGTGTCTCATTTCACTGGGTAAAAATCAAAGCAAAGTGGAAATCTGAGAAACTGGGTCAATAGTGACTGTATTGATAATGACAATATCAATAGCTGGAGTCCCAGCAGAGGAAAGGTTTGATCAGCATGAGCTGTATTTCTTCCTATCACCTCTGAGGGCAGAGGGGAGGAGGTGAAGATGTCAGTGCTGTATTCCAAGACCATCATTATCTCAGAACATCTGCCAGGATCAATTCAGTTAAGGTGCCCTGCTTTGGTTTATCTGTGCAAAAATTAACATCACCACTTTGAAAGCACAGGGACAGATACACTGCCATGAAGGAAATACCATAATCACTGTGACTGAACAGATTCTGATTTATTTTGGTGCACAAGCAGACTCAGGGCTGGAAAGAATTGTTCTGTTGAGCAAAAGATTTCAAAATACTCTGCTACCTGACTACGCTTTGCTGCATCACAGATGCAGGAATCACAGCTGTTTCTCTAGACAAGATCAGAGGCTTTTCCATGTCTCTCAACAGACCTAAACAGCTACACATTAATTAGGGCCTGGAAGGGAGGATATTGCATTCATTTAAATTGGGAAGAACATCAGAAGCTGAAATGGAAGTAAACGGGTTGGAATCCAGCTCTCAGAAAATAATCTGCAAGACATTTAATGACTAAGCGTGTCTTAGATTCTTTATGCCCCATTCAGAAGGACATGTCTAGGAAAGGATGCTGTTTCCTCATAAGAAGGGGGAAATTGGAAAGCTAAGTACTCAGCAGTGCTCCTCCCAACATCTAAGTTTGCTTCTTCCTGGCCACCCACTTATTCTCCTTTCCCTAATTACCTTGAGCAGGATCAAAAGAAAAGGTAGCCTGGATGCAGGTCAGAAATAAAACCAACAGTCCCATCTCACTAATGATGTTTGGCTTTGGAGACAGAGATGAAAGATGCTGTAAAAGTGGAAGTTATGACTGTTCTTATTTTTCTCTTTCTTCCTCTTTGCTGTTGCCCTATGAAAAGATGACAGCTGAAATACTGACTCTTAATAAGAAAGAGCATATTCAGCTCTTTGGGAACACAGAAAAAAATTGTAGAACAGAAAATATGCAGAGCTGTTAGAGAGGGCATAAACCACACAGCATGTGCTACAGTGTAAACATCAGAGTCCCAATGCACAAAATTATCATTTCCCTCATTTAAGTGTTATTCAATCCATACTAGTGTGAAATCAGAATTTTGGAAAATCTTCAGTTTTTCAGTGAGCCTACATTGGTTTAGGAATTACATTCAGCTACATGGCATTGCACAAGACCAGTGGAACAAGAAAATTTATACCAGATTGTGTTCTTGATATTATCCAGGATTTACAGTAAGGAAGGAAAAGGAGGATGAATCTCATTATATGCACAAAATCATGAAGAGAGATATATAAAAATATTAATGAAATTTCTAGGTAGGTGAAGGCATTAGGGTGTTACATAAAAATCTGCATATCTTGAAATATGGAAACATTCTGGAGATGACCTTAAAAATATCAAGAAAAAAGTATCTGACCAAGGGACATGATTATAATATATGCTTATCAGAAAGGAATAAATACTCTAAACACTTCTCAGTGATTATCTTTGAAACCCCAAACTTCATGACAGCCAGGAGAGAGGCATCAGTAGGACACAGAGTAGTTACCACCCCCAAAAGGATAGGATTTTTTTGCTTTGTGGTTTTTTTGGGTCTCATATATAAGGAAGGGATCAACATATTCATTTCTATTCTAGAAAGCACAACATGCCCACATTTAAGGGCAGCTCAAAATGTATTCACCACTCAGAAGAAATATTGCAATAAACCAAGAATAAAATGTCCTTAATACTATTTCCTCAGCAAGGGTTGTAATGTTTTGGATACGCAGGGAAGCCATATGGCATCAATAGCTCGTTTAAGATTTAAATCACACATATAGCTGATTTACAAAACCTGTTGCACATAAATGGGAAGATCTAGATGAGTTTTACTTCTGATTTCATCATTTATGTATATCTATGAGTGTTTCCCCAAGCCTACAGTGCAGCTTATTATACCAGTTTATCAATATGCTCACTTAAAGTTTAATTTAAAAATTCCTGTAAAGTTTGTAACAGCCCATTATCAACGTTTTTTTTTTCTTTCCCCCCCCAGTGGATGTATAATATTATAGAGCAATCCAACTAAGCAGGGAGTTCTTACTGACATCAAAGGGAGAGTTTAGACCTTTAGTTCCACACTGTTTCTACATGAAAAGATTTACAAGTCCCATATAAAAGAAGTGACAGTAAATATATTTGGAACTAAAATTTGATCTAAGTCAGCAGACAGATCCCAGTGGGTGTTGCCCCCCAGGTTCCATACAGCTAATAGGAAAAAAAATAATCTATGGTTAACAGCTGAGGACTAACTGAGGACAAACAAGTAAATAAAAAAAACTAGAGAGGGTGTTTATAGAAGCCTTCAGCAGGACACTGGAAAAATTTAGAACACTTCAGGGCCATTGGACAGTGGCAGATGGACACTTAACAGCATGACAGGCAATCCCTGTTCAAAAATCAGATGTCTGAATTGTTATGTCAGAAAGTCACACTCCAAGAACAAAATGTTTGGGAGGTTTTCCTTATGGTAATGCTCCTTTCTGAGGGAATCTTCCAAGGATGAATTGCATGGGACAGCACTTGTGCTTACAGTGGGTACAAACAACAGCCCCGTGACTCATGTTTCCAATAATTAAATAAAATTGATACACTAGGCATGGTTCAAGTCAAATATATTTCCCAAACTTCCCGAGGTTGCAGGCGTAATGCACTTATTAGACTACAATAAAAACTGAGCCTAGTATTCACAAAAGGAAGTAACAGAATTTCTCCTTGTTTAGTCCCTTGTGACAGCTGCTGTCAGACAAACTGTTATGCAAAACTGCTGTATTGTAACAAAAATATATTATTATGCTAAACCACAACTAGACTGTCCAGGTGTAAAACAACTCTCAAGATACACAAATACTGTTGAAGATAAACCAGTATAAAAATCCTATTTTAGTCTATCTTCTATAATATATCAACTTATGGTACTTACTGCCCTTGTGTGATTTGCCAAACATTGGTCTAAGACTGTGAGAATTTATGCAAACCTTACATATACAGGTGTGAGAAGCTGTCAGGAGGATTGAACTGAATTGCAATTTCAACCTGAAAATATCTTTGCTTGCAAGTTTCAGATTCTCATAGAAAAGGGGGCTCGTGACATGTCACAGTCAGAGCTCTCCAACACAGACAAAAGAGCAAATATTCATATTTACATTTTGAAAACACGGTGTGCATGTTCGTCTTGACAACAAATAAAGTCAGAGATCCGTGGCAAAAATCAATCTTTCAACAAGAAACTCATATGAAATATTCAACAGTGGAGAGCAGTTCCTTTGTGTGCGTATCACCACTTCCTTATCTAAGAAAGCAGAGGTCAGCAGTGAGGGAAACACAAACAGGAGGGGGGTCTACTACTGCTTTTATGGCTGTTTATTGGCAGTTATTCTCCAGAGAACCCAAGCACAGGGCTAACAGGCATGAGAGGGAATGATGCTGCAGAAAGCCCGCTGTGTATCTCAAATTCTAGGAGATGACAAATTGCCTCAGTCAAGCAGAAGCTCTGCTGAGGAAAGAGTTGCAGATGTGATGTGATAAAAATCAAAACATCTTTTCTCTTCCAGGCTTTGAGCCAAATATAAGCTTTCCATTAATATTGGAAACAATGGCCCAAAGCCATTCAGCCAGAGGAGAGTCACGGTTACAGCCACTTGAACCTGTGTAGGTGACAATTTTTGGATGTTTGTAGCTCAGACCAGCTCTGAGCTTTCCTGTACAGTGTGGTCTCACCACAGCATTGCCCAGAGACCCATCAGTGAGGAAACAGCTGCCTCAACTTAAGACATCTTACACAGATATTGATTTCCTAATTGATTTTGTGACGCTTCCATCTTCTCCATTGGAAGATCTGCTGTTAATCAGTGTTCTAGATAAATGATTCCACACAAAAGGCAAGAAAGGGAGAAAGGTTTTCTAGTCCTTGGCCATCGTTGAATGATTTTATGAAACAAAAAAAACAACATGTATATCAGTACTTAGAGTTTGAGTCATTAATATTTTGAAACTAAAATGTCTTGTTGGGAAATCAATAGAGCAATATTCAAACATCATGTACAGTAAAAAAATACAACTAAACAATATGATGAATTTAAAGAAAATCAATAGAGTGTTCAAACATGACAGTAAAAGAATAAATAGAAGAACTACTTAGAGGACAAGCTATCTACCTACCAAGTGTTAACCACCATCCACTGCTCCTATTTCCTACAAAATTACCATCAGTGAAACATCCACTATCTGAAATAACATGTAACACAACAAACAGCACAACAAGGAATTCCCTGGGTAAGGTTGGAGAGAAAATCTGACGAGCACTGGAGAAAAGCACTGCTACAACAGCCTACATTAATTATCCTGCACATGGGTATGAAGAAAGACCATCATATCTGCAGGAGTTGATGATGAGGAGAAATGGAAAGCAAAAAGTCAAGTGATGTCCTGTGGCATAGGAGCCACAAAGCATTTTTAACTGCAGTTAACATGCAGTTAAACCCATGTTGCCTGTGTGTGGACACATAAAATCAGCTTTTGAAGAGTTGTCCAAAGAAATTAAATCAATGCTCCACTGGACCGAGAGAGCACGGCTGAGTCTGGCACCTGGAACGTGAATAGTTGCTCTACCTTTGCTCTGGGCATGGCCAGGCTTGGTTTGGTTCCTGGTGTGCTTTAGTTTATCACCACATTGACATCTGCTGGACATAAAGGAACTCTCACAGCAGTCTGTGGATTTACAGCCAGAAAGGCTCAGCTTCTCATTTTATGTCTTATTTGCGGTAATTTTATTTGAGAATGCTTTTGACATAACTGCAGTGTAATTTACAGTTTCAAAGAATGTCACCAAAGTAACTGTAATAAATGCTTTTCTCATGGAAGGTATGTTGCTGCACGTTTCTGAATAGGCCAAAACTTGTAAGGTCCACCAGTATTTTTGCTTTGACAAGGAAAACTAAATAAGTAAAAAGTCATGCCAAAGAACACTTTATGGGCTGTTACATTGCTTCAGTCATCCTTGTGAGCCATTAGCCTGTTTCTTGTATAGTTTTAAACATAAATATTTTGTGATTTGATTTTTCTTTTCTTCTATGTAATTTGAGTGAGCAAAGCCATTATTGCCAGCACCGGAATTGCACAATTGGGAAATCTGTGTTGCTGAAAGGAGAACCAGACCTCATATATTTTCATTTATTTTAATATATGCCATGTGGAAAAGGCAGAATTTAAAATAAGAGTTTAATATGCAAAGCAGGGAACAAACTTTACATTTGAAGCTTTCACTCTCTTATATTGTAAAATGGATTTGTCCTGGAGCTTGGGACAATGTAAATACTGAAAATAAGGGTAATTTGGACTGAGGAATGGCTTATTTCTGTTTATTCTGTTTGGAAACACCTACTCAGTTGCCTCGTGTGACCCAGCTAAGAGCTCACACATAAAGAACTCAGAACCTCAAAGAGCCCATATTACAACTGTAAAAGTAAATTTATTTATTGTAGTAAATTCACTTTAAAACTCAGCAAAGTGCCATGTTTGGATATACACCTCCTTACTCTATTAAATGGTTTGGGGCATTCAGAAGAAAAGATCTCTGAAAAAAAAAAAAGCTCAAATATTTTAATCTCATCAGGATTGCACAAGTTGAAGTCTCTAAACTTGCCAAGGCCCCAGACTCTGCCAGACCATAAGCAAATAGATGCCTCAAATGTCAAAGCACCACCTGTGCTACCACAAAGAGAGTACACAAACCATTTCCTGCTTCACTTCTATTTATTTATTTATTTTATCTAAAGTACCTCTGGTGTAAATTTGGACGTTTTGACGCTGTTTCCAGTGTTCTATGTCCAGGCTGGGGGCCACGGTGCTGAATTAATGAAAAGCAAAGTTTTCCTTTCTAAAGGAAGGTTGCAGCAACACACTGTTAACAGGCTCTGCCTTTGTCCTGTCCTCAGCAAGAGCTTGCAAAGCTGAAAACTCCAAATCAGCCACATCACAAGGTGACAAATGGCAACTAACTACAAGGGGAGGTACCACTCTCTTGTCTAAAAGCTGTTGTAAAAGTACTGGGTCTCTCTCACAGGTGTAGCACTCTTGAAAACTGCAGAGCTGTTCTTTTGGACAGTGATATCTGTGTGACAAAGGGTCACAAGGTCTGAGCCTTTAGGGGTCCAGGTGATGCTCAGCATAACCTGCCAGTGGTTCTGATCTATAATTGCTGCTGCAATGAATGTGAGCCCTCTTTGCTGCCTCCAGATGCCTCTTGAAGCCTCAAATGAGAAAGCAGATTCAAATAAGGAAATCTCCACCTTCCCCAGAAAGGAGGAATTGGGTGGGTGTTTTTGAGGGAGAGTGAAAGCAGAGAAGAACATAAATCTCAGAGTGTTTTTAAAAGAAACATATACACAAGATGCGAGTCACTCACAGGACAGAAGTGTTAAATCAAATACTTGTGGTTTCACACTGGTACTGTCCATTAGCAACCAAACAGCACATAGTCTGTGTCATGGCCCTCCACACAGCAGGGGAAGGAAATATGAGCAAAATAAGTCAGTTTACCAGATATTTGCATTTTGAAACTTCTATCCAAATTTTAAGTCTCCCTATAAAGATATATGAGCTAGGAGGAAATACAACAATGCAAATAAAGGGCATAAAATAGTCACTAATGATAACAATCCAATGGTGGGTAGGTGAGTAGAATATTTCTAATATCAATAATTACTGCAGAAGGCATCAATATGCATTAATCTGAACTCTATATCACCATGTGATATATTAAAATGAAAGATCTCAGTGAGTAAAGATCAGAACCAACATAGGAACTATTATATTTCAAAAAAAATCCCAGACTACCAGAATCCAGAATAACAATCTGAACTTAAGTCTTGTAACTAAATTAAAATTCATCATGGTAGCAGAGACATTTTAAAAAGGAAACTGTGCTTTTATTTGCAGGTTTGGTACCTTTGCTTGAAGAAACAAGGGAAACATTAATTCTTAGTGGTAACCCTTCCCCAGGACTCAGTAGGAGCATGGGAGCAATGCAGAGGGAATAACTGGGACTATAACTCTTCACTTTGGACAGACAAAAAAGAATGATCCTCAATATAAAGAACAAAATCCCTGTAGAAGTTCCTTTTGCTCTTGTAACAGATTCAACAGTTTCACAGTGATGGATATTTAAAATTTGGGACAGAGCCTCATTCAACACTTTTCCTCACTTTGACAGAACCGCTCCTTTTTTTCACTACACAGACATTTGGTATCGAGGAATTATAAAGGAAGTTTTGTCTTTTCTAGTTTAGCTTCTAGGTAGAAACTAAGCAGAAACCTGACATGAAGCCATATTAAAGCAGCCACTGATCTATTTCTAGCATATTAAATTCTTTCAGCTTTTCTCGACTACAATTTATTCTGGGGTTGAAGAAATTGTTGCTCTTGAGTCACTGCATCTGCAGTACAAGCAAGAATGATGCTGAATTCCCATTATGGTTAATTTACTCCCAATTGCCTTCTTATTCAACACCATTTTCCCCTGCAGCCTCGGAACACTCTGGTCTGTGGCAGTTGCATAGTCCTTAACATCAATAATTTGCCAAAAAGCACATGCAGGAAACTCACAGGCTATGGAAAAAAAGTTCCAAGCTCCTTAAGCAAGTTTTGCAGCCAGCAAATAAGAGCATTTCCTTTCTCCACTCTACCCATTCCTCTACATGTATCAAGCTGTATTAAGAAAATGGGAATGATGGGACCCCCATAAGCTCAGGAAAGGCAAAGGCAATATATGACCCATTTCAGAAGCAGGAAGAAAACCTGTAAAGTCACTCTACAGAGCACCAGAGAAACATCATCTGGAGGACTGTGTTCCATCTTACACATCAGAGCTCCCTAAAGATCAAATCACTGGGAATGCTTCATGAATGGATCATTAGTAGCTTATTTCTGCATAAAACATTTAAGGGTGTGCGTGCGTGCGTGTGACACTTTAAACCTTCACATCAAAGCAATGCAGTGTTATATTAATGCAGCTTCACAGCTTTTGGCACTTACATCTACAGCTAAGATGTCTGTACATTATTTTATCAATTATTAACATGGAAAATCAACAGCCCTCTTTGGGAGTGATTTCTGAGCTTTTCTTTCAAATGGCCTGACCGATAACTCGTCATTTTGTTGCCTCAGGGCTCATAAAACCTCTCAACTTTTTCATCATCGACTTCTCCCTGACTATAAATCTCTATTTCTCTGTATTCTAAACCCAAGGTATACTCCTCCACTTTAAGAATATTTTAAGGACAGTTTTTATTGATGTGAGTCTGACTTTAGTTTCATCAGCTTCGTTGCAGAATTCCCTGTTTACCTGTTGGGGAATTAGATTACAACTTGGGAGCAATGTTTTATTCAGAAGACAATATCTGCAAAATAAGGCTTTATTTCACCAGGGTAATGTAGACATTGAAGGTCTGATTTCTTTTCCGTGCCATGTTTCAAAATTCAATGGGCAGATATTACAAGTGAATGTGAGGAATTGTGCCTAGTCATAAACTCGTGTTGGAGCACCATGGGAATCTGCAGAACAAAATGGCTTCGGTATTAACTGGGAACTCCACGGGATCTTAAGACAATATAGAGCTATTTATTTCCTTAGTAAATCTAGTCCCCACAAAAATTGAACAAAACCTGTTTTATAGTGGTTATAATTTACATACTACTTGGAAAATACCCTATCTGATCTGAATGTCCTTAGCAAATTTAAGATAAGCATCTTTCCTAGTTGCATTGTAATAGTGATGTAAAGGCAGGACCATGAATAGAAGCCTCTCATACAGTTATGAAATAGAATTTTCCTGGAAAAACTGGGCCTGGGGATCATATTATTAAAAAAGTAGTTCTGAGTTACTTGACTCAATGCCTTCTTAAAAATTTCCGTTCTAAGTAGATGGGTTCCAGGTACAGAGACAACACTGAAAATTACAAAATATTTGTCATAAGACTACCTAGAAACCTCAGTTACATGGCAAGGAAAGAGTTTTGTTTGATATTTCCCCAGTAAATGTGTCACTACAGCTTTGAGCTCTGCATATCAGAAGGTGTTTTTATCATTCAATGATTACCTTATTTTTATTGCATCCTCATTCATATCTTCTCCCTGATTCTTGCTCTTGGAATCATTTCCTTCACACTCTGTATTTAATCACCCTCAATTTAACACTTCATTGACCTTTATGCAATGTCAGAAGAATATTACTCTTGAAAAAGAGAGAGAATGGCCATATTAATTTACTGCACCTTTCTCAAATACATTTGATCAGCTCTTCAACATAATAGAACAGTTATAGCTTAGTGAAGCAATGCTGATTTACATCTTATGAGTGGCTGTTCTGTTCTTAGACCACTTGTGTTGGGAATAGATTTTTTTTGCAAAGATAACATCTTGGAAAAATTTCTACAAGAGAAGGAAGAAAACTAGTATTTCCTCTCTTCCTCTTGTTTTTAGCAACTTGACTAAATTTGGTAGAAAATCTACGACTTTTGATTGCAAGTGCCAACCATTTCCACTTCCACCTTTGTGGTCCTGCACCAAGTGTTACAGAAAAGTGTAACACAACACAAATATTTTTTAACTCCACACTAGTCATTATTGTACATATAAAGCAATAAAAATCATGATATGTCTATCTTGGGAGAAGACATTCACCTCTCTGGTGAAAGATGCCTTATATCCAAGGAGGTTTTGCAGTCACCTCATTGTGTTTCTCTGGATGTTGGAAGATCAGTGGAGGCACTGCTGGAGAACCACCATTCAGCACAGACACACACACACTTCAACAGGAATTCATTGACATTTTGGGGACAAAAGGGAGGGACGAGAGGGATCATCTCCTCAGAGCTCTGCATCTTGGGAAAGCAACTCACAGGAGAACAAGACTCTAAAATCCCTGCTGCAAACTAAAAACTGGATCAGTCAGATCCCTGGGGCATTTTACAAGATATTTTACACGGTTTCTCATCAGAGCAAAATGCCCATCTTGACAGGGCAATGATTTAACATGATTTAACCTTCACCTTTAAATATCCGAACGAGATACACAGGCATTTAATTGGCATAATAGCAAGTTATATGTTTGTTATTGATTAACACACTTACTAAAGGTCAACTAGTATTTTAAGCACTTTGGAAATACAGTGTGTATTCTAATTATCCTGAAGGACTTGTAATTATTTTGCTAAATGTCAATTAAATGCAAAAACATTTCTTACCATCCTGACACTGTATGTACCAAAGTGTACAACTTTGTGTTTTATTGTTCATGTGATTTTCAGACAATTACTTGGCAATTAGATTGACCTCTCATCTAAAACTGTGATATACCACGTTTAATTATGGTTTAGCTTAAAACCAATAAACAACAGTCTATCAAGCCATTACTTCACATGAGACCTCATGAGAGAGAAGGGACATTTCCATAGTGCAGAAAGGGTTTGGGTGGTGGTTTCGACCAAATAATTTAAAGACAAAGCTACTTATTGTCACCAATAGCTCTCCCTGAACTTGCCACATACATCTTAAGTGTCTCCTCCCTTTTGGGAGCTCTACACTAAGAGAACTCATGTATCAAGGCCTTGACCTAAACTACAGATCTTTGTAGATCACAAAAAGCCTGAACCCATCAGGGAAAGGCACCACTGAGGCAATGATACTCTTTATTGATTAGCCACTAATTATCAGCTCCTTGAGAGCTGACTGCAAACTTACCCAGTTAAAGGTCAAGCACAAATTCCTTCCAATAAAAACAGTACCAAAACTGGGGCAGTTTGCATTGTATTATTTCATTATAACTCCCTTGGTATCAGAAACATCAGTGGCAAAAGGGAAGAGGGGACATGCTAAAGAGAGGTTTGGCTTTGTTTGGTGTGCCAGGGGGATATTCTGTTCGAATGTTCTGATTCTGTGTTCAGCTTCTCTCCAAGGGCTGTGCAGGTCACTGGCACTTGAGAGTTTTCAGTCTCACAGTGGAAACAACAACCCTTCTGCTCTAAACTGCCACCAAACTGGCCTTAAATTATCAAATTTTATTCATCTTGCATCAGTGATAAAACTCAGCCTTGTCTTCTTACCTGAGGGAGGTGAGCTCCTTTACAGAAGGACCTTGAGTGCTGTTTTAATTTTATTTGAAATACTTTTTTTTCCTACATGCCTAAACACTTTTTATACCTGCTCTGTCTCATATAATGTTATAAATGCTAAAAAAACCACCCGAACCCTTAATATTTTTTAAGTCTTTGAAGATTAGGAAGTCTATAGAAATTCTCAGATCTCCTCGTTGACTCCTCTATTCTTTGACATAGCAAGATCAAGCTTTTATTTCTTCTCCCTTTCAGAATTTCTCCTCACAGCTATGTTTCTGCTCCTGTTTCTGTTTGCATTGCACACACTCCTCCTGCTCTGCCTCCTTCCCACCCCCAGCCCTTTGAATCTCCAGAGGGGCCTTTCAGGGATGGCTTTTGAAGTCAGTCTCAGGGACCAATTTTTGGAGGTACTTAGCATTTCTCTGCATACCCTCTTTTGAGACTGAACTAGCAAAAGATTCTGGACATCTCTCACAAGTAGGTCCTCAGAGACTCCTTCAGCAGGCACTGGTTCAACGGGAACACTCCTGGGTTAACTGGGACACAGCTCCAGGTTCAACCTCCAAAATGGTGCTCTCATCCTAAACATAGTCAGCTGTTGCCAAACTGAGTATTCAGAATGCTGTAAGTCAGGTTTCTATGTAAGGGATGCATGTGTATATATATATATAGTCACTGTAATGCTGAACTGCTTTATTTTAGTTTCTGAGAAGTACCAGGACTTATGATCTTATATTCTAGATTAAGGCTTCCACGGTTATGGGCACAAACACACTTAAATGAGCAGAAGATAATTAGAGACACAGCTAGAAAAATAGAAAGTAAAGACTTTCGTGTAATTACTTGACCTAGAGGGCAAAATCTGGCAACATTATTCATGATTTCCTTTACCTCTCTTTTCCCTCCTTCTCTCACCAAATAAATCAGCTCCTGTGGGCACTGGCCTTTGTGGACATGTGTTTCTACTGCCTTCAAGAAGATAAAAATCCAGCTCTTTGGTATCTTCATAGTGAAATATTCAGCTGAACTATGCAGTAAATTAGGACTGGAAGTTAGTGCTACAGAGTTACACTCTCAAGTTTGGAATAGCCTCTCTCCTCCTCTGTATCCTGAAATAATTCTGTAAAATAAAATATGCCCTCAGCCCCCCAACCCTTCCTCTCCTGCCACTAAATCAAAGCACTGCACAGTTACTCCCTCTATGCCATAAACAGTGCCCCCAGCTTTGCTCATAGTGGATAGAATAAGAGATGTGTTCTATTCCCTAGGTATGACAGAAATCCTGTTTTCGTGGAAGTGTGGATATTCAAAAGTCCACTCCCTTCTGCTGAGATCAGAACAAAACCCCATAAATTTATTCATAAACACACAGAAAATTGATAGCTGAAAAAAAAAAAACAAAACAACTTTTAGGTATTTCCAATAGATGTTGACATGAAATGTGTTTATGTTTGAAATTTCACAGTTTGTCCAACAGAGCAGCTCAGTCTGCATCTAATAAGCTCATACCAGCTGATTGGGTTTGTGCAAAGAATTGCTATTACATTTTAGCAGGCAGGGTTAAAGCAATGTTTTCATGTGATTTTCCACACCAGGCTTATATCTGAGTTATCCAAGTGTTGCAGTGAGTTGAATTAATGCCT
Source organism: Corapipo altera (assembly GCF_003945725.1). NCBI lineage: Eukaryota > Metazoa > Chordata > Aves > Passeriformes > Pipridae > Corapipo > Corapipo altera. The sequence goes on from NW_020884913.1 coordinate 4,133,937, forward strand.
CCTGCAATGGCTGATGGATCCACACCATCCAACGTGTGCTCCTCATTCCCTCGAAATGTTAATAGCAATTTCTTTTCCTTTTGCATTCTCACTGTGGCAGGCTTCAATCCCAATATTATTTCAGCTCACATCTATGACTAGGGAGTTGTTTTTACCACTGATAAACTGTTAACAAAGATTGATGCTGGGTACTGCTCATCCATTCACGAGTGCTTCTCTGCTCTGATTGGCTTCTGACCAAAATTAAGACTGAAAGAGTAATCTCTCCTTTTTTCCAAGCACTGTGTTGGTTAGTCACAGCCAATAAAGCCAACAAACCATCAAAAGGCATATATTTTCTACCCTTGCTCTCAGATTCTGAAGGTTTCAGCACAGGAACAGAACCATATAATAACTATTATTGCCATTGTGTTGCATGTAGCAATTGATGCATCACGTCCAAACTCAAATGTAAAACCACACCGGGGACTGCAGAGCAAGTGAAGAAAATGCATGAAGAATGGGTGAAAAAGGCACCTGTTGTTTTGCTCCCAAGGTTTGACAAAAGCTGAAATACCCTTTGTCTCAGTCCCTATGGATTCAACAGCACCAAGGCACTGGAGTGAGAAAAGTAATGGAAAGTTCTGCTCTCTCAAAATAATTGACTTATTTTTCTGCCATTGCTGCTTCCAAGGTCCAAAACTTTTCAGAAAGTCTTGGAATTAACTCAGGAAGTGTGCTGGGAAGAATGTACTTGTGAGTTATGTTGCCTGATCTGCCCATGAGCTGCTTCTTTGGGGGGGTTCTGTTATACGTCTGAAAGTATTTGCAGTTTGTACTGAGGCTAATTGACCTTGCTCTGCAGTTATTGAACACTGTGAATGATGTCGGGTTTGTTTACTTTGAATTGTATATATATTGTAAGGATTTGAGGCTCTATACAGAATCACATATCAGATGTTATTTTTTAAAGCTCCCTTGTTTCTACTAAACTCTATCCCTATTCTTTTCGAGGGAGAAAATGAAAACAAACTCCAGCCATCTACTCCCTTATACTACCCTTCAGTGGTATTACCTTACCTGTCAAAACTATTCCTTCAAAGTGTTTATTCCTACTCCAATAACGAGAAATAAGCTACATATGCAGCCAAAGCCTTGGAGACTTGTTTCATTCCAGCAGAAACTGTGAAGGAAAGACGTGGGGGTTTTGGCACCAGTGGGAATTCACTGGGACAATGAGGTGATCTTACAGCAGCAGGTACAATGTTAAGCAGAGTTAGCTAACATTTGGTTATTACAGAAACAACTAAAGTAGGGACACACTTTATCTGAAGGAGCATTTTCCAGTGCCAGCTGCTAAAGTGTAATCCCTCAGTAATAAAGATTTTATAGCCACCACTTCAAAAAACTGTCTCATTGTGGAAATTTTAATACCGTGATCCTGAGAGGTCAAACTGGAAAACACGCATGGAAAGAAAAGTTTAAAACTGCAACCAAAAAAGCTGTAAAAAATCTCAACCAGCCAAACTTCCTCAACATTGAAGGAGTCTCAGCAGAAAAGAGAAATACACTTTATTGACTCCAACCTCCTGTCCAAGGTCAGGGAAGAGGAAAAAACACAAACAGAAAACTTTGTGTAAAATAGCCCGAAACTTTGTGATTGTATTGAAGGCTCACCCTCAGGAGGAAATAGATTTCCACAACTAATGCAGGCCTCCTGGAAGAGTTGCTGTTCCTTTTACTTCTCAAATATAGGTTATAACCCTGCCAGCCAAAGTCTGTGGCATCAACTGCCTGCAAACTACCAACCAGCAACTTCTTCATACGACACCATTATTAGTTACCACCTATCTAAAGGTCACTGCACACTCAGCTATTCCACAATTTAACTTCATTCTACTTCCCTCAGGAAAGTTATGTTTAATAATACAAAGACAGAACTTGGTATCTTCCCTCAGACCACCCCAGCACCTACGGTAGAGGTGAAACCCTTCTTGTTTAATACAAAGCCATTCAACTAGAATAAATATATATATATATATGTATGTATGTATATTTCAACCAGTTAGTGGACAAAAAAGAAAGGGGAAGCTGCTTTGAAACTCAAAGAACAATCAGGAGTCAACAGAACTTGCTTTTCCCCCAGCTCTGCTGCTGAAGGCCACCTTAGAGCCTTGAACAAGCCCTTCAGTTTAGTGCCTTCATCAGAAACCTCTTTGTACCCCACCTCCAACATCAGACAATGCTCATTCCAAACTCTGTGCTGCACCAGAGGATAAAGACCTGTTGCATCACTTTTCAACACTTAACTTACTCATTTTCCATCCCACATCAGTTTTCTACTCTCCTCTATCGTCACGGATTTCCAGGTCTCTAAACCTGCAGTACTCCCCACCTCTCTGCATATTCCTTTGCCTCTGGATCATATTTTCCATGAGGGGCAGTGGGGAAGAGGCCAGGAAGCTGGTGGCTAAATTCTCAAAATCTTGTCATTCAGATTCTTGCACGACACTGTTCTGACGGAATATTTATTAAGCAGACGGGACCTACAGTTTACTCTTTTAATTGCTGGAAGTCATCAGGTTTGTTGTAATTTAATTTCATTTTTTTCCCACGCTTTTATAATTGGTTAGTTTTTTAATTAAGTATTCCATTATAAGCTATTCACAACTAAATATTTTTAAATTGCTTTCATTTTGAACGCTGCACTTATTGGCCCCTATTAATTAATCATTCTTTCCTTTTTTTCTTGATGCACATCTGTTTTAATGCCCTTAATTGGAAGTAGTAAATAACATCATTAATTTTCTCCTTATTCAAATTTATCAGCTTTAGACATTTCATAGCAGTCAAGTGTATGGTCAGGAAATGTCATCTTTATCCCAAACAACCAAGCATAGTAGACTCAAAACTCTGATAATACAGTTTGTTTGGAAAGTGGGAGACTAAAATTACAAGCACAAGCTCTGGATAAAGCAAAGAGATTTTCTGCTTTAAGAGGAAAGTTCTCTGCAGTTTTCAATTAATTTACCTGATTTTTCAGGCTTAAGACTTTTTCTGGCACTTCACAGGAAACTGTAATTTAACATCAGTGTTCAAGGACAAACCTGATGTTTAAGTTATTGATCTCCCTGAAGAGGGACCCTGTCTAAGTTCACAATCTTGGGGAAATTTGGTTCAGAACCCAAATCTCGGGCCTGTGTGGAATTTAACTTGAATCGCTGCATTACTGTTTCATAATATGATTTTCCGGAGGGATGCATTCGAAATGCATAATAAATAAAATAAACAGCAGTCCAACCCCAAAGCAGTGCTACTTAAGGAAATGAATCAGCAAGTTAAACCCCGATGCAGTGGCTGATCCCCTTCCTTGGTTTCTGCTGCACAATTTATGGGATTTGGACTGTGTGCTTAGACACAGTTCTCAGGCATTCCATGTGACTTTCTGAATTTCCCAGTCCAATTGCAGGTCTGTGAGCTACATTTGCCTCGTGTCTAAATGCCTTCCTTGTTGATGGCTACAACCTTGAAACAGAATCAGTGAGATCTCCACCTGAATAAGTGAGGGAACTTCTCTTGTAAATCTGTCAAATAGGCTGATGGTGGAGTGCACCATTAAATCCTGGCTCACATAGATTTTAGCTGGCATGCAATGCATTTTTTTTAAAAGGAAAGAATGTGCAGGTACTTGTGTAATTCTTAATGACTGATGAATCTACCATTGCACGGAAAAAACAATGTCACCTTAGAAAATAACTGAGTGCTTCTGCAGCAATATCTATTTTTTTATTTGTCTTTTTGACTTACATTGTTATTTTCTGTGGTATGTTTCATTTTTTGAGGGGGGAAGAGAGGGGGCAAAAAAAATTTTTCCTGATCCAAATACATGTTTTATTTTGTCAGTAAGAGACATGTAGAAATTCAAGCCCAGAGACCATAAGCACTCTATGCCATTTTCTCCTATGCAAGCAACATAAATTATTTAGCCTCTAATAACTTTAAGATTTCATGATGCTTGTGCAAGATGAAAAAGTGAAGACTTTTAGATACTAAACATTTTATTATGATCTGTAATCTCGTAAGGATGACTGATTTATTTAATGTGCAAATCTAGAGCATGTGGAAACACAGGGACAATATATTTAGGGTTATATTCTGTCAAGTCCTGAGCACTGGGCTCAGTCTAGATAAAACCTTATCTTTAAGCATGTGAGTAGTTGCACTGATTTTAATGGGACTTTTAACATGCTTTTAAATGCCTGGACAAATAAGGATCTCGATTTTCTCTCTACCTTGCAAACCCAAGCTAAATAGCAGGGTTATTAATACTTAATACCTGCCTCCTAGATACACATCACAATGACAAGTGTGGATTACAGCAAAGCTATTAAGAAACAAACCTAAATCTCCCAGCTTCAGTCAGGAGATAAAGAGCAGCGTGGCAATGGGTGATATTCCCTATCCAACGGCCTCTCCCACAAGGCAGTAACTACTCTCTCCAGCCATTACCAGCCATGACTCAAAGGGACAAGGCCACCAGTCACAAGGTGCCATTAACTTGGCAGGGAAGGTGGAGTGCTTTATTTAGGACCTGTCTTAGCTAAACAGCAAGGAGGTTTTTTCCTGGAGAGCAAGCAGTGGGGTGCACATGGGGCTTTAAGCTTGTGGGAGGATCAAATTCACACATCGCGGTGAGATCCCGCTCCAAAAGCAGTTTAAACTTATCACTCAAAACACTGGTAGGCTAAAAGAGGAAGTTTTTTTACCCAGTTCTGAGAACAACAGAAAGAATTTACTTTTTGCAAGGTCTCAACACTTTCACATGGTCAGTTAAAGGTCCTGCTTTGACAGGGTGTTGGATGGGGCTCTGAGCACCCTGGTCTAGTGGAAGGTGTCCCTGCCCATGGCAGGGGGTTGGAATGAGATGATTCTAAAGGTCCCTTCCAACCCAACCTCTTCTATGGTTCTATTCTAGGATTTTATGAAAGTATTGAAGTATTTCACTGCAGTGCTGGATTTTGTCTTTCTTCTACTGCGGAATTATGTTGTGGACAAGTTTCCCAGCTCTCAACCTCACCAATTCTATGGAGAGATATTTAGCAAAATTCCCAGATCTATGAGTTATGAATGATGTCAGGGAAGGAAATAATACATTCTTCAATTCAGATGGGACCCTTAGTCCAAATTAGTCCCAAGGTGCTTTATAAACAACACAATATATGAAACACTTCATGAGCTTTTGAAATGCAGCCAGTTCTGGGGTGAAATGTAGAACACTTCAGTAGTTACCACCAGACAAAAAAAAAACAACAGAAGCCAAAAAATGCCATATGCAACTGAAACTACTGGGGGAATTAGGTAGGAAGAATGTAATTATCCATGCTGGATTCCAGCCAGAGCTAAAAGTAATCAGAAAGTCAGCGAAAGACCAGAACAAATTGATCTCATTACTCTTGTATTACTCGGATCTGCTTCTAAATGGAAAACTCTTTCCCGAGTCCACTGGTCTGACACTGTGAGCACACGTTTGTGTGTTCAAAAAGATCATCTCCACATGAGTTAAAAACACAGGAAGCTGATGACATCCCTGTGCAGAGTCCCAGCCTGGGTAAGATACACTGGGATTTAATTCTCCTGCTCCTCAGGTCAGCAGAATTTTGACTTCAGTGAAACCAATCTGAGATTTGGTAGTGAAATGAGTTACATTAATTAAGCCAGTTAATAAATATTATCCACAACTTCCTACATAACACTCGAATTTTGCACGTAATGAACACATATGAACCACCTCAAACCTGATCCTAAAAAGATAAAATCCAATTTCCCTTGGTGGGTACAAAATACGAACCTATTGGGCAAGTGTGGTGAGGGAGAAAGCAACCAAACTTAGGTGTAATTATGTTTACTCTCCAAAAGGAAGGAACAACTTAGAAACCAGCACCAAAATCAGAAAAGAAGAGTATGGTGAGTAGGTTAGTAAAAAAGTAAGAGAAAAAAGGATGTGTGAGACATGAACAGTGCCCAGAAGGCTGAATAAGGAGTTTCAATGCAAGCAACAAGAAGGGGCAGTGGGAAAGAGGAGAACAGCAGCTGCATAGAACCTTTGGAGATCCTTCTTGGGATGTCAGCACTGTTCCAGAATTTTCTGTTCTCAAGAAAACACACGTGCAAGTATCCAAGGAATATTTTTCTTCAAATTAATTTTTTGTCCTTTCTCAGAAATAACATAAAAAGCATTCATTACAGAAGATCACAACTCTCCAAGGCCAAGCCCACTTTCATCTTGGCTAATCTTTCACCCATTATCAGTCTTCTAGCAATGAATAGCGTGTTATTTCAGCAGCAAAGCTTTGTACCTGACAAACAGCCAGCATTGTGCTACAGGGGAGAGAATAAATGGAAAATAGAAAGGTTTGGGTAAGGAAAGGTGAGAAACAACATAAATAGTGATTTGTTTCTTAAATAAATACATTAATGTATCAGTTCCAAAGTGGCATTAGGAAGGTAGAAAACTTTTGGCACTAGATTTTTCTTTCATACTGCATCTTTCACATCATATTAGTGAAGAGTTTTTCAATAAACACAAACATAAATCTCTGATGGCAAAAGCCGAGAGGAGCCCACACCTCCCTGTCTCCCACAATGAAAACTTTAACAAATAGTAAGGCTTCAGGGATTCTGCACAAAAGTCTTGAGATTGGGGTTTTCAGGAATGAAAATCCAACTGCACAATTTGCTGGCACCTGCAGAGAACCTGCCACTAGTTTGTAAACACCAAAAACGGACAGAGAGCAGAATGTGGCCCATCTTCTGGTCTGACACAAGCCACTTATAGCTCTGTGTGCATCCTGCACAAAGCCCTGAGGATGTGGTTGGAGTGAAAAACAGGCCTGATGTTTCTTAGCTAATAGTTCCTTTAATACAGAGCAGTTTTACCAGTGAGACATTCCCATATTTTAAGTGAGAATCACTTGCCCTTCTTAAAAGCTACAAGAAAACAGAAATTACCATTTGGACAAACTATGTCAACGATTAATTACCCTCACTGTTAAAAAGCTGGCCTTTTACTTCCAATTTGAATGCTTTTAACTCTCAGAGACTGGAACATGTTATGCCATTGCTGGCTAAACTGAAGAGTCTTTGAGTGGAATAAACATAATTAACCAGATCTTCCTCGGAGCCTCAGGGTGTGTGCACACCCTTCAGTGCAGTTTGTGTAGGCACAGCTGCACAGACTTCAAATGAACCAGCTCAGGAAATAACAGCAACCATGACAAGGAGCTGAGCAGGAGCTGAGCAAGCCCTCCAGCAATTCAGAATGCAGGGGAGAGTCAACCACTCTTAATTCATCAACAGATTGAAGTGTATCTGAGCACCGTCCCTGTGACATAACCACATCTCCAAATTTCAGCACAGTCTTACCCCAAGAAGGTGACTTTCAGGTTGTTTGAGAAGGAAAAAAACACAGAAGTTCACCCTATTCAGAATTAATCAACAGTAGCCACGTTTGTGTCCCAGCACAACCTGCACCATTGGGTAACAGGGATGGGTTTTGTTTTCTGTGATGTCCAGATGTGCTGCTTGAGAGGTGGGAAGGAAAACCCCCTGGACAGGGACCTAAGAGAGGGAGTAGTTTCTGCTGTGTGATGCTGCTGTGTTCAGAGTAGCTCCTGATTCTGCTTACAAAGGCTCTGTCACCAAGTGATGCTTCTTTCCCTCCTCAACCCCCAAGCAATGGGCTTGTCTGAGAGATTTTGGCTGGTAGGGCCACGCTGTGACATACTGAGAGTCTGGCTGTTCCCCTACACCACCCTGTGTGGTGGGAATGGGACACAAATTCCCTATACACCCACTCTTTTGGCTTCTCATCATGAAATGGTGGGGTCCCTGTATTCCCAGGACTCATCCACCAACACAGCATCCTTTGTAATCACAGCAGCATCCTGGTTTTCTCTCTTTATTGCCCTGTGTCCATTTACTCCAGTGAAAACATTGATTTTTCTCTGTGTGCATGTGTAGGTATTTATCCACATGTGCTCTGCTTATCAAATATTATCCAACCCAGGCAAATTTTTATTCTCTGATCAAAAGCCTGTTCCACTCAGAGCCATAACTCCTAAAGGGGTGTTGCAATCTTGCTGCAGTTAATGGAGTTACCACAAAGCACAGACAAATCAGGCCTCTGCTGGGTGTTGGTAATTCTCTCATTAAGTACAACCATTTGCCAATTCCAGATTTATGCAGAAGAAAAAAAAAAAAACAAGCTCTCCCTAGTGTATTAAGAATAAAAAAATGTAGAAGACAAAGAATAAAATGAAAAGTATGCAAAATAAAAATAAATAAAATAACATGAAAAAAATCAATCTTTCTTCCTTTTTGCCATTTCATTTATTGATTCCAGCACCCCCACTAAAATAACACTGCAGTAGGATTGTTAGAAAAAACATAGGTGGATTAAATAAAATTAGATTTTAAAAGATTCAGGTGATAAAAGCTGATGAGATAAACTAGACAGATAAATCAATGGGAAGATGAATAAGTCAGATACCAAATATACTGTCTGGGGGATCCACTGAGCTCCTTCTATTACCATTTGCATGTACATTGGGGATTTCTCAGAAGGGGCCAGATCTGACAAAATTACACTGTACTTGCCAGCACTGTTGGACTCCCAATCCAGATGCACCTACTCTAATACTACCCTTGGAAAAAATCCACTGCACTGTAGAACTCATGCTGACAAACACCACCCCTCACTTCCATAGCTATAGAGGCCAGAGAAGGTCCTGTGAGGAAATAAATATTCCTTTGTGTTTGATCAGAAAAATATATCAGACCTCTTCCTTCTACTACAGGTCATTAAATTGACTTTATTACCCCTTTCTATCAAACATCCTGACTTGTTTAGCAGGATGAGCTTATTCCCTGGTGAAACACTGCCAGCTCAATCAGCAGCCCTCCCCCCAGTCCCAGCATCTGGCCTGGCAAAGTTGCTGTTTGACCAGAGTATCCTGGGGTTCCTTTTCTTCTAGAGCAGCCCCTGAGGCTACAAGTTGCAAGGCAGGGTGCTTTGAACCTGCCCTCCATGGGTAGAACTGGTGACTTTTCCACACTGAGAGAATGTAAAAGCCATTTAAATTCTCCTTTTCTGGGTCACATTAAATTGTGTTTTGGCCAGCTGCAAGGGTTGGACTCCAGCCAACGTGCTTACTGCGTGGGCTGGGTTAAGATTTATGATGTCCCCTTAACTAATCATTTTCTGGCTGTTGAGTTCCTGAGATTTGTAAATAATGTGGCAGATAAGTGCTCTGCCATCTTAACTGAGCTTCAAAACAAAGTTCCCTGCTTTTGGAAAAGAGGAAGGTGTGTCTGCACACACCCTCACTGGAGAGTGAAGCACAGACCCTGTGCCAGCAAGGAAAACAAATACCTTTCAATGGAAGAGTGTTTTGGTGGATTGATTCATTTTCCAAAGGCACTGTCTGAACCAGTAGTTAGGCAGCCCTGTCCATGTGGGGGACACTGCAGCTCAGAAGGGTCCCCTTTAGTTACCCACTTGTTGAAGACACCCCATGGAATGCCCACACTCTTGGCAGAGGTTTGAAAAGGTGATAACAAGAGGGTGATGTTTGCTTTCCTACAAAAGCTCTTTGCCATCACTGCAAAGAACACAGTCAGGTTCCATACAACATTTCCAAGGGATACCTTAATTTCTGCATTATGGATTTGATTCACAGTCATTCAGGAGAACCTGCCCTGCTGAATCCTGAGACATCTCATCAAATCTTATCTTGTTTCCTCTTATGACTTTATGGTCTTTACAAACACATAATGAACAGCACCATCAGCTTGTGCTGCATCCAAATAAAACCACCACTCTGAAATACATTATCACTAATGCAGTGTGTTACCCACCTTGAGTCCCAAGTCTATTTTTAAAAATGATTTATGAACAAAAATTGACACACATAATTAACCCAATTTGAGTATTCCATGGTAAATGTTATTATAAAACTCTGCTCTAAATTAAACAAAATTAAATCCTGATAAAAACTTACCATCCTGCAGTCCCCAAATGAGCCCATGGTTTAATGGAAGATATCATGTAAAAACCATTAGTTTAAAACTGAATGTATCTCATTCTTGCACTATTAATTCTAGTCCTTTAGTTTTATACTTAAGGTTTTTGCAGGTTATGCTTAATTAACTTTTTTCTAATGGTATTTAAATTAGCTGTTCTATATGTGATAAGAATACCTTGACAGATATGTTTCTAATTTGATCTGTAGGATTTCATTTCAGAAAGTTTCAGTAGTTTGATGTCTGTGGCATCCTTTCTTCCCTGTCCTGTCTTCATCTGAGCCAAACACTTTCCTCTCATGCCTTTGATACCCTAGGAAGGCAGAGAGCTACAAATCTTCAGCTCCAATCAACCCATTGAATATCTATTTGGATTTCAAGTGGCATTAAAAGAAATTAATTCTAAAGCAGCTTAGAGAGAAAAATACTTTAAAAAAAATCACTGTGTCAAATGTATGTCTTGGTTTAGCACATAGTCAAAAATCTTTGTTTTGAACAGAGAATACCCCCTTAGTGTGCCCTTCTTTTTACTCACACAGCAGTGAGCTTTGGAGCACTCCTGGAGCACAGCTTTGGTCATGAAGTACACGGGGAGAAAAAAAAAACCCCTTCAAAGCACATGAAAGTAACAAAAAAGAACTTCTATCCACACATCAAGTTTGTTCAGCTCACACCAGAGCAAGAATTATCCAAGGGAGCTCACCCACCTTTCACCTTCTGAACTACAACACATTGTCAGCATCAAAAATGAAAAATGGGTCCCACACTGAGTGACTAAATCCCTGATGTTAACGAGACAGATACTCCCCAAAAATGCAAAAAACTGTTTGGACAGCAGTAAATGAAGTGTCTAACTTGGCTTCACTTACAGCTCTGCAGAAGCTGTGCCCATGTACCCATCATTTCTGTGCCATGGATCACTCAGGTGGACACTGCATCCTTCCATCAACCAGAGAAGCAGGACATGCAATCCATTTCTTACCTGAGGTCCCTCTGGAAAGGATGGAAGGAAAGCCTTGGGGTCTGGATACTTGCAAAGGAGTTTGGATGCAATCTCAGCACTGCAAAATGGTCGGGTCCTCCCCCATTTACTGCAGGAAGTTTTGCTGTTCACATTCCTGCTCTTTTTTTGGGGGAATCCTAAAATAAAATAGGAAAAAATACAATAGGGTTAAGAAAAAACATAAATCACACATTCTGTAGTAGAACAGACTTTCTAGTCTTAAAATGGAACAAACAATGAGGGTCAGGTTGGTTTAGATATTGTTAGTGAAGATTATAAAAACCTTTCTAAACCATTTTGGAGGTGCTCAAGAAATGACTGGATGTGGCACTCAGTGTTCTGGTCTAGTTAACAAGGTGGTGATCAGATAAAGGTTGGATTGATGATCTTAGAGGTCTTTTCCAGCATAAATTCTGTGAATTTGAACAGATGCTCATTTCCCATTGTGAGCCTCCCTATGGTAGGTCCATAGTTGTCTTAATTAACTTTTTCATTTTGATAGCAATACTACTGAACAGTCTCAAATCTCAAGAATATTATAAAACGTTGTTATAATGCCTTGTCAAAGTAATCTGAACAGCAGGACTTTAAAAAAGTACGTCTAATTGTGAATTATAATATAAATATTCAGAAATGTCAACTCATCTTTTTCTGATTTAAAACATTGTATGATCCTTAACATACCTGATTTGATTTAGTTCATTTACTTATCAGCTGATTATTTTTGTCATCCCAAATGGACACTGTTTCCAGCCTAATACAACCACCTGTTTTCCATGTTTCTGCTGAAGGGCAAGCTGGTTTGGGGTTTGAAAAATTTTTGGTGAGAGGGATGTTTGTCAAGATCTACCAAGCCCTAACCACAAAATTCCCTCCTTAGGATGGCTGCAGAGTGAGCTGGGCAGGTCAGTCACTGGTGTCACTGGTACTGCATCAACCACAACATTCCCTGTTGGAAAGAACAGTCCAAGCTCTCACAACCCTGGTGGCATTTCCATTACTGCAGTGTCACATGAGGTATCGAGTTCACCTAGAAATGGCCCATTTGTATCTTCCTATCCAACCAAAGCAAAAGAATTTTAAGAATATTTTGTATATTAAAGACTTTCCTGATCTTGTTTAAAAGACATTGTGGAGGACGCTGCCAGAACTTCAGGAGTAGGTAAAATCAAGAAAAAAAAAGCGAAAATATTTTTTTAAATTTTTTTTTTATTCCCCTCTCAAGACTAATGAAAGTTTCTAAATGGCTCAATTCATCTAATTTGCAACATGAATTATCCCACACAGAAAATTCCTGTTATGAAATTTCTGGCTGAGAGAAAAATGCCTCAGAAATCTTCCCCAGACTCAAATGTTTTGGATGAAACACCTGCAGTAGTCTGTGCTTATACTGAGTTTTAAACTTCTTGGTGTTTACTCAGCATAATAATCAGAGGTGAATTAAGGTTATCACAACTTAAAAAGACCTCTAGTGCTACAGCATGTTGATACTTGAGAAGAGAGGGGGGGAAAGTATCTATTTTCTAACGTTCCAGTGAAACAGAAAACCCAAAATACAGGGTAATTTATTTTCATGTTTCCAGATTACAGATGGGAAGAGCAAATGACATCAATTTATGACCATTCTCAGGATATTTCAACTAGATGAACAGCATTTAAAATATGTGTATGAAATATTAGATGGATGAAGTTTTGAATCTGAGAAGTCATTAAGTCCTTATTTGGCTTAACTTAGAAAGACTGTTCAATAATTAGTAGAATTTTTTATATTCGAGAGGCAAGGAGAAAGACATTGATGATACAAAAATGACCACAGAGAACAGACTGTAAAACAACCAAGGCAAAAAAATCTATGCAGATTTTATGTGAAAGGTGATATTTCATTTATAGATTTACAAGATGTCACATTTACGATTCCTGAAACGTTCAATAGCAAATGGGCAATATCCACAGTGATTTCAAAATGCTCAGATTAATAGCTGTTAAAGTAGATGGGTTTATCAGTACAAAAGTTATGAAATGTCCAGAGAGCAGAAGTGAAAAAATAATGGTAAAACAAAGAAAAGCAATGTAAAAGTCCCAAAACTCATCCTGCTGAGGTGAAATGAAAGCTGACTTTGCAGGAGAGTTTTTCAGGAGCTCCTGAGCACTTGGGAAGTGTGTTCAGGAAGGCAGAAGTTTGCTTCTGCATGGAGAAACCACCTGCTCCTGTGGGAGGCCAGGATGGAAACCAAGACATCCTATTTCAGAACAGCACCAGAGCTCCAGAAAACTCTCTGCACCTTTCAGGGCAGGTGTGACTTTTGATAACAAGACATATGGTTATTCTTTCTAGAACATAGTAGTGATAGTGTCTGGACTCCTTTATTAAGTCTCCTCCTATTCCAAAGCTCAGCCTGGGTCAGCTCTAATCTTCCTCAGGTTCATCCCCTTCTGATGATTCAGGAAACATCTAGATTTTTCCCTTCAGTCATATAATTAAATACATTTTTTATTCATCAGCTGAACTGGCCCCGAATTGCACAAGATGTAGCTTTTTTCACCTTCACACAAGGGCAGCTTTTTAATGGACAAAAAAGGGTAAAACAGGACCACTCACAGACATGGGCCAGTCAACCAGCCTAAAGTTTTCTGTCCTGCCTCAGAAAAATGCCCCACCTGGGAGGGAAGGTCACAGAGCCAGGCTTGTGTCAGTCCCACAGCACAGCCTGTGAGGACATAACCCATTAAAAACTCAAAGAGTGTTAACACAGAAAAACCAGGCAGGGGGTGGAGAAATAACTCATATACACCTGGAAGCTAAAAAAAATACCACGGGGAACTTCAGATTCCTAAAAAGCTACCAAATGACAGAAGGGCATGACATGCCTGTTCACTGGTAATTTCTGACCAACACAGCAGAGATAAAACTCCTCCTTTTTCCTCTTCCCCACTGTATTTTGCTTCCTTTTTCATGTCTGTTCCCTCTGGATCGAGCTGAGCAGCACTCCCCACTCCATAGGCAGCCTACATGAAGTGCTGAGAAAATGCTAGTTAATCTACCAGTTAAAGGAATCACCTCCCCTCTGCCTTGCTTTGCCACCACAGGAACTCCACACAGAGCCTGCAAGTTTTTCCTATTGAAGGGAGCAAACACTCCACCTGTAAAAGCATCTTTATCAAACAAGGAGAGCCTGGCTTTGCTTATTTGTGTTAATTACCACAGCTTCTGACAAAGGAATTTTTCTTCTTTCCCAAAAGTGTTTGCTTTCATGTTTAGAGAAAGAAAATGAAAAGAAAAATTACAAGAACTTATTAATATGTCAAGGTAATTGCTTTGTACAGTGCAGGGTGAATAGGCAATGCTCAGACCTTTCACTGAAGCTGCAATCACTGGCAAATGGTAATACATGCTCAAAGCAAATAGATTAAGACTAAAAACATTTGTAGAGAATGCCACAAGAGATTAGAGCACTTGTACAGATATTTTCCCCTCAATGGGAAAAAAAAAGAATACCAACCTATCAGCATAATTTTATCTACAGCCCCAAACAAAATGTTTGCTGGAAATTGTTCATTCTAAGTTTGGAAAATTCATTTTGGCACATGAGAGCTTCTTAGTTCAGTGACATCCACCCTGAAACACGGTGATATCCAGGAGGAGAAACATCTTCAGGCACCCAGGTAAGATGAGTTTTTCTGTAAGAGCTCATCTTAATCCTCTATCTGTGCTTAGTTGTCTAATAGTGTAATTTGATTAATCTCTTCCTTATGACCAGGCATCATTTTAACCATATTCCTATTTTATACATTTCTCATATACATATAAAGCAGGGTTGTGCATATTTCTGTGCACAAATATCTGTATATGGTCATACATACATACATGAAGGGGCAAAGCTAAATTACACAGGCATTGTAATGAAGAGCTGAGTGTAATGGCAAGATCACAGAGTAAATCTCATGCCAAATGACCATCACAGGAATATTAGACAAGCCTGCCCTTTATTCTCTTCTATCAGGAAAGTCAACTCACGGATATTATCACCAGTTTCAAGAAATAATAGATCCTATGTCTTCCAAGACCTTGGAAATGCATTTGTTTGTGTGTCTAGACTAGAAGAACTGAAAGTCCTGGGGTTAATAATGAGATACTTAAGCCCGAGAAAAAAAAGAAACAGATGTTCAGAAATATCAATATTTCCTGTTGCACTGGCATTACAAAGAAAATATTTCTCCCAGCTAGAAAATATACCCACAATATACCTCTACAAACATCTCTTCTTAGTATGTTTTAGAACTTCCATGGAAACTTCAAAAATCTGAACCAGTTGGGGAAAAAAAACCCAAACCAAACCACATTAAAATGACCTTGCCTGGGTTGAAATACAATTCAACAACGCTCATTCTAAGGGGGAGAGGATTTAGGTTGAGGGGAGGCATGAAAAACAGTCAACAAATAGACTTTTAGTTTATGTCTTAGAAGCTTAAGAAGCAAATCAAATACAACAGAAGTAAACGAAGCACAACAGTGAACTGCCACTCATGACAGAGCCAGAACTGGTGCCTGGTGTTAATTTTTGAATTTCTAGGAGAATCAAAGTGACAGCGAGATGACAGATTGTGCTCACAATTATTATTATTATTTAGATAACATCACGTGCATGATAGTTGTTTTGAAACCAATCTGATTTGTTACTTTAACAACACAGTACTTGCCAGCCCTAAACTCCAGCAAGTCAGAGTTATGGAGAAAATGGTTCCTGAGCAGCCTGCACCAAAGTCAGCATTAGAAAGAGATTTTCCTGTCTTTTGTATAATTTTCTTCACAAAAACTCTCCTTTCATATTTAGGGTGAAAATTCTGAAATCCACATAAATATCAAACATTAAACCCCATTTCAAGAAATGTTATTCCCTTCAAGAACGTTTCCCAGAGAAAGGCAATCAGAGCAAAGGAGGATCTAATCTGAAACGTCAGCCTGGGTTTGTTTCTCATCTCCAGACTTCAGCCCACATTTACCAGTTCTAACAAGAACATACCAGTTCCCACTGTGATTTGTCTTCAGAAATGAGGCCTTATGATTCTCATTTTTCAGCTCCCTCCAGAATATATCTGCAGAAGTCAAAATCCCAGGCTTGTCATATCTGTCAAGCCAATGTTGCTTTGAGACGACTGAGTTACTACTGTTAACTTAATCACAACATACTTGCCTCCAGTTTATTTGTGGCCAAAGATACACAGAATGCTCAAGTCAAAATTAAAATTGAACAAAGCATAGCAATATGCTGCATTGTTTCATTTATTTCCCCAAACTAAGCACCCTGGTAAAACAATTTAAATACAAAGTAAGTTCATGCAAGTGGCACCCAAGAGGAGATTTCTGCACAGATATATGATAGGAGAAGAAAATCCTGTCATCTCTGAAACACAACAACAATTATCTTGCTGCCATAAAGAACAGAATAGAAATTTCTTCACCCAACAAGTCTGCTGCTAAGTGGCTTTGACATCACAGATAACAATTACTGTAATACCTGTCAGCACACGCTGCCTGTCACTGCTGCAGAAACTCCTTCCCAAGAAAACCCTGCAGAAGGGATCCTGCCCCTCAAGGACCAGAAGCAGGTCATGATCCTTCCTAGCAAAGCAGTCAAACAAACATGCAAGGGAATAAATGAATAGAGGAACAAGTGAATGAGGGAACAAAGGAACAAAGCCATACTGTTAGACAAGCCATGATTAGTTATTTATTTTCAAATTATGGGGGGGGTTTCTGTCCAAATACTTCACCATGCCCATAATTTCTTAGAATTATTTTCTAAGGCTACATAAGCCAGTTTTCTTCATGAGGAACAGCATCAACACTTTTCTGGTCAAGCAAACCCAGCGTGACAGTGCTGGTCATGCCCAGCAGCTCTGACCCTGTGTCTGCAAACACATGATGTCTCTACACTGAAGTGTTTGTGTATTCTTTTGCTTGTTTGTTTTTTTTTTTATTTTTTTTAATTCTTATCTGGCTCAAGGAGATTAACACATCACACAAAAGGCTGATAAGGCTTAATCACTGCTTCCTTTAAAAATAAATTAGAAGTAAGCCTAAGGGCTTCTCCTCAACTCATCTAAAAGCGTATCTGCATCTAAAACTCAGGTCCTCACTGTTTCTGCTGAGCTCTTTCAACAATAAGTAATGTTTTCATTCAGGATATACCAGAGAACTGCTGCATCCAGAGGAACAGCTTCTGTTTGAAGCACTGGCACAGCAGGACTTCAGAAAATAAACCACATTTGTTCTTTGCCCATCTCTGTGTCTTATGGCAGCAATTCAGTCTCTGTCCATTCTGTAGCAATCATCCATCAGCCACACAAACTCGTGTTTTGACCTCTCTGGTGTTCCTAAGCACAGGGAATAAGCAGATCCTGCAGTACCAAAGTCATGCCTTGCTCTGTTTGCTGCAGACATTTCAGACACTCTGCCTGAAAACCGGGAAAGTGGAGCCAGTCTTGTCTGTATCAAAGAGCTTTTGAACCTCTGAGCCAGGAAGGGGTTATTCCCTGCATATCTGTATCTGCCACAGTGGGAAGCCAATGCTCCTCACTGGAGACTGAAACTTCTGGCAAAGCCATGTGCTGTGCTTCTGTGTGAAAGAGTCACCCTTTAACTGTGCTTGCAAATCTGTTTACAGATAGCTGCAGACTTCACTATGAGATACCCAGGTTTAAATAAGGAAGAAAAGAAAATAAGAAAAAAGGACCCTTCAAAGCTGAACTAAAGCGTGTGATGATAATATGAAAACAAACTGTGCATGAAAGTCTGTTTGCTAAATAATATATTGCTGTAGCAGGGCTGTAATGGGCTACGAAAATCTTCTGATTTTCAGCAGTGAGCTTTCCTAAGGAGCACTACAGAATTTATCAGCTCTTCAGAGGCAATGACTCTAAGCTGTTTTTTCTGCAGGGGCCCCCTGTATTTAGCCATCCCTGCCTGTGTTAAGCTCACCTGCCTGATGTACCTGGTTAAACAGCTGTCAAAAACCACAGGGGATTTGGAAACCCCTTTGTTCAGGAGGTGGCTGTGCCACTGAATTGAGAGAGATCCTCCACAGTCAAAGCTCAGTTTTTAGGAGCACCCTCGTCTCCTGTAGGGAAGAAATGAGCTGCAGAGCATTTCACCAAGGGGGTAGCACAGCCTTTGAAAAGGTCAGAGGGAGAGGCTGCAGAAACTGCATCATCAGGGGTTTTGAAGACTCAGAATAGCAAGTCTGAGCTGATGCAGCTCAGGCAAGCCCATTTTACTCAGGAGACTGGACTACAGCTCTCCAGAAGTATGTTCCAATCACCATTTCTACGAGTAAAAGATGCTTTGCTTTGTTCCCAGACGAGCCGATAGAGGGCCAAGGCTTTTCTCTGCCGTCCTCCAGCAGTTTTCAGTGCACACATCAGTGTTTGCAAACCTCACAGGAATGTCCCTCGAGATGTAGGATTACAGTGGTTCCCATTTCTGACACCAAGAGCCTCTTCTAAAAGCTGGCAAGTCAGAGCCTGCTGTACATAAAAACCGACTAAGAGATCTCACAAACACAGTGTTTAAATCCAAACACTCTGAGCCCTTCAATATATGCACGAGAACTTGTGTCTTGTGATTGAAACCACCCAAACACCAGGGGACCTGAAGTGTTACAGGTACTGAAAGAATAGGAACTACTTGGCAATGTTTGACTTCCTGGTTATACAAAAGAAAAACATCAGTGAAGTAAACAACCAGAGAAGATTACTTCTAATGTGGTTTGTTAGAGGCTTCAGGGAGAAAAAAAAAAAAAGGAAGAAAATATGAACTTATTGTCAAAAGCAGACATTTGATTTGCTAGAGCAGATAAGGATCAAAGCATGGTGCAAATGACAGCAGGAGAAAAGGTTAACACATCTCCAAAAATGAAACAGTTTTTCTTAAACAGACCCTTGTGATAATATGATTGTTTCTAATGAGAATGTTCTAATCAGCTTAATTAAGAGCTAATTTTCAGATCTTTACAGAAAGAAATCCAAAGGACTTGCTAAAATCATCATTCTCTGCCATCAGCAAAGGGATTTAGCATCCTTTCCACCTCTGAGCTGATGCACAGTGAGGGGAGTGTTGGCAAATTAATACTGCTGTGGAATCTAAAAGGAGGGATACAGATCTCCTGAAGTCTGTGGCTGTCACTGGATGGAGGAGGAAATCAGAGACTATGCACAAAAGCAGCAAGAACAGCCTTTTTTGCACACTGACAAGCACAGATAGATCTGGACATCAGCCACCCACCCTCCAAACATACACTGTCCTCTAACAGGAATTCACTCACGCTAATGGGATTATTCCTACAGTGAATCCAGCACCTACTAATGAGGTGTAGTGAAAACTGTGAGTAATTAAGTAATGTACGAATACACACACACCTGAGTAATGAAGAATCTTCTATTCACTGATAACTCTTGAATGGAAGTTGAGTGAAAATAAAATGTTAATGCATGGAGACACAGAATTTAAACGGAATATAAAATATTCTCATTTTATGTTATTGGAAATTATGCTGTCAGTAGATAGACTTCTTTTCACAGGAAGGAGCAGACTTGTTGGAATTTCTGACATGATTTATCTTCATGGGAATAAGAGGGTTGCTCTGGTATTTTAGTCTCTCTTGCAATTGTGAACTTTCTATTTTGTAACATTTATAACTATACCACATTAATGGCACATTTTAAAGGCATTGATGCAGTGTGGGGGTTCCTGTTCCAAACAAACAACTCAAAACCTGATATTGAGACAGAGCCCAGACACTTTTACTCATTGTGATTTTGATGCTGTGTGGATGAACTAGGCAGAACCCAGCAGCTTTTCTGCTTATATCTTGCTTAAAAAGCCACTGACATTCTTAAAGAATTCTCTCTATCAGCTGTGTGTGACATTTTCACACAGGTGAAGCTGCTTATACCCGCTGATGCAAATAAATGATTTGCTATTTCATGTAGCTCAGAATATTTGTCTGCTGGAAACGACACTGGTGACTGAGGAGCATCAAACAACAAAACTGGGACCTGTTGTGCTGCCTTCCATTGGTGGTTCTGTCCTTTGAGCCATTACATTTGACAAAACAAACACTGCTGTTGGCACACCCCAGACAAACAAGAGGGAAAGCATCAGAGCAGGGATATGAAAAACATCTCTTTTTTTTTTTTTCATTAAGATATTCACTATCTATACTCATGAGCACAAACACATCAAACCCAGCACATGCTGTGACACAAACTCAACTGGCTCGTGGAGCTGAGGCTCAAACTGCTGCTTAGACCACTTTTCCTACACTGGCTGCACCTGCTGGGTGCAGAATTCCCTCTGCTCACAGAGGAGCAGCAAAAGTCCAGTCTCTTGCCTGACAATATTCCTGGGAATCACCAGCATTCCACAGTACAAGCACAGTTCATGATTATCCATGTCAAACAGATAAACATGACCCTATAAGTATTTTTCAAGTCAGATGTTTTACTCTGGCTAATGCTGCTGTTGAGCTTGTTATAAAATACTAAATAAGCATCACTGAGACCAATTCTGGGAATATCTATTCTCCGCTGGCTGTTCCTTTCTTCCTTGGGGTGCTTATTCAACTACAAACTCCTTGTGAGCAGAGAACAAACTTAATTTGAATAGTGATTTGTTTTGTCATTTTGTAAAAACTCATGTTAAATTAGTAACTGGATCTGCCTGGCAACCTAAAAAGTTCCTAAAAATCTTAGAGAGCCCCAGTACACTCAATAATTTGAGTCTATTTCTAAAGGATAATTCCTTTCCAAATTTGAACCAGCTCTCATGGCTGATGTAGCCCTTGGAAAAAAATCTGAGCACACCAGGACAAGGCCCTCAGCTTGCCTAAGCAGCCACAGCCAGCTGCAGATAGATCTCCCTCCATGGAAAAAGATTGTATTAACTCCCTATCAAAGTATTACCAGTGCATTATTATGGCAGAATATTGGGATTAATTAAAAAAACCCCACACAAATAAGAGATAGTGAAATGAGTCAAAGCTGCCTCAGCTGTTCATCCCACTGGCAGTGGGATGAATGTTGATGTAATGGTAATTTTGCCTTTCCTTTAGTGAAGCCAGGACTTCCCTCTTGCTATTTTAATGAGTGAATTCAGCAGCTGCACAGCAATGTCCACCTCCAGACACCCACACAGACACATAACCACTGCCTGCAAGTGCCAGAACTTCAAAGCCTAAAGAATACATTTGTATTTCAATGTTAGTTCAGTATTAGGAAAAACCCCATAATAATAACTCAAGCAGGTGGTAGAGGTGGGAATGTGCTTCAGCAAACTGGCATTTTAAAGTTAAAAACCCCTTACATCTACAAACCAGTCATTTACTGTGCAATGATCTATTTTTATGGATATCACCATCATATGGAAACAAACTCTGCTATCTTTTTACATGGCCATTCGTTTTTAATTGCATGGGCCATGGATACATTTATTCATTTACATCACAGACGTAGGTGTGCATCAGCATGTGCAGGAGGCACTGCAAATATATTGTGCACCTGCAGTGCACATGAGGAAAGCCATCCAACAAGTATGCCCAAACTCCACATTTGCAGTTTTGCAGGGAATAAAAATCAGGCTGTCTCAGTAAAAGGGGCTTTGATGCTCGTTCCCTCTGCTTATTGCCAGAGCAACTGTTCCTGTTGGGGAAAACTGAGAGCATCCTCTCTTTCAAAGTACATGTGAAAAATAGAAAATGAATGAAATATATGCAAGCAGCAGGTTGATATAAATCAGTGGAGGACATGAAAAGAAACAACAAACAGGGAAAGTGAGCTCTGGATGCAGACATGGAATGGCAGCCCTGCAGGCAGCATCTTAGAGACTCCCTGGCCCTTGATGGGCTCAGGCTTAGGGTCAGCTGAGCTTGGAATCTCTGCTGGTACTTTCAGACTTGCCTGTTTATATCCAAGTGCTGTTCTGGCTCTGACCTGGAGCCAACAGCTTGTGAGGATGAGGAGAGGATGTACTGAACTCCTGTGCTGAGTGGAGGCTTTGTGCCTGTAATGAGAACAGAGAGATGCAACCAGGCTGCAATGCTGCCCCAAAGAGAAAGATTTATCTTCCTGACAGATAGCAAAAAAGAATAATGGTTTTTCTGGCCCCAGCAGCCTTCTTCACTGCCTTGTTTTGACTCAGCATGAACTCCATTCCTCCAATCTGTTTTTCGTTCCTTGGTTCCATTTAGCCAACCCTTGCCTCTACAGATTTTGGGTTTCTTTGGGTTTGGTTATAAGTTAAAAAAGCAAAATAACCAGGAGTCCAATGACCAGATTTCTCTTGGTGTAATCTGAGCACCACTGAAAGTAATGATTTATTTTACATGAGAATATAGTTCTAAACCATCCAGCTACTTTCAATTTGCCAGTATCATAAAATATCACAAATTTCCCTGTCCTTCAGTTTTCCTTGACAGTGTTTTGAAAGGGTATTTCTGTGGAACCTTTGAGCTTTGGTTGCTATCTCTTCTGCTTATAACCATGCGCAGCATCACAGCAGCCCAACACAGGCACACAAGGACTTCCCTTTTTTCAGAGCCTCGACAGTACAAGACGTGCAAATGACTTTTCAAACTCAAAAAAACCTACTATATCCTAAATTCCTGGTAGCCTTCCTTCCCAGAAAAATGTGTGAACTGTCAGCATTTTGAAGTGGAAATGTTTTGTTCCTTGGCCATGTTTTGGTTGGTGACATCCAGCACCTTATTCCACCTCAGCTCCCTGTCAGCAGTCACTGCAGAGTCCAGCACACAGGACAAAAGGGTTTGCTCTCCAAAGCACAAATCAAACTGGCAAAGCCTCTAGCATGCCCCCCTCTATGTCCTAGGCAATAATTAGACATCTGGAACTACTTTCAGATATCAGAACTTCCTGAAGGTACTCAAACCAAAAGGCAGCTGTGGATTCAAGTCACACATTCCAAGACATGCTCCAGCACATGTGCAGCTGCATTTCTCTGTCCATGCAAGAGATAAGAGAAATACTTTGTGAATGAGCCTGTGTCCATATGGAAATCCTGAAATAAGTTACAGGAGTGCTTTACTCCCAAACAATTTTCTTTACATGTAATGGGAAGATTTGTTAAAACAACCAATGTCCTTAAAGCTTCAACACCAACACATGTAGAGCAACTGTGCCAACTTTATTTTGGCACGTTTCTTTATTTCCAGTAACCTCCTTTAGACAGGCATCTTCCACATGCAACAGAACAGATTTTCCCTTCTTCAGGAAAAATCAGTTGTGCGGCTTTTAAAAACTTTTAAACCTTTTAATTATAAATTCATGGGCTTTTGGAGCATAAATCCAAGCATCAGTTCACTAAGTCCCTCCCTGCTCTCCACTGATGTTTATATTGATGATTCTGCTGTATTCCATGAAAGATAAAATGCAGAGAAATCCAATAGCTGCTTCTCCATTAGGAATTCATTTGCTGATAAATAGTTATTCTGTCAAGAATTATAACAGTGTAGGGAGCCATCAAAAGAACTTGTCCAATGTCTTTCTTTTGCACAGTGCATGACTGCAGTGCCTGCACTGGCCAAGCTGTGTAAGAAAATAAAATATAAATCCTCAAATTCAGGGCAAGCACTGTATGGGATATACACTCCCAGACCCAGGAAGGTGAATTCACTCTGTCTTTGAAAGGCTGCAAAATTGCTTTTAAATATCCAACCAATATTATTAAAAATATACACAATGAACTCCAATGCAAATGAGCAGTGCACACACACCTTGGCCCATTGCCTTGTCTTTACTGTAACATTTCATTCTGGGTTTGGAAACAAATAATCTTGGGTTTCATGAATAACCAAAATGCTCTTGAAAAGCACCTTCTTTTCTGACACATTCACCTACAGTTCTATTAAGAGCGAAAAATAATACAGAACAGAGAGAGAGAGAAAGGAAAAACATTTCAGGACAAACTGTTGTCAAATACAGCTTTTCCTCAAAAAGTTGATTTATGAGATGCTGAACAGCCCCTTTTTCAGTACAGTAAGACATGCAAGGATATGTTATGTCATATCCATATGAAAACACAACAGAGTAGAGTTAATCCTGATTCTATTCTTAGTTAACCTGTAAACAAGACTAGGTTTTTTTGCTCTTCACTTATTGGTAGCTGCAAACTCTTAGAATATAAATAATCTGTTAATCTATTCCCTATTAAAGCCAACATCTAATTTTTTAATAATTTATGGCACATGCCAAGTAATACTAAAACACATTATAATTATAGAATCCAGACCTTGAATCTTGCCAAGTAATGATGAGTATGGGGAAAATATGTCAGCATGTTGCTGGCTTGAAATTTATAGACTATTGAAGTTTTTGATTTCAAATTGGTAGCAGTACAATAACACATATTGCCTTTTGAAAGATATTTCAAACAACTGATAACATACTATGGACTGCAACAATGTGTTTCTCTGGACACTTACAGATTGTAACATATAACACAGATCAAGGTCATTGAAATATAACGTGATCACAACTTGGAAAGGACACAAATCTCAAGGGTATAAAGAGAAAATAATTTACTTATAACGGTCGCTGTTTGGGGAATAAATTCACCAATTCCTACAGTAAAAATGCAGAGGTATATCAGCCCTGCCCTGCCCTGCACAGGCAGCACACAGAGTGCACAGTGAAGGTGCCCCTGGGTTCAACTCAAACCCCAGGGATGTTTCTGTGCAAGATCCCGTCGAGATGGCAGGGTTGGGATGCTCCATGTTGGGGTTTGTTCCTGCCTGCCATCTGTCCTGCCTCGTGTTTGGGAGCAATGAAACCTGTGTGTTAGCCAGAAAGAGAGATCAAACTGGCTGCAAGGGGACGTTTAGCTCATTTTTGACTACAAGATGAATTACTCTTTATTTCCCATGTTAGTTCATATGCTCTAAACTCCTCAGGTTATATTTATTAAAGCCGTGATGGAAGTCTTCAGGCTAAGAGCCAAAGATCTGATGACTGAACCAAAAAAGTGATACTATGTGAGAAGGGCAAAACTGAGGCAATACATGCCCGTGCTCTGGGCAGGAACAGCACATCCACACCATGTGCCCTTGCAGTTCTGAGGCAGATCTACAGCTCAGAGGAAGCCCTGGAACGGGCACTAGAGCTCCACCCAGCTCTGCTGCTAGTTAGAATCACAGAATCAAAGAATGGTTTGGGCTGGAAGGGACCTTAAAGCTCATCCTGCTCCCACCCCCTCCTGTGGGCAGGGGCACCTTCCACTGTCCCAGGTTGCTCCAAGCCCCGTCCAACCTGGTTTTGGACACTTCCAGGGATGGGGCAGGCACAGCTTCTCTGGGCAACCTGTGCCAGGGCCTCAGCACCCTCATAGGGAAGAATTTCTTCTGTATATCTAATCTAAACCTGTACTTTTTCAGTTTGAAGCCATTTCCCCTTGTCTTGTCCACCAATTTCACTGAAAACCAGTATGAGTCCAGCCCAGAAAAGCTGGTAGGGAGAATCCTCTCACGATGGAATACCTTCTGTGCTATATAAACCACTGCATGCACCTACAGGAGTTGTTTATCCAAGATTTCTACAAGCTAATGTGCCAGCTAATGTGTTAACACATCCCTCAGCTTTGCAGGATGGGAGGTTACAGGTGAGCAGAGCAGGCAGATACTCCAGCCTGGGAGACAGGGCATTAGCCTGGCTGCAACCTGAGTTCCAAGAGCAAATCCCATCAGATCAGCATCATTTAACCCAAGTCCTTTCACAGCACAGCCACCACCTTCTATTGCTTCCAGCTAATTCCTCTTCAACTCTCTCCCTACCATTTCTTAATATAATATGGATTTTTGAATAAAACCAAGGTGCAAACAGCATTCAATCAGCTCACAAGGATCTCAGAGCCTCTCCATGGCCAGTGGTGCTTGTGGGCCATCAGCACCCCTGTGACTGGGTAACCCCAAGCCCTGGGGCTCAGCAGTTCTCCATCACAGCCCAGTTGCCTGTTGGCTGCCTACACTCACACAGAAAAGCTGATTCCCTTCCCCACCTCCCTCTCTTGTGGGATTGTGAGGCCTTGTGGCTCGTTTCATCCTCATACCTCAGTCAAAGGTGTGACTAAAAGGCAACTTCTCATGACCCCACTTGTGTTCACCACTGTTTTCCCCATTGTGTCCATGTTCTGGTGGCTGCCCTAAGGACCCCAAAATTCATACTGTTGATGTGCTCTTATTTTCTCAGATACATCCACAAGCCCCCAGTGACTCTGATATCAGCTCCTAGCAGCACAGACTACTTTTTTTTCCAGTCATTTCTCTGTCAAACAAAATGTCAGCAGGTAACTGTCCTTGCTTCTCTAATGCCATTCTGAAATGTAGCAATGCTAAATATAGACTGATTTAAATGCAGCCCTTTTAGCTGGTATTTCATTATCTTGACTTTTTTTTTTTTTTAACAGACCTTTTGTAATGAGACAAATGGGCCAGCAGTAAGATGCCAAAGAATATATTTTATTGAAAGTGGCTTAAAATCCTACCTCCATTGCTGCAAATTACTGACTGAAGAATTAAGACTGTGTGCAGCAAAAATAGATTTGACACACACCATCACCTGTGCAGCTGTACTATCTTGTGATAAGGCTAGTTCAGAAGTCAGGATAATATTTAGATAAGCTCTCTTTAAAAACAAATAACATGGAAATTACATAAAAATGTTGATTAAATATGCCTCTCATTTCTTTCAAAACCTTAAGGAAACTTCATGCCTTTCCCTTATTTACATAGGCAGCTTTCTGAGGAGTGCCCAGATTCCAATCTGCAGACCTTGCTGGGTGAATGGAACCGGGAGAGGTTATTTTTGACACACAGATTTACATTTTTTATTGGGATCTCAGCAGCATTATCTCTTTCCAAAGCTGCTGGAAGCAACTTTAGCCTTAATTACACACCTGTCTGCTTCCATTGACTCCTAGAATCCTATTTAAAAACCTTGTCTGAACATTTTGTATTTAAATGGGCTGAAATACTCCTTTTCTGAACACAGGTTCATGATTTCTTTCCTCAGCACCACAATGCAGAGGTGGCCATTTCAGATTGGGAATCCATAACTTCAGTTTTCTTTTTGCCCCTCAAAATAATGCTCAGAGGTTTTGCAGTTTGGTTTTTGCTCCTCTAGGTAAATAAATCATCAGATAGTGCATTATCTACAGCACAAGTTACTGAAAGCACCACCACCAAGAGCTTTAATTCTCAACAGCCAATGCTCAAATCAGAAAGTATGAGGAAGTGATGGTTATGTCTGTGACTGTTTCCAGTGGTTTATTCTCATTAGATGCATCTGAAATTACAGTATTTTTGCTGAATGTATATCAGTGTAACACCCAAGCATAAAAAAATCAAATATCTTTGGATTGGAGAGCACTTTAAATTCGGTTTCTCAGTTTATAGGTTTTTATGCTCTTCTTGAGGAAAAATGGATTAAACTGAAGCTTCAATGTGCTGGTACTGTGGAAGTAGCCTCTATAAGACAGGCAAGGCAAACATTATTCTGTTCTAAACTGATGGAACAAGCATGTGAATAGTTTCAATTGTTTCTGAATGTGTTAAATCTGAGTTCCCCTGACCAAGAATTGTGGCCTCTACCACTCTACAAACAGCTTGAACCACAGAACAACCCCTGCTGAAGGGATATTTGAATTCTAAGTTGTCATTTCCTAGTCTTGGGTGATTCTGGACTGGCAGTACCCACCCTGAAGTGTGTGCTGTACACAAATGCCATCCTACTGCAGTCTCAGCATCTGGAAAAGCTGTATGTGCACAGGCACAGACAGAAGAAATGAGTCAAAACAGTCCATGACATGAAGTCCCTCTGGTTTGAACACCATATAATTATTTCCTGGAGCCCAATCTATGTCACACCCAGCACTAACCCACGCAAATATAGAGCTCCCAGAGTCATCTTGGCAGTCTCTGCTGCCACGAAACCAGGCCAACCAGACCCTTTGCTCAAATATTTGTCTAACCTCTTTTTAAAAGTCCAACATAAGAAGTATAACGAGCTTTCTGCATTATTTCTGCAGGTCCTCATGTATCCCTAGAGATGGAGTTCTTACCCAGTATCTAAGCTGAGTCTCCCACTGTTATTATCTGAATAGCAATTCTAAATGGCAATTTGGATCATAGGAATATGCTTCTTGCCCTGGTGTGAAGAACAGTAAGATGACATTTGTCACTTCGCTTTCCAGTGACTGCCAACTTTTTATGATTAGTAGGGTAGTAAATGAAAATAAGACTCCTGTGGAATCACAAGGAGTCCCATAAAGCTTCTGTCCATGATTCAAAGAAGCCATTTACCACAGCTAAGTGCAGCTTTTTGGTGCAGACAGATATTTGTTTTCCTAGAGGACAAAAATAAAGGCACATTTAAAACAGATGAACTTCCATCAGATTAAATTCAGAGGTGGAAGAAACAATTCAGGTAAATTAATAAATTACCTAAGTTTCTCAAATGAGCTTTGAGATTTATATGTGACTGAGTGTAACTTTGCTGGATGCAATTAGAGGAACATCTGGTGATTCAACCAGAACATTTGAAAAGCCTTTGCAATTTCAATGGATTATTCAACTGAAGAAGGGACAAGTTGTTATTTTTCCTGCAAACACAGATCTGACTTCCAAAGTCTTTCAGATTTCTATTTTGTTTACACAGGATAACGACACCACTGGAAAAGAAAAAAAAAAAGAGTAAATGCTGGCTAGGATAAGATATTGGAAAGCTAAATAAATGCAGTTAAACATGGCAAATGCATTTAAAAATAAAACTCATTGGCAGCAATACTTCATTGAATTTCATTACTGAGGAGCATATTGCATAGATATCTTCTTCCTTAGCTGTGTGTTTTCCTTCAAATTGTTTAAGCCCTTAAAGTGTAATTAGACAAAGGCTGTAAATGCAGCACTGGAATCCAGAATCAGAGTAATTCAGTGGGGGTTTGGACAGGTTTGAAACAGATAAGCCATTCATTACTTTTATTTTAGAAGCTATTTAAATCTCAAAATTCAAGCAAGTGACATTTTAGTCTAACTAAGGGCGAATCTCAGTTGGCCAGAAAAGATCTGCTCTCCTGGGCCTAAATCAAAAAGGTAAAACCAAATCACAAAGCAAGCTATCTTTGCAGTCCAGGGATGAGCCAGATCCCCAAACCAGGAATAACAAATCAGCAAAAATTTGCCAGTCCCTTGTGAACAGAAATTGTGCACTGACATACAAATGGGAAATAGGAAAAAGAAAAGGAAGATCCCTGATTTTGGAGCAGGATCATCACTTAGAATATCCACTTGACACACATGACCCATAGTCCTAAAAGAAAAAATACTTGGTTTCTTTTAATTACAGGGGTTTTTTTGGTGAAGTTTGAGTAGAGCAGGAGTGGAAAAACCAACAGACTTCAGGAATCCTAATTTCCCTAAATAGAAGCCATCCTGCCAGCTCCCATGACTGACAGTTCTATTAGCTCGGAAGTGGCAGTCCCAGCAAGATGTAATTTGTGAACATCTGGGCTTCTTTGCAGTCATTTCTATTGTCATTCTGAGCTATTCAAAAACGTCTCCCATGGTTTCTGGGTGACCACAGATAACCTGTATTAGAAGAAAGAAAAGCCCAGCAGTTGAAAGACGGGCACAGCAGTTTCATATATTTGCATCCACTAAGTTTACCTGGAGCTCCCTGACTTCATTGCTGTGTTTGTGGGTAACTCACCACTACAGCCCTTGGGGCTCCACACCTGAACCAACCTTTCTCCTTCTCAACTCTAAAACAAAGCCATTTTAAAAAAATATAAATATATATAAAAATATAAATTAGAAAGGAAGCAAAAGTATGGCACTAAACGAATCAAAACCATTTAAAAAATATAAGTACATATAAAAATATAAATTAGAAAGGGAGCAAAAGTAGGGCCCTAAACAAATGGAAGTTTTGCAGAGGATGTGGCTGCTTGGCATCAGCTACAAAGAAAAAGAAATACCTGTTCTCCTCTGCCTGCACATGTTGTGGTTTTGGAAAATTTTCTCCTGGTCCATAGCTACAGCTCTTTGATTAAATCCTATCTTAAGCATGTGTTACCATTAATGCCCTAATTTTCCAGACTCTAAGCACATACATAAGCACAGTAAATCACAGGATTATTTATATTTAAGTACCAGCACAGCATGTGAAGTTAAGCCTTTTTAAGATCAAGGTCTACAAAGATGAAAACAAACTCAGGGGAACGTGTGGTTTCATTCAGGGGTTCTGCACTGGATCAAATCACTCAAAGGTGTAACTTATTTTACACAAGGACTCTCCCATGCTGGGGAAACCCCCTTACAAATAAACTGACATCTGTTCACTTAAATCCAGCAGTCCAAATATCATGTGAAACAATAAACATCACCTTTTGTACTACACTCCCATTAAGTTTGACATAAAACAATTATTTACCCAACCAATCTTAAAAAAAAAAAACCACAAAAGAGAAGACATCTTTCCTAAAGGAAACAGGTTCAAATCCAGAAAGATCTCTCAGCTCTTTGTGGTTATGAAAGACCCTAGGACACCTTTTACTGGGGCAGAAATTCTACCCAGAAAGCCTTCATTACTTGTAAATACAATTTATCAACACATAGATGTCTTGAGGAAGCCCAGATTTATTTCCCTAAAGGACCAATATTCAGAGCTCTCTTCAGGTTCTGGAAAACATGAACAAGGGGATCACATACACCTACAAGAGATACTTCAGCACTTCTCTAATTATTTTGGCAGTGTTCTCAGAATCTTGGAAATCACTGTATTGTGGGGACTACTAGATAGAAAAACCCACTGAACATTTCGTAATAAAATAAAATATTTGAACCGTTTTTTTTTCTTGTTCTTATTCTCTAGGGAAAATTACCATGGCATGTGAGAAGGTAAAATGTACATACTAGAATTTCACATTGGCAAGTGTTCTGAAATTTTGTTCCATTTTTAAGTCATACTTAAAACACATTTCCTACAATTACAAGAAAAGCAGTCTGGTTCATCCTGTTGGAATTCAATTTGCTGAAAAAAAGGCTATTCTTTCAAGAATTATGACAGTATAAGGGAATATCAAAAGGAATTGTTTATTTCTTTTTTCCACAGAGGAGAATTTCAGCTTTAAGCTTTGCTTTGAGATGGGTTTTCCAATGCTACAGTGCCTGTGCAGCAGATATAACCAGGACAGCTTATAAACATATATAATCCTTCATTTTGCAGTACATTGATAGTTAGTGATGTGCAACCATTGTGGAGCAGCTCAGCAGCTGCTCAGCAGAGGCAATTTAAATTAGACATTAAAGGCAACCTAATCTGCTTTATGATTAACAGAACTTTAAACATACGGACATCTCACCCCTGCCTGAACCTGAGCTATTCCTGAATGGGAGAGAGTTATCCAGTGCCAGCAGAATCCTTTTTTGAAAATGCAGGCATGAGGAAATCTAGGTTTAAAGTTTTTACTAAAAAAAGAAAGGCATTTGTGCAACACCTTCACTGGGACTCCACGGGGTGAGAGTACATCCACCATATCAAGGTGCATCACAACCCAATCCTCATCCACCAGGGGGTTTTACTGAGAATTATAGCAATTAAATCTTTTTAGCACAATAAAAGGTACTTAATGCCAGCTGCTTGGACAGTTTTAAGACATTACCAAAGCCATTCTGAAGAGCAAGTGACAGATATTGATTGGTGAACGTGCACCCTGTAGGTAATGCAGAAACATCCCTGGGAAAAGAGGGGTCTTCAGAGCTGTGATACTGCACCAAGTGGTGGGTTTGTGGTGCTGTCACAGTGTAAAGGGAAGGGAGGGGATGAGAGATCCTCTGAAAAAGGCTTTGATTACAAATATCAAACTCACTGACATTAAATTATCAAAACAAGTCCATTTTCCAACACTTTCCAGTACTTTCTCATTACTTGATAGATGTAAATTCTTTTAAACAGTGGAAGTTGACATCAAAATATTTTTAAACGAGCAGTGGGTTGCAGAACCCATTTTCCAGAGATTATGGAGGTTGGGCAGCTCTAACTGATACATCACATACTTCTCATTCAAATATATAAGCAGGACATACAGAGGCTGCAAAGCTCCTAATTGCTCACTGATAGAATCTATGATCTTTTTATTGCACATTTTTGTTCTTGGCAATATTTCCTTTCCCTCAGGAGATAGTCCAATATCAGCTATATTATACCACATAAATCCCCATTAAAATTAAGGACAGAGTTTCCACCCATCCCCATATGTATTGTTTTGCATTTAAACTCTACTTGCACTACAGAGAAATAGGACTCATCTTGTGTCTAAAGTGTGCGAGTGAGTCTCAGGAGACTTGGGTTTTAGTGTTGTGTCACAGACTCTACAGAACATTGAGGAAAAATCATTTCAAATTTCTGTTCCCACATGAATGGCAGAATATCATCTGTGTACTGGCCCTGATCCTGCAGAGAGATGTAGGGAAGACAAACAAAATACTTTCACATCATGTTCAATTCCCTCCTGTTGTGCTTTTTTTTCTGTCTCAGATATCTGAAGCTCGTGGAGGGTTTTCAGATTTTAGCTCTTGGGACTGGCATCCAGAGAGTTAATTTTAAAGCTTAAAAAAGTAAAATCACCTCCAGGCAAACCCCTTATGAGCAGTAAGCACTGCCATTCATTTCTAATCCCTGCTTCCCTACACCCACAGGAAATAACCATGAGAAATATGGGGACTATGAATCATTTATGGTGTTTCCCTTGCATGAAAAATTGCTTTCCTTCCCTATATGATCAGAGTGTCCATTTCAGTTTGTCATGCCTTTCAGACAGCAGCAGCAGGTCAAAACAGAGGCAATTTTCTACCCATACCCTCACAAGGGCAGAAGTTGGAGTAGTTTTCCCTGAAGCACAGCTTTTGCCCTGTTAATTCCCACTCTGCCCACTTCTGAGGCAGCGAACTCCAACCCATCACCTCAGGAAGCATCACCTCAGGACAGAGAGTTCCTGATAGAGTGCTATAGAATGATGCAGTTGCTTGGACAATAATGAACTGAAAATTGTGCAGAAAGTTGTAAAGTAATTTTCATATAATTCTGGAAACCTCATGTTTAAAATAATTTAATTTCCGTTCGGTGCGGTGCCGCGACTGTCTGCGCCTGTGAACTGATAACTGCTTTTCCAATTATGCTGTTCATGGCAATAATCACTTTAAAACTAACACAGTCATCCTGCCTTTCCTCCAAATGGAGAGTGTGGGAACCATTCTGAGGGGGGGTGAGAAGCCGTGGTGGGAGCAGGGAGAGGGCAGTGCCACTGTTGCTGCCCTCCAGTCTTTCATACAGACCCAGCTCTGCTCCGCAACAGCTCTGAGAGCCCCCAGGCTCTCTGAAAAGCAGAAAGGGAGGGTTGGGAACATGAAAAAGAGTTGCTGTACCACCAAACATCCCTGGGAATGCTGGGTGTCATTGTAATACAAAAAACAACCACCCTTTTCCTGGCACAACCCTGTGGGTATATGAAGATCAGATGCCCAACTGGAGCAAGATGCAACCCCTCACTGATGATTTTTCTCTCATAAAATCTACAGTAAAGTTTCAATTAGTGTGTCCCTCTTAAACCTTGTGCTGCAGAATCCTGGAGAATAAGAAAAAAACCTGTGTGATGCACTAGTCTTCTCAATTCTGGAAGCAATGCCTTATGTTTAGACCAGTCTAATGTTAATAGAGAAATCTGAGCATGCTATAGACACAGCCCAGAACTGGAATTTTTTATTGCCACTACTTCCTTTAGCAGCCAGCTCCATATTACAATGAACAGTGGAGCTGAAAGTTTTCGGGTTTATATTGTCTGCTCTCAGATCTCTTTCACAATTTTGACAGTTGGATGATAATATTTGATTCATTTATATCCATGACTTTCACTTCCTGTCCTTTTTTTGTTTGGTTGGTTGGTTGGTTTGGTTTGGTTTTTATACTTTAGCAATTAACTCCCACCTGAGGGAGAACCATCAGGTTATTCCATGCAGTACCACCAGTACCTGAGACATGCTGCTGGTTTTTCATACTTTCTACTTCCCCTTGAAACAGAAAGGCTGGAATAGCTCATAGATGCTGGTTTTATTGCAGTCAGTTATTGACTTCTGTGTGGAAACACACAGAACCAAGTCCCCAAGGAACTTAAATCTGAAATACCTGGTTAACTTTGGGCATCCTTCATCCACTGCAGTGGAGCTTTGCAGGGAATGGGGACTGCTCTGCTCTCCCTTTGGTACCTCTACCAAATTGAATGGGAAGCCACAAGGAGCTCTGGATACAGCATTCACTCAAAGCTGTCAGATCTTGTGCACTGAGTCAAGCCTGGCTACTATTTCCAGCCATTATTTATCCCAGGTTTGTGATGGTTTTGGGGTTCCTTGTCTGAAACTCGCAGTTTTTAACCACAGAAACTTCCTTAAGCCAAGTGAAGCCAAATTAAGATTTCCACTTGGTTTCAGACTTAGGGTCATTGCAATTTTTTTCCTAAGAAGAGAGTCAAACCTTGCTGTCTGCTGTTACAGTAGAAATCAGTCTCAGAGGGGTAGTACATTAGTACTGGGATAACCCTGATAATCAGCAGTTTGCTACAGTACTTATTTGAAATATTTTCTACCATTGCCAAAAGATTCACGTTTTTGCTAGTGAGTTACTGGTAACATTCTGGCCTCAGCATCTTGCCTAAACTGGATTTGCCTCGAATTGCTAATCTGAAACAGTGTTTCACAGCCACTCAGCATAACTGCAAGGGAAGAACAAGATAAAGAGGAAAAATAAAAGCAGCACAGCTAAAACAACATCTAAGAAGGGAATATGTATACTGAGAAACCAAGAATTTCAAAGTCAATCAGAGAAATTACATTGTATCTCCTAATTATAGTAGAAGTGTGACCTCCACAGTGGCCACTCTGGAAGATCAGCTGAATTTTGCTGCTACCTCTGTCCAGTTGATGCCAAAATGTGATATCACCCATCACCACCTTAAAACATTCTTCTCCAACACGGGGTGACTCACATATCACTGCTGGTATTGGTGGACTGATGAGCCTCCTCCAGAACTTTTATCTTGTGACTCACTTAATGAAATGTGGGCTTTATTCTAATATCTACAGCAATTCTGTGCTTAGCTCCGAGTTACCTGCATTTTTTTATATTTATAAACAGCAATTTGCATGTACAACTCACACTGTGTTTGCAGATCTCAAAGCACTTTGAAAAGGACATTTTCCCCACTTGCTTCACAAAAGAGAGAGAGCAAAGAGTGCCATTTACTCATTTGCTAAGAGGCACAATTTTTAGCCCATCACAATGGTACCATGGACTCCCTTTCATCAGGTACCATTGTTATCCTAACAATACTAAAGGTGGCAATAAAACCAGCAGTAACAGCAACCATTTTACATGTTGAAGCAGCAGGAAAAAGAACTCCAACTTGCACTCCAAAAAAGCTGCAAAATAACAGGTTCCTCATGCAGAGAAGCTCTAGAGCCACTTCAAACTCAAGCAATAAAACATGTGAAGAGATTACCAGCTCTGAAGTTAATCTAGTGCTTTACATCATAGTCTTTTATAGCAGAATGCATTCATATCATGCTCAGATAAGCATAGCAATAGATGGAAAGATGTAATAGCATCTCTGGATCCTAAATAATACATAGGAGGTTTCATATGGAGGGAGCTGGTTTCTACTGCTGTGGATCTGTTACTTTTCAGAAGTGCTAAAAATAATTCCCTTCCATCAGCTTTAAAAGAAGAATAAACCAGAGTAAAATACAGCACGTTTACATTCAATATCCTGGCATCAATAAAGTTTGGAGTCTTTCAGAAGATGTGAAATGGGTTTAATTTCAGCATCATTTGACTAAATCTTACCCTTAGGTTTGCTTAATTATAGACACCCTGAAAGAGAGATGAGCTCATAAATCTCAGAGTGTTGGGAAGCCAGGCTAGTTAAAATTCAGCTAATAGAAAAGAGGTGCCTCCTGTGAGATTCAGCATGGATACACCGTAAAAACAACAGTAAAAAAGCACAACTGTATTAATTATCTGCAATCCTTACTAGCTTGTCTTTTCCAATATATTTACTGTACCACACTCTGAACATTTGTAAGTGCTTTATTATTCACTTCTCAAAAATTCAGCACACGGTGCCTCCCTGCTTCTCTTTTCAACTAATTACTAGTGGCTTTAAAAGAAAAATACAGAGAGAACAGAAAAGAGGATTTTCATCCTTACAGAGAGCCTTCACAGGAACCCAGTGAATCCTTCAGCAGCTCACTGGAAATTTGTGGGGAACAACCAGATGCCCCTCCTACCATCCCAGCACACTTACCAGTGTTTCTTATATTTGAGTCAGATTAAAATGAAAATACTTCTAATTAAATGGCCCTGGATTTCAAAAGAAGATGAAGTTCTTAGGTTTTCTTGAAGCGTGTCTCTATTCATACCAACACAGCTGAGAGCTCCATGTACTCAACAGACCAACCACAGAAACAGCAAAAAGCAGGGACAGCACAGAGACCATCAAATTAAGACCCACCAGATCTTAAAACTTCCCTGACAATTCAGTCTATTCGTCTTTTGCTTTTTATATTTTTAAAAGACAGTGTGACAGGGAGGAAAAGGTACAAAATATTCTTCACAGATGGTTTAGAAAAACTGTAAATGGAACTCCAGAATGAGGCTTTTATGTCTGGGCTACTCTGATAAATCAGACTAGTGCCAGTCCCAGGTAAGGTAAATCACAGGTGCAGTTTTGATGTGGCAAATGCATTGATCCTTGCTGATAGTTGTTTTGCATCATTTATTTGAAATACACCCCAAGCCAGGCTTATAGGAAAATGCTCTTAACCTGAGACAAACTTCTGAATTGAGTCAAGTTTCATCGCAAAATGCAAATCCTGAACTTTCTTCCAGATTGTTTTTTAATTAACACCTTGCTCAGAGCTAATTCACAGCCTTTAAAACAAGCCAGGGAGACACTTTGATCTCTTCCTTCCACACCAGACTTTTTGGATGACAAGGAGAGCTTCCTCTGGTCTTCCTGTTTAAATACTTCTGGGACACGTTAACCAATAGACTGGTTGTACCTTTCCCTTCCTATGTGGGGGTAACACAGCATCTCCCCTTTCAAGCACAGGGTATAATTTGTTCCATTTAACAACTGCTCTAGCTCCACTGCAGTCCCACTCGAGTGATGTGCCTGTGCTGTTCAAATGAGTTGAGTCATTCTGACACACCTGCTAACAAGGACTTGGAGTGTTTATTCATGTAGTCACACATTTATTGTTATGCTCCAAGCTTTTCTCAGTGCTGCCCTTAGTTTTCATGCTTAGTCCTGGATGTATTGTCACTGATCAAAAAGCCAGCATGGCAATCTAGCTAAAAACATCCAGGATTCCAGATCCTTTCTTACTGAAATGGATACAGCAACAGGAACACGAGAATCGGCTCTGCAGAAACCAATCTTAGAAATGAACTTCTGAAACCCCAGGAATTGCTTTGTAGGACCTGACCTACAAATGTTCCCATTACTACTAAATTTATCGTGATCAACAGTAGAAAACAAGTCCTGGAGTCCGCCTGAACCTGCCCAGCTTTTGGCAGTGACAGCTTTATGTTGTCACTTGGTGACTTCTCCAGGAGCTCACCTGGAGTGAGATCTTGCACAAGTTGTACAAAGGCTACAAATGGAGTTTGTGCCCTTTATACTAAATAGAAAGTTACCCATCAAACAGTTTTGTATATAAGCTGGTGGTCTTAGCATCTATGGCTCTGCCAAAGAGAGAATAAGAGGCTGCTGCAGAGTC
Organism: Corapipo altera; assembly: GCF_003945725.1. Taxonomy (NCBI): domain Eukaryota; kingdom Metazoa; phylum Chordata; class Aves; order Passeriformes; family Pipridae; genus Corapipo; species Corapipo altera. The sequence continues at coordinate 4,171,890 of NW_020884913.1, forward strand.
CCCTGACTTTATCCACAAAATGCACACGGGATAGGAACTCTGATGCAGGGCAGGAACCATGAGGGTGGCAGAAGCTCCATTCTGTGACACATTTTAATTTCAAATTTATAGACAGATAAATAGATAGATGTGATACCCAGATATAATTTGCTGCATTACGGTGCTACACAGAAGAGACCAAAAATGACAGTTCCACCTCACATGTCCAACCTCTTGTGTTTGCACTTTTCTTACAAACTTCTCAAAAGAATTTGTCTTTCCCACTTACATTCAGCTACGAAACTCTTTCTGGACTGCTAGACTTAAGGGAGAGAGTATGATTAACTCTAACAAAATGTCTTCTTCTGTTCTAAAAATTATTCCTATGGAGAACATGTCCAACACAATTTCTTCCTCGTGCTGACTCTAACAGACTGATACCTGTAAAACTACTGCACCAAATCCAAACTTTACAATCTGTTCAAAACAGCACTTTTATCTGGCAGTTTGTTTCCATGCTTTTATTCTTTAGAGTGCCAGACACTTGACATTTTGTATGAATAATAATTAAAAAAAATAATCTTTCAAATAAACCAAAATAATACGATAGTTTTTCTTGTGTTTTCCTTCTTGTTTGTTTGTTATAGAAATGATATGTTCCAAGTACACTTAAGGACCTTAAAATCCTGATTTTCTTTTTTGAGACACCAGTTATCAGAACAATTGACATTTTCTACTGATTACACACAGGGTAATCCACAGAGAGAAAAATAAGTCTAAAGAGATGGAAAACTGAAGAGAGTGTTTCACTGGTGCTGCTGTTGTCTGAATGTTAATCAATAAAGCAATAAATAAGCTGCCAAGTTAGGCATATCTTAGCTGTGGATTTTGGTCATAATTCTCTAGAGCACGTTTAGGCAGAGAAAGAAGTTGATTTCTATTGAATTTCTATTCAAATTTAAGCCTTAGAAACAAAATACAGATCTTCAGTTAGCAGTGAAGGAATCCTTTCTTTCCACTTCAAGGACAGAATAAAAATGTCTTTCTGCTACAACGTTCAGAAATCTAAACCTCTCTAAGAGCTCCTATACAACGAGTCTTTCCATTTTTTTCCTGTGAATGACTTTGAACAAGATGAATGGAGAAAAAGCACAGAATCAACAACTAGGATTTATATACTTCAAAAAGAACTGAACTGGACTTCTAAATATAGTGAATAAGATATGTATGTAGCCTTCACAGGTCTACTATGAATGTCTTCCATCCTTGCAGGATTAAAAGACTTGTTAGACAAAACTCCAGCTGACCTGGCAGTCCTTCGAGCAGGAGGTTTGACAAAAGACCTCCAGAGGCCCCTTACAACCAACACTTCTCTGATTCTGTGCTTCAAAGTAAGACAAAAAATACTTTTACTTCTTTCATTAGTCTATTTTCTTATTCTATTTCATCAATATGGTTAGAAAAAAGGAGAAAGAAAGAAAGAAAATGTATCATTTTCAAGAAGGAACATTTGTGAAAGCAATCAATTGAGAAATAAAGGGCAGTCTAAAGACTCATCCACATAGAAAATTAATGATAATTAAAAAATAAATAACAAGAAACCTGCTCCAGTCAAAAACAAACAAAAAAGTCAAAAACTAGAAAGGCATTTAAGTTACTATAAGAGATAAGCTAAATATTGCATAATGAAAGAAAAAGTAAGGACAGGCTGTACCCTATGAAGAGCACAGCACAGTCTCTTCTGAAATACAGCTCTGCATTGGAGCAGAAAACGAACTGTGATAATCCAAAAGCCAATTAATTACTTGGAATTAAAATTAAAGCAAAATTCTTTAGGAATTAGAGCAACCTGCTGCTTCAGTTGTTTCATCCTGAGCCTATTCATTAATAAATATCTGCTGGGTTTTGACATTCTTAAAACATGGAGGCCCATTGATCAGACTGTGAAATGATCTAAAAATTCTTCCATGATTATACAACATGAATTTTTAAACCGAAAATTACTTCAGAGAGCAGAAATGTTTTCATCTCCTTTCTGCAACACACTCTCCAGATGGGTGGTTGCTCTCCAAGCTATGTCTCTCCTCCAGCCTCTCTCTGTAGGACCAGAGCTTTGCCAGAGAAGTCACAGACATCACACTGTGTGTCTGTGTCTTAGTTTTCCCAAGGGAACTCTGGAGGGACCAGCCTGCTTTATTAAACTTTAAAAGAAGAATTACAGAGCCAGACCACAATTAATTCCAAAATATGTTTTCTGAATTGCCTTTGTCCCCAGGGGAGGGAACCTCACATGGCAAAGCAAAGAGAACTCACCTTTCAGTGCAAACCAGCTGCCTCTCAGTCTAACAAAATGCCATTTTTCATTGCTAACAGCTCCTGAAGGCTGCAGTTACTGGTGTGCTTTCTCATTGCTGATTATGTTCATGACCTTTGCAAAAAGGGTCTTACCTTCCCCACATAAGCCCAAACTCAGCTTTCTGTGTATATGCACATCTCACATGCATCATTTCCACAGGACACATCAGTCAGGGGCTGAGCAAGAGAGCCCAGCAGTTCTCAGACTCTCACTATTGGACCATCCACATCTTTCCTGGTTTAGCAGAACCACTGCTCTTCCTACCACATATGTGGTTAAAGACCATCTAGGCTGCTGCCAGAACACAAACATGCTACAGATCAGCTGGTTCCTGTGGAAACCACACTCAGTGACCCAGACATGGAGGGTCACTGCTCCAACCAGAGAGAAACCGGGAACAGCCAATGTGTGAAACCTCAAATTACCTTCCCCTCAAAACAAAACTGCTCTTTGTCCTGGGTCATAACTCTGCTTAAGGAGTAGCACATGCAGAGAAAGCATAGAATACTCCATTAGTTTTTTACCAATCTGAGAGGCATATTTTCAGAATTTTAGAAAGACTTAATTTTTTAAGGCAGTGAACCGAGGCATGATGCCTTGAGAGATCTCAAGCTATTTCTTGAAACAGTGATTTATCAGTTCAATTTATCAGTTCAATTATCAATTGATAACTGAACTTATTTCAATTTATCAATTCAAATTTATCAGTTATCTCTAAAGCCAAAATCTTTATTTGAAGACTATCCCTATTGATCCAGGACAGTTTAGCCTCTACCTATTTTGATGCATCACAAGAAAGATTTTACAAGGTGACCATCAGTGGTGCCATGAAAGAAACCAACTGGATTGTTAAAGAAACTTAGAAGATACTTGGATGCTCGAATCTTTTTGGAGCATGTGCACATTTCAGTCTTAAGTTTTTAGAAGGGATAAAGCTCTGAAATGGCTCACAAGAAAATATTCTGCTTGCCATTAATATCCAGTAAAAGAAGAACCCCAGGAAAAATGGAAATGGGCACAAAAGGGTTACAAAAAGCATTGCCAAAACATTATTTTCACATTCACATCCTCGTGTTTTTCTGTGTTCCAGAAGTTTTATAAATAACATAAAAGCTAGCTGGCATAGCAAGAGACCTAATTATAAGCAAGTTATAATTAAGTACCATCTCTAAATTATATAACATAATATCAATATAAGTGTATTCATTATGTAAATGGTTATTTTATTGCTCATTTAAAATACATAATGAAAATGCAGATAGTAGGTGGACAGCATGCTAAATAAGGGCACAAATGAAGGAAACATATCTTGGCAGAGACAGGAGATGTAGGTGTGAAAGAACAAGAGCAACACTTAGTTGTCTCTTCAATCACAGACAAGAATATATGCTCATGAGCTGCTCCATGCATCATATCCCAGTCTGAAGATTTCAGTCATCAGAGACATTCACCATATTTGCTTTGACTTTCAGGAGCCTCTCTCCTTTCTCCCTCTCAAGGGCATCAATAGGAAGACACACACACACATCAAAACTCTTGCTACTTTCGCTACCACAATCTAGTCCAAAATAAACCCAAGAACTCCCCCTATGTGTGAGGCTGACCAGCACTCAGGATTGAACCACATACAGGAAGAGCTTAAACATTTTCCACTACTTGATCTCCTAAGGAGGCAGCCAAAGACTGAAGAACTCATGTTTTCTGCAGGCCAGGCCAAGGGAACACATCTGTACTTACCTGGGTAGCACCTGCTCCCCAGGTGCATTTCTGAACTCTGTGAGGTTAAAAATTAATAATTCATCACCCCAGAGCAGATCTGATTCACTTCAGGTGAACTATATTTGTACTTATGTTAAGGAAACTTCCCAGTCAGACCATTCACACCCCTCTGGCAGCCACACTCCCACCACAGACACTTGAACTGCTGGGATGAAGCTCCCAAGCAATGGTGGATTTGTTGACCTGACAGGTCAACTTGACTCCCTACACATCCCACTCACTCAGTCAGACCAGGTTTCCCCACCAGTTCAGCCCCAGGTTTTCCTTAGCAGAGCCTCACATGTCACATTCCATAAATCAATTTATTCGTGGTGAACTAACACAGAAACAGCCCGAGCTGGTGCCTCCAAGGAGGGACCCCCACAAAGGACACCCTGGGCCTCCACACCCTCACAGTCCAAGCACTTGGAAGTCTCATCTCTTCCTCCTGAGCCCTCAGCTCCTGCTGTGTCCCTGGGTGTTCCTCACCTGCCTGTGCCTTTTGTTGTGCAAAGAGTCAGCCCTTCACAGCCTCAGGCTCCTGTGACTCAGAGCTCAACCTGAGCTACCTGCACCAAAGGTATTCCTCAACAATTATTTCAAACAACCCACCATACACCGTTATTAAACATATTTACAGGTCCAAAGTGCAGAGCTCAGTAGGAGCAGTTAAACACCACGTCAGTTCAGACAAACCTCTGTGAAAACCAGCAACCACTCCATGTTGCACCCACCAAGTGCTTGTTTGACAAGATTTATTTATTTGGCCAGAATGTGAAGGAACATGACTTGGCATTTTCCAAATAAGCTTTTCTTCCTCCCTCTCCATATTGAATATCTGGATTATTTTACAAGCCCTGGCTTCAGCTTGCAGAGACTTAAAGACAACATTTAGCTCTTAGATTTTGTGTAAGAAAAACATTACTGAGTGCTTTTAAAAAAGAGAAATTTGAAGTGCAAAAATTAGCAGCTCTCAGCATGCAACCCAAATATTTAAATACCCTTCGAAAATAAATATTCTGCCAAACATTTACTCAAACATTTTACTCAAATCTACTCTGAGTCTTACAAAAAGCTTCAAGCCAATTCCCAGCTCACTCCCTTCCTTCAGACTCTCTCCAGGCTGCTTTTTTGCCCCAAGAAGTTAAGCACACCCTTTTGTTTGCTTTCACTCAAGACATGTCCTGTTTAAATTCTTTATATTATGAATGATACTGTTCACTGTTTAGCAGGATTCATAAGTCACAATTAATATCAATATTTATATTGGTATATCTGGCTCTCTTACCTCACTATTTGCTTGTGTAGTAGGAGAAAAATCCCCTGACCATATAGAACAATCTGGGTTGAAAGGGACCTTAAAAGTCATCTCGATGTCTTTCAGTTTATCAGACTCCTGCCTGTTCCCTCCACACCTCCATTTATACTAAACACTTCTTTGAAAACAGACCCAACGGGGGAAATCCTGGTTTGCAGATACTGATCAGACTTGGCTGAAGCAAGTGCTGAGGAATCTCCATCTCTTTCCTTAATTCAGCTGCCTTACAGCTGGTTTGGCACATCCCTCTGTTATAATTACTAACACTTCCTTAAGCTGAAACCCCAGAAACCTCACAGCTTCCTTGGTGTTCTCAGCACAAACCTAACCAAAACACCACCACCCCCAGGGCACTAAAATCAACAATCAAAGATCTTTTAGACTAAAATTACATGTGTTTCAGCATCAATTCTCAAAAGAATTAAGCTGTGTTTCCAGGCCTACATTATTCAAGCTGTGCCAGGAATGGCTGGTACTTAGAGTTCACAGTTTAATTTACCTTATTACCACCTTTGGACTACAAATCCACTGTGAAATTCAGAAAAATTTAAATTTCACTAGAGATTTTTTTTTTTTTAAATAAACTAAAGCTTTGTCAAGTTAGGGAGAGGCAACTCACAAGCATCTGAGCATGCAGAGCAGTTCCCTCATTCCTGTCCTGCTTTTACAGACACATCACTATGTGCTTGAAAATGCATCATGAGTAGTGCCATTACCTGGAATGGGATTGATTCCAGTGTGTAAAACTGGGTCAGAATTAAGGCTGTGCTGGACCTGGATATTAACTAGTCTTATTTACTTTAATCAGTAAGATGTACATATCCTTAAGGGCTTTTTTTCTTCTTTCCAGACAGGAATGAGGTTATTCTCTTCAGGCACCACATTTGTAGACTGAAAACCTTGATGTTATTTTCGAGGCAACTCTTCCTTAGGCAGTGTTTTATCCTGAAATACTCACAGACTTTGAATGTTACAAAAATCTGACTCAATTTTGTCATTTTTGATGCTAACTTGTTTTTGTTGAAATGACTGCCACTTTCTGCTCCAAATCAGAACACAAACAAGTAAATAACTCCCTTTTATCCAGTCACCTCCCAGCTCAGGACCAAGATCCCCAACGAAGCCATCTACAGAAATACCAGAACCAGCCGGACATCCTCAAGGTCTGTGTCTGCATAGAGATGGCAATTCATCTTTTGTTGAAAGATATTTACTTTTGCTGTCTTGACGCATACAAAATGTGATATTTACTCGGAAAAATGTGGCTCATCTTTTCCAAGGCAGAATCTGGAATCTATCATTAAACTGAATAAAATTACTCAGTGTCCTTTACAAGCGTGAGCTGCTGTTAAAGTGCCAAGATTTGCTCAAAGAATACCCAATAAATAATAAATAAGGTTTCTGGACTCTAATTAGCTGCTCACAGCAGGCTAAATCTTTGAGACCACGTTTGCCCAACAGTCCAAACTCCATTAGAACTGGCTTTTTATTTACAGGGATGTGTTTTCATCATAGCACCTCTACCACAAAATTAAAAAATAACCTGTTTATTAGCAACCACTAAATTCTGGGACACAGGTATTTGTGCTGCAGAAATGTGCCCAGAAGGATTAAAGCTATTGACTAAAGAGAGGGGGGAAAAAACTGCAGCAACTCGCATCATGTATTATAGATCTCCTGAGAAACCCCAGTGGCACCCAGGCATTGGAGGTAGAATTTCCTCCTCAGATCCTCCTGGTAATGGCTGAGTTGGGCATTCTGAGCACGGAGACAGAGCAGATTCTCCCAAAGTCAGGCTGACATCAAGGTACAGTAGCTGAATATCACCATCCAGCACAATCCCGGGAGGAGGACTTTGCACTGAATTTCTAACGCTTTAATCCACATTAAATTTAAAGGGAAGGTGACGAAAAAGCAAGAGTAATATTTGATTCTGGAATTTTAAGTCTGTGTCTGAGGGTCTGGAGGTGACATTTCAGCCAAAGAAAGGGAATTCAGCCCTCGGTTATTAAGTTTAAGTTCCCAGTTTCAAGACTGTGGAGTCAGGTCATTTTATACCTCAATATAAAACAACCGTTTTACAAGTACAAGCAGCATTATGTTGTCTTTAACCTCCATCATCTAAAGTCATATTAACATGCTAAAATCAGCTGCAAATAGTGAGAGGAAAAAAATTTTAACAGATCACAGATTTTTATCAGTGAAAATAAAACGTCTCTGCAATGATGTGTAAAGGATTCTGTGTGGAAACATTACTAATGAAACTTGCTGTGTATAATCATTTTTTTACACCATTTGCCATAATTTATTAAAAGTGAACTGGGAAATCCTCCCAACTCTCTCACAAGGATGTTTCTTGGTTTACTGGGTGAATTCTGAAATGATGATGCTCCAGGGAAGAAGCAAAAATCTGAAAATTCAACAGCTCACAGAGTGAAAAGGCAAAATATTTACCCCTCTATAGCTGCCTGGAGATTAAAGTGATGACTTAAAGCAGTGCCATCTGAAGATTTGGTTCTTTACTTGTCCAAAAAGTTCAGGTTTATTTTCCTTTCCACTTGCCTGGGAAAACTCTAGCAGAAGCAGCCTTGTGGCACCTTTTATTCTTTTCAGATGTGGCTCAAGACACATCATAATTACTTGGTTGATATTTTTTGGAGCCACAAACTGTAGATCCTAAATCCTAGTGCTAAGTTATCTAGCAAAATACAGCTAATTTCTACTATTATTAATTTTTTACTTTTTTCTCAGGATTTTTTTTGTTCTGGCATTTCACAGCAGGGACTTTGCTGTGACTGTCGGCTGGAAAATTATCATTTAACTAAGGGATCTCTTCCCTTCTCTACAGTTCCTCTCATTAGTGTGAAGAAAAGGAGGAAAACAGAGGAAACTTAACTGATTTCTCTGAGTATTTCTCCATATAGCCAAGGTTCAGTCATAAGAAAATACAGTCAAATCAGTCATCCCTTTATCACACAGTGCTGAGAGAAATGACATTATTTACAGAGTTTGGGAAATGCCTCCAGTCCTCCAAATTTTAAATGAGGATACAAAAACATTATTAAGTGGTTAAAATTGGTCCTTGTCTGGCAGAGTCCACTCTTATCCCTCTTTCTTGACATCTCCCCACTGGACAGGTGGGGATGAGATGTTGCTCTGACAAGACCTTTTCTCAGAAGCTGCTGAGGCACCACTTTGTCCCCAGGCCTTCAGACCTGCTTTTCTATAGAACTGGTGGAAAAAAAAAAAAGGATGGAAAAGAAAAGGAAAGGAGTTTCGCCAGGGACTCTTCCACCTTTGGAAATATAAATTATTCCTTTTACTTTCAGCCCTAAAGGTCTGGGCTTAAGGAGACCTACAGGAAAGACAGCTCACAAAAAGCAAGGAGGAGAGGCTACCTTATGTCCCTCGCTGAAGGGAGGATGCTTTTTAAGGGGGAGGGCAGAGGGGGAAGAAAAGCTGGATGAAGGAAGGAATGGGGGAGAAAGGGAATTCTGCATCATGCTTGGGTAAGAGAAGAGTGAGGGAACACTCTAGACTGGGAATTTCATAGGAATTGCAGGGATTCAACTATCTAATGCCAACAGAGCAGGCTGTACCAATGCTGGCATGTCCCATAAGTTAAAGGTGCTTCAGATGAGAAGCTGAATTAATAATACTCCAAAACATCGTATGAAGAAAAATATCTCAACAATGGGTAACTTTCATATTTCAACAGATACACTCAGGTAAAAAGCTGGGATAAGGGAATCCACACTGGAGATAAGGGATCCTGTCTATCCTTGCACATTGTCAACCCTTTATGTTCCCAGAACTTTAAAAATGCCCCTTTACCTCTCTTTCAGGTGGGTGTTTATCCCAGCTCCAACAGTTAATAATAAAGCTCTAAAACTGTTCTCCTCTTGAGCTCAACTACATAAAACACAACAGGTGTCCTTCAATAATTCATTCAATTTAATCAATCCAGTACCACCATTATTAGCAAGGTAATGCATGCATAAACAAAAAGGTAATCAACAAATTAGAATAAATAGTAAGACAAATCCCAATAGGGGCCAGGTTTTAAAACACTAAACATATATTCATTTTGCATTATTAAATATTGTTTCACAAAAATGATACTCTGGTCCCCAAGTTTTTGAAACAAAGCTGCATTTATAATTCTGTTTCCACAGATCTGAGTTTCTCCTGCACGTGCAGTTTGGTTGCAGTGTTTGCACAGTGCAATAATGTTCTACAGTGCAAATCCAAAACACCCAGCACGTGTCAGCCTCCAAACATGTGTGTACAACTTATTTTATGTGGGATTTCATAACTGGAAATAACTTGTTCGTTTGAGCAGGAATTTGCACAGTGGAGTGTTTGGAAAGACTGTCACAAAACACTGTAAACAGATATCTTTCTTAACTCTAAATTATACTTTTGCCAATATTTATCACTCTTATCATCGTGCCTTACAGAAACCTCTGTTTCTACAGACCGTTATTATGGCAGCAAGTTCTGGTAGCACCCAAAATTTTACAGCTGTTTTGAAGTGGATATTGCCTAGATCTAGATATCCTGTGTCACCAGTGAAGTAGTATCATCAATCTTTCTCTTGCCTTAAGTATTTGTAGTGTTGATGTTTTTATTGCAAAAACCAAACACCAAAACGCCTTTTTGACATAAAATTTAGCAGCTTAAGAATGGTTCCCTGCTCAGTTTTACCTAGACTGGATAAATTATTTAATTTTTATTAAATAATCTATTTTCTCTTTCATAGTTTTCCAACTGTAAAATGGAGACTACACACTCTCCACAGCCCCCAACACTGGCAGAAGACAACATTAATACTTCACCCCTTTTGCTCTAGACAAGTGAGAGGCAACTATTTTATAGGACATAAGGATTCTACTCTCTTTTTATAGATACTCCACTTATTCCCATAACAAGTGTTAGACAGTCCCTTTTTTTTTTGCCTTGATATTTTTAAACAAGATGCTACTGATGCCCAAGGAATTCACAGGAAAGAGAACCTGTTCCTACTAGTTCCTGCCTGTTCCTCCTGGTGTTTTCCAAGCCCTGATGGCAAACTGCACTCCAGCATCACAGTCGTGCAGGGTGAGCTGTGTCATGCCCAGTTTAACATCAGACAGATAAGTGTCATTAAATGAGCCCCTAAATGTAAGAGAATTATAGTGGGGAAATGTAATAGTAAAGCAAATTATCTCTACAGGGTCACATGATGTGGAAATAGCCCTTCTCCACTTTATAATACCTTTGGGCCCAGAGTTCACCTCTGGAATTTTGAAAAAACTTCCTGAATGATGCTGCATATTTTTGAACTAAATGTATCTTAACTGGGGGGTTTTTGTTTGGTTGTTTTGTTTTTAACTAATAAACATGGAGATATTAACCTTGTTTGCTTAGCAAAACTAGTCAACAATTTGTTCTAATTGATTTTATCTGTAGTGTTTCTCTTGGAAACAGCAGTGGGCTACACCTAATTAGCTCCTGGATTTGGACAGCAACAAAGTAATGAAATCAAGTAAAATCCATCTTAAACTAAACACTAATAAACCCCATTTGTGGCTAAGAAACTATTCATATATTTTCTTAAGCCACACTTTCATAAAGATATAGATACTTTTCACCAATATTTAAAAAAAAATGAATATAATCTAGGAAGTGCTGCAATGCTACAGGTGTTTCAGGGTTTGGTGGGGTTTAGGCCTTTGGTGAGGACCAGAGTATTTATGTCACAATCAGACTTATTTCTGCCCAGGGAAAGTTTAGGATTTACAGCTCTGCCTTCAAACACCACTCACTGATATTGGGCTAATAAAAAATATATTGTTGAACTTCAGACTAATAAAAATAGGTGTTGAACTCCATTTTCCTCCTGCTCCCCAGGTTGGATCCAACCATATACTGATAAATGTAATATATTACATCCTCTAACTAATGTTTGTGGGTTTTTCTTACTTAAGAAACCTTGCAGAGTGAATGTGACTTATGTGTTTACCTTAAGAACTCACCTGCCTGTCAACAAGTCTAGGGAAAACTCAACAATGGCTTAAAATATTTATATTAACACAAAACCTTAAATGCCACCTGTACTTTAAACTTTCCTTTAAACAAAAAGTTTAAGTTCCACAGGAAAAAAAACCAGAGAAAGTCTTTATATTTAAAGAAGACAAGCACTTGAAAAGCAGTTACACTTTGGTGACATAGAGTCAATCAAACGATGTTTTTATAATCTTTAAATTAAATTTTCAGGAAAACAAGCTGGCCTGATTATCTAATAAGAACTTGGTGTAGAAAAGCACATTGTTAAATGTTACTTACACTTCTCCTTTCTCCTGGATTACAATACCAGAAAACCTCAGTTTTTCACACAAAAAGAATAAAATGAAGCCCTGCCCAAAGAGTACAAAACCAGTACTCAGAATAAACAGCGACTGCACTGCTTAACATAGTCCATAAGTTTAAAAGAAGAAAAATACTTCTAAGAGCATTTATAGTGCTGCCTCAATAGGAAATTCCTTTCATAAATGCATTAAAACAAAATCTACTTCTCTTCTGTAACTCTGCAACAGACAAAAATCAGTCCATGATACAAAATATTTCAAGGAGGAAAGACTGTCACAAAACACTGTAACCAGACATGTTTCTTAACTCTAAATTATCCTTTTGCTAATATTTATCAGTCTTATCATTGTGCCTTACAGAAAATATATGAGAGAGGGCTGTCAAACAGAGTCGGATAATGCTGTGGGTTGTAACTGGGAAAGCAATGCAGTCACACACAAGTTGGAAGGTGTATTTCTGTGGATATTTTTAGGCCCACACAGGTCTTTAGGGTGCAGGTACCCAAAGCCACGCCACTGTGAGATGTAGCAGGGGAGAAGGAAGAATATGACCTTCAGCTTATCTTTCCCCCAGTGCTCCCAGAGAACTAATGGGCTCAGTGCTTGCCAGAACATTAACAAATGCAGTGTATCATGGGATGAGATGGGGCAAGGAACTCCCTTATCAACAGCTACTGAATCTCTGTGTACAGGAACTGTGGGAGCACAGTTTTGTTGTAAATCCAGAACATTAATCCTGGCTCCAACGCCGCCTGGCACATGGATTAAGTCAAGACATTTTATTCTCCACCTTTTTTGTTTGTAGGATTCTCATGTTCACCTTGGGTAAGTCCTTCCTTCCCTCTTGCTGCACAGCATCCTACCATTTGCCCATTTCCCCTGGAAGAAGTAGAAGGAATTGCATTTCTCCCTTAAAGAAACATCTCTCAGGGTATTTTCCAGCTGCTTTTTTTTCTTAAAGCTGACATAACTCTTCATTTTTCTCTCCTCTTTGTCTCAGCTCCACGACAACAGAGCATCAGTTAATCAGGATGACTTTTGTTTGCATTTAGCAATTCCCTAAATGGGGCATAGTTATTAGCTGAGATTAGATCTACACAAATACCAAGGTATTTGAACTGTTCTGTCATTTACAACTTCAGTCCCTGGTGTCTTGCTGGGATGTTCCAATTTCAGTTTGAAAGTACAAACTATATTTAATCCCACTCCTATAATTTACACACACATCTTTCCAATCTCACAAAGTACACCATTATTTTAGTATTTAATCCAGAAAGCTGCTAATTTAGTATTAAGAAGTTTATACTATTGTTTAATGTGTCCACTGAGAGTTTTCTTTGTATTCATTTTTTCATTATCCCGTTATTATTTTTAGATATTGCCTACTGCCCATGTAGTTTTTATTGCATCCTAGTAATACCCACATGCTAAACATCTATTTCTCTCTGAAGATCATGAACTGCAATAATTTTTTATTCAATTCCTTCTCCTTTAACAGAGATCTCTGCTCTGACCCTGTTGAAAAACATGCTTTATGGCCTCTAATAAGTCTCAAATAAAGTGAGAGGCCAACAGAGCGTTGCAGGATCAAATCCCCAGTGGAGTTCCCAACTCGCCTGTTGCTGAATTCCTCTTGGATGGAGCCTCAGCAGCAGATCAGGCCAGCAGGACACATGAAAAATACCCATTTTCCCCACTTATTTAGGCATCACCTGGTCCCTCAAGAAGCACAGCTCCAAGACAACTTAGGTGTAAAGCCATGTAGGCATTTATTTTCCCCCTAATTCAGGGATCGTGGTTCTCCTTCCAGCCTAATTATGTTCATATAAACTACAATTAGCTTTTCTTGTTTACCAATTAGCCTGGAGGATTTGCTGAATATATTTTGATGCTCAGCCACAAGGTATTTGCAGAAAGTGCAAATTATGAGCTAAGAATTCATTTGTAATACAGTGGGATCTAAATAAAGAATGAATACTTAGTAATTTATTCATGTGGTAACATCAACTACACAAAGCAATTCTTGTAAAAATCAATGCAGTCTTATTTCCTGGCAGTGACGTGGATTAAGAAAACAAACCCAAACGTATAGAGTACATTTATAAGTGATCTTTTTTTCTCTTTTTAATTCAGACAACTCATATTATCTCATACAAACTGTTTTGTGTGATATTTCTTGTTCCCAATTTCATTAGTGCTGTATTTTTTTCAACTGGTTCCACTGTTATTATCTATATGTAAAGAACATGAGAGTCTAATGAAAAACTCTTGCTACAAGCTCCCTTGAGGCAGTGAGATTCTGAGGGAAGAAAATCCTTATTGCATCCCATTTAAGGAATAATCTCATGATTTTGTAGTATACAGCAATCAACGGCTGGTTTTGACTGAATTTGATTAAATATTGAAGCTGAGGCATTTAATCAATCCTGATAAGCATTTATGGGAGGCACACTGAAGCTCAGGCATTTAATCAATCCTGATGGCCATTTATGGCAAGGACTATAGACCACAAAGCAATAAAGATTATGGCTATTATACAAAAAACTATACCACAAAAAAGAGAAAAGGGAAAAATATCTCCCACTCTCTCAGTGGAGAGAGTGGGAGATAGTAAAGTCTCTCCCACTGAGAGACTTTACTGAGCTTGAAAGCCTGTCCTTGACATCCAGGCACTTGGATGTGGATAATGTGGGAATAATCTCCACAGTACCCAATTTAGTCAGTTTGGAAGTCAAACCCCAGAGAGAGACAGAGAGATTGGAGCTACCAATGGAGAGCAGTGAGAGGATGCAAAGTGATCTCCTTCCAAAGAACTAACAAGATCCTTAGAGATCCTGTGGCCAGCAGAGCCATCCATCCAGCTACTCCTGCATCACTGTCTGACCACTCAGTCAGGAACTGCATTCCCAAGGGACCTGACTCTTCCCTGCCTGGCAGAGATTTACATCTGGCAGTATGTGACTGGAAAAATACATTAAAATTCTGTGTCTGCTGTATAGCTTTTTACACCTGCTTCACGCACACCCCTCAAAAAAAAGCCCAAAACCCAGAGAAAATTATTCCTCTTTCCCACCCAAATCACTCCTTGAGAGAACAACATTCTCTAGACTTTGGAATTTTAATCCTATTGAGAGCATATGTGAGTTTTTATCACGTGTTTCCTTACAAGTAAAAGCTTTCCAGCTGCTTCTGCAGAGTGAAAGATGCAGTCAATAAGTTTCACAAAACTTTTGGTGCATAAAGCAAAATCAAAAAGCCACTCAAATCAAATAAACTTATATTCAAACCTCAATATCGTGGGCAGCTCTGACCTCCAAAATATTGAGCCCCTTTATTTTTTAGAATTTGTATTGTAAAAAACCCCTGCTATTTGATGAAGGCACCGTTGATATTTATGCAACTCTTTCCATAAAACTTTGATCAAGGGTGGACACATCTTCAGGGACATAATTATTGTTAAACAATTAAGAATACTTTTGGGTCACATAGTCTTATTGAGGAAGCAGAAAGCCAAATGTTTTCTCAAAGAAACAGGCTGGGTCATATCCTAATTAAATGAGGTTTAAGAGATTGTCCTTAGATAATTGTTCATTACAAAGACTCCCTGACCTTCCTAAAGGAGTAGTCCTGCTTCTTGTTAAGTTAAATATCTATTTACCTGCCTTGATTGTTAAATTTGCATCCTAAGAATATTCCCTGCCTCCATGTGAGTGCACCTGCATTAATGAGAAATCAATGCCTGCTACATCTTCCCTTTCCCTGCCCCTCTCCCAGACAGCCTTTCTGCTGCTGACACTTCCAGGGAAAAGCATTCCAACAACACACAAAGCAGCGACAGCAAGTGATTCACAGCTTTCTAACACCGTGACTATCCAAATCACAGTGTTTAACTGCTATTATCTTACCTGTTAAACACACAATAATTCCGTTTTCCACTATGAATGTTCTTCCCATGTATAATTTCAGCCCTGTGTGTGCAACGGGGATGTAATAAAATTAAGTCACACATGAATGAGTTTTATCAGGCATGGTTCCAAGAGCTGTTAATTTAAAGCCATTCACAGTATATTTAAATTTTACAGGCAGTGTTATCAGTGGTGTCACTGTAGCACATTTATATTACTTTTCTATTACTTTTGAATTTTGCATTCTCCTATACAAGGCAGGGTGGATTCTGCTAATAAATGAGAAGACACAGTGAAGTGCTTCACCTTCTCAGGGAGAGGTAATTACTGTATTCAGCTCCTCCTTCCCACAGTTCTCTACTTGGGCAGTTCAGTGACCCCAAGAGATGACATTAATATTTGGGTCTTCAAATTTAACATCAAAGTATTTGCATACACTTCCCTTCCCTTTCTCTGAGAAGCAGAAATCATGGAATCATTATTTAAGAAATATTAGGAACTGGAAGACAAGTAGTTACATACAGTTGTTTGTTTTGCTTGCTTTCTGTTATTTTTTTTTTTTTTACTGATGGGTAAATCCAAAGTATAACTATTTAAAAAAACCAAAAATCAATATATAACAATAAGTATCAATATACAACAAAAGTATCAAAAGCAGGACTACAGCTCAGCACTTGTAACCTGCTGTATCCACCAGTCATTGAGACCTACAAGAAGTCCTTCAGAATTAATTGTGCTTTTACTCAGAATGCTGCTGACACTGCAGGAGATTTGGCCAGGTCAATAGGACTTTTCAGTGCATAATCACATGAGCCTGAAAAACTACCTGAGGTTTCCCAGGTATCACGGACATCAAAGGCAGTTGTGGGGGAAAATCATTTCTCTTTTCATGAAGGTAATCTGGATTTTCTGTCTTTTCTATAGATCTGATGACAGATATTTTGCCAACCAGCAACCAAAAATAAAATCCTTAAATTATTGGAGGACAAAGTCACCAACCTGAAGGTTGATTTGAAAGTTCTGTTTTTAAGATAAATGATATAAAGCAGGCTATTGGGTATTCTAGCATGGAGTATGGTGTCCTGAACAATCTAATTTTCCTTCTCAAAGGGAATAAAAATGTCAAGGGCCTCACACTTGAAGGGGAAAAATGGCCACTGTAAAGTATTGAGAAAAGCTCTGTCATACCATCTCCCTTGCAGGAAAATTCATATAGAATACACAAAATTGGGAATAGACACAAATATGGAAACTGCCTGAACTTCATGGCTTCATCTGATTCAGGCTTTAATGAAAGAGTGGTAGATGAAGATGTAATTATTGAAGAGAGTGTAAGAAACTACAAACTTGCCAGTGACTGAATAGGACTACAGGGAAGAAAAGGAAAAGAATCCAAACCAACGGAGCTATTTCAGGAAACACTCCAACACACCTTAAAGAGGCAACAAAGGGGCCTTTGAAAGCCCTTAAACCAACCTCAGTGGGGAAAGTATCAATTATAGTAGATAATTGATACTTTATGAGACTTATAGTCTCATAATTTTAAGCAGAAAGCAATAGAAAACAATGACAGAATTGTTAAGAAGAAAATTTCTGTTTCAAAATATTTGACTGCACACACAACAGAAAAGGAATGCTGGTGTGCCTGCTCTGGGTGTGTGGAGAGGATCATCAAGGTTCTGAAAGGGTGGGAACTCAGAAAACCCACAAGACATTTAGATGCACCAGGAGTTACATCAATAGTTTTGCAATTAAGACCCTAAGGGAGAAGAAAGCGAAATAAATAAATATTTAAGCAAAAGATTTTTCTCTATATTCCTTTTTTCCTACATAAATTTTATCTAATGTCCTGGTGACAATCACGAAATATGACTGGATGAAATGTATGCATAAAATAATGGTGAAAGATTTAATTTCTAGGCTCAGATCAACATCATTTGATGCACCGTTAATCACTGCACTGCAAGGAGAATCCAATTTTTACTTAAGCAAAATATTGGACTAATACTAGATTTGATTCTATAGAGAAAAATACTCCATGTTCATCAGCTTAGTGTTCGTGGACCAACCTGGCTGATATCAACTATTATTTTACCTTCTCATCTCCTTCCTTGGAGAAAACAGCCCAGATCATCACTCCAAAGACTCCAAACCCTGACAATCTGAGCAGAGGTCAGAGCTAAAATGCTTTAAGTGCCTCCAGGTTCTCCTTCATTCTCCACTAAATCCAATTCTGGAAAAAAGATTTTGGTTTCTCAGTATTAGAACTGCTTAAAGTCCTGCAGTGCAGGATGTGCTGTGCTGAAAAGATGACATCCACTTAAAGAACTTATTTTAAATTTTACCATCTTTAACATACCTTTGCTACCTGTTTGTAATAGATTGTATAGACCAACTGGACTTAAAAAGACACTTAAAAAAAGCAGTAAAAACTTGCAAGAGAGAACAATTGCAAGAGAGAATAACTGAGAACAATTGATAATTTTCTGTGTTAAGAATTTGAATATTTTTTGGGTTAAATTTCCTTTTAGAAACTGTCAAGTGACATATTCCAGAAAATTGAACATGATCTCCTTACACCATCCTCTTACAAAGGGGGCAAGTGACAGAAATAAAGCACTTGCATCTAGAAAAGTTCCTGAGTCTTTGACAGTTAGTCACATAGTATGGTGCAATTGAAGGAGAAAATTAGAAAGAAGAAATTTATAAGCATTATTCTATTAATGCACAATCTGTACATCACCCATAACATCTGGAAAGCCCTTATGATTTATTTGAAGGGAATTCTAATGATATAATCACTTCAGCAAAAGAAATATCATGACACTAATAATAATTATTATAAAAAAAAAAAGAAAGAAATTAAAAAAAGCTGCTTTAATTCCATAGGGAAATAAAAGAACCTAACCCTGAGATACAGGGATATAACTCCTGGGGAAGTGACAGGTTCTTCAAAACTACGCAACAAAAAAACCTCAGTAGGAGACTCCACAACTGCAGGGCAAGGATCTGCAAATGAAAGCAGCTCAGCAGTAATTTATGCACATGACAATTAAAAACAAAGCCGAAAAGCAGTCCGAGATGTGAAGCCTCTGCACAAACACACTGGAAGCTCTACCCTGGTGAAGCACAAAGGAAAAGTGATCAAAGGATTTCTGCGAAATAAAACCGACTACAACTGTTCAGTTTAGAGCTGCAGTGTAAGTGGCAGAGATATTAGGGCAGGAGGAAGGGATAGCAACTACACACAAACTAATAACTAGAGAAAAGCTCAGACTCCTGGGTTCTGTTGCTGTCGAAAAACATCACTATTTGTCTTAGAATCTGTTCTGCAAATCTCCACTCATTCGACACCTCCCTCACAGCGTGGTCTCCACTGCTGTTAATTAGCTGGACTTCATTTCCACAGGCACTGCCAAAGCAGCAGAATCATTGCAAAGGTAGGAAATAACAGGTACAGAGTTCTGGGGTTCCCTGCCAGCTCCCAGCCCTTCCCTGAGAGCCCCTCCCTTTGCCAGCAGC
This sequence comes from Corapipo altera, assembly GCF_003945725.1. NCBI lineage: Eukaryota > Metazoa > Chordata > Aves > Passeriformes > Pipridae > Corapipo > Corapipo altera. Next base: position 4,191,078 of record NW_020884913.1, read on the forward strand.
AGGCTGTTGTGTGCAGAGCAGCAGCATCCTCTTCAGAAGACAAACCCCAATCCCCCTGCACCAGCCAGGTCACAGCCCCTCTTTCCTGGCCCTGCCTGAGCCCAGCAGAACATCCAAACAAGCAGCACATGCCTCAGCAGAGCATAAAAGTGATGATGGGACAGATCCCCAGTGGGACAGTGGCAGCTGAGCAGGTGAGCCCACTGCACCCCACAACCAGCAGCTTAGAGATGCCAAACTCCCCGTGGCATCCTCGTAAGAGCTCCTGTTGCTCAAAGCCTCTGCCTCCCTTTGTATGTAAAACAGAACCCAATATTTTGTTCTGTTTGTGGTTTATGGGGGGTTTTTTGGTTTTTTGCTGGGGGGGCTGTTCAGGTTTTCCATTCTTTTTGAGGGGTTTTTTGTTGGATTTTTTGGTTGGTTGGTTGGTTTTATGGGTTTTGTTTTTAGAGAAACGGTTTTGCCAGTCAGCCAAAATTCTGTGCTGGATGTGAGACATGAATACATTTTGCAGCAAAATCCTGGTTTTACCTTGTCAGTCCCTATTTAACATTATCAAGAGTCATTTTCATGAAACTATTTACCCTACAGACACTTTGCCAATTTATTACTCATTCCCATTCTCTATTTATCTGTTGGAAATGCACACTCTTTCCACAGAACAGCACGTTAAAAAAAACCACAAGTTTCTTTAATGAAAAAAAAAATGCATCAAGAATTACTAGTAATGTTTCTACAAGAGATGCAAGCCTTTTATTTTACTTCCCTGCAGCTGAATATCCCACAGATTTAAACTTCCTACACGCCAAATATCCCCATGTCTCTTTGGAATCAGTGGTAGGAAACTCAGTGTAACGTGTACAAAGGAGACAGATAACAAAGTCACAGATGGCATCCCCCAACTGTGGGATTTGTTTGTTTGCTTTAACAAATGATGCTGGGCTTTCTAGAAATGCATTTATTTCCCAATTCCCCTGTGTTACTCTCTGGTTTTGAAATGTTTTAAAACTCCAGAATATCAGAACAATTACGACTTCAGCAATTATTTCATAAGTACTTTAAAACTTTTAATATCCAGTCAAGTATGTTCATAATGTGCTAAGTTTGCCTATAATTTAGATGTTACAGAACTAAAATATCCAAATCAATATCCAGAAAGTATCACATCTTTGAACCAAATTAACTTATGTAGGAGCAGTTAATCCTCAGTGTCAAGCCCTGCTGCCTTTTTATTTTTCGCCCCTTAAGTAATTTAAAAGATAATTTCCCTGAGGATTTAAAAGCCCTGAGATCCACTGTGTGGAGTAGCATCAGCTCTGCCTGGGAAGAAGGACACACTTCACATGTCTTTAAAATAAATTGCCAGAGAATGTAATGTAGCCTTGCTGGGTACTTTCATCATTGCACAACCTATTTATTATCAAGAAAATGTCAAATTCACAAGCTAATTCTGGAAGTAAAATCTTATAGATTGAACCAGGAAAATGATACTTATAAAACACAAAGAAAGAGCAGCAAAACACCTTGAAGGGAACTAAGATGATGAATCTGAGCTTGAGTATATCTGTGATTAAAGTGGAGAGTGCACTACAGGCAAGCTCTACATGTGCATTTTAAGATGTAATGGTAACATGTGCACCAAGTGAGTCCAGAGCAGTGGGAATGGATTCCCAAAGACCCACAAAATCCATGCTGTCCCATTGAATCTGTGCAATGCAGAACTGTGGGAAGCAGCTGATGCTTTCCCACTGCAGGTGATGCTCAGCTCTGGCAGATCTCCCTGCTCTGAGTTTAGCTGTCACTGCACCTGACTCTGCTCATCAGCCCATGGCCAGGATCCTGCTCATTCCTAATCCCTACAATTTACTGCTGGAAGCAGTTTTATCAAATAATTAATACGTTATCAAATAACCTGATTATGGCTCCTGAAGAAAATGGAAAGATATTTTCAGACATTAACAGAAAAATATGTGTTCTTATGCTTTGTCCTTTGATTTCCCTGCACTCTGCTGAGCAGCCAACCCTCTTCACCCTCACATATCCAGACTGGGAATCTTCTGCATTTATTTTAAAAGCTGTGGCTTCCCAAACAAACTTGAGCCAAAATCAAGTGGCTGGTCATGAATTTAAATACCTGATGAGCTTGACTGAGTTTCTGCACACTGGACAACCTACACCAGACAACTGGTATATATCAGAGGATGGAAGGAGGCTGCTCCAGGTGTGAGACACATATCCAGCAAACCAGCTTTTCCACCATGAGCAGAGTCAAGGAAAACAGTACTAGAACATGGCTTTCAGATCTAAATATCACACCTCTGGGCTGGTTTTGCTCCAAAACTGAAAAAAAACAATGACTTAAATTCAATAAAAAATGTGAAAAAAATGACACTAACCATATATGTTTACACTGAAGATAAATCTCAAAAACTTGCAATGTTCTCAATTTTATAGTGCTGGAGAAGGCAGTATTTTGACAGAGTACTTAGGTATTCGATATTTATAACCCTGCTTTGAGGGAGGAAAAAAAACCCCAAAACCAAAAAATGCAACCTTTCTGGAGTTACAGAGGAAAGACAAGTATTTATAAAGAGGAATTATTTTAAATTCAATGTGCTAAATAATTTAGCACAGTGTGTTGTTTAGCAGAACCTTCAGTTCCCAAAGAAAAAGACCAATGTCTAATCAAAGTTGCCCACCTGGAAAATTGTGGTACTTGTTCAATGTTATCAGAATAGGCTCATTTACTACAGTGGCATTGTACAAAAATAGTCCTGTGTATAAAACATTATCCTGATTATAGGATTACTCCTGTTAGCAGCCATTCATTTTAAAGCATCACTACCCTTCTTAAGGCAAGACAGAGTGGTGTGTTATTTTACAGCAGTGGTGGTGAACACTGCACCCTAATCACGGAGCTCCTTGGGATAATTACAGCTCAAATGCCGGGGTAGTTGACTAAGCTCCATCTCTTAATACCTGCAGTACAAAGGCATCACAGAGGAGGCAAATCTCAAGGAGACTTTAAGTTTCCAGCTGTTAAATGGCCTCCCAGTGCACTGTCCCTGCAGGTCACCATTGCATCTGCACAGAGGCATCAGCTGCTTCCCTGGGATCCCCATGCCCTGCCTTTTCCCTGGGGGACAGCTAAACTCAGAGATCTGCCAGAGCTGAGCATCACCTGCAATGGGGAAGCATCAGCTGCTGGCTGCTGCTCAGGATCTGTCCATCCACCAGTCAGCAAATCCCAGCAAAATCTAAGGGAGCACAAAGGAATGCAGCAGCTGAGTGCCCGGGCAGAGGGGTGTGGAGGCAGACTGGGATAAAGGGAAACAAAGGGTTTTAATAAGTCTGAGATCCCTGTAGAGTCATTAGCCAGCAATAACCACCAAATAAGACAGTGTCCTTTGCCTACTCAGCCCTGCCTGAGCAAACAAGGCAGCAATCACCCAGAGACTGGCACTGGACAAATTAAATGACCCGTTTGTGCCTGCACAGGAATGAAAACCTACTGCTCCTCACACTAACATGCAATCACCTCCATCACTTACACTCCTTCCCCAAGGAAGGGGAGGGACAGGAGCCCTCAGGGTGTCAGTGCATTCAGAGATGCCCATCCCTCTATTTAATGGTTGTGAAATAACTGAAGGAACAAGGATTAATTTAGGGAGCGAGCACTGTCAGGCAATCAGACAAGGCTCTTGAAACCTGACATCCAACCTACTTGGCCAAACACAGTAAAGAGAGCATTCACATCATCTGTTGGTTGGACAGAAGTAGTGATATAGGACAGATTAAACACAGTTTTATTTTAGAATGAACTTATTTTACCAATAGTATGAAAAGCAAACAGAAAATGAAAATTAATAATAGCACAGTTTGCTCTCCCATATGCTTTTCTATCTCACTATTTCACATGGCACTATAAATGATATTAGATTGCTTGCTTACAAGTAATGACCCATTGAGTAGGATCCTGGCAGATACCTAACAAGATGCACTTCTCTAATTGACTTCATTGTTGGAGTGATTAACTAGCTCTAACTTCCCTTCTTGATGTGAAATGTGCCCAAGTCGTTCCAAGCGTTTTATAAAGGTTTTCTCCATGAATGCTTGTGTGCAATGAGAACAAATCTGGAAGATGAAATTCATGGTCTGTTTTAGAAGAGGGAACATGTGCATAAACGTCCTTGTGAATCTCAAGGTGAAGGAAGTTTTCAGCTTTTTTTTTATGACACATTTTTGTCATTGTTACCATCAGTGATGGCTGGAGCTGACATTCCTATTAATAAGTTTTCAAAATAATTCTCAAGAAACCTAGTGAGGAGAGAATAAGTCCAACAGACTGGTATCCACATGGTCTCACTGGACAAATCTCTTGGAATTGCAAAATTTTGATGACACAACAAATGTCTGTCCGCATTTTCCAAACTTTTACTCTAACACGGACTGATGCTGATCCCTCATATGGGAAAATCAAGAGAAAACTCAAGTCTGCAGCACAGAAACAGGGAGAGACCAGAATAAACCAGACTCTGGTGAGCCAGAAGCATGTACAGAGCTGAGGGAACAGGCACAGAAATGGAGCAGAGCCAGGATTTCAGCACCAACAGCTGACCACGGGTGGAAACTCCCCAGTAGCCACAGTAGGTTGAGTTACAGCACAAACATTCATTCCTTGCTTTCCCAAAAGCACTTTTATCAGCTCCCAAAGGTAGGGAAGTCTGAAACTGTGATTCTGGTTATGGTGGCAGAGGCCCAAGAGCAGTTGCTGAATAATTGGCTCTCCACTTGAGAGTGATGCTGGCATGGTAGGAATGGATACAAATGTAGACCCTGTTTCAGGGAATTCACAATTTATGACAGGATGCAGTAGCTTGATACCAGATAAACAGGTCAGGAGGTGGACAAATACGAATGTGGTTCTTTGAATTCACGGGCTTGGTAATTAGTGCAGTTTCAATTACCCATCAGAATGGGGTGGGGTGTGTAGAGAGTACAATTTTACTCCAGCCTTTCCATTCTGGAGTTTACCAAGGTATGCTGCTCTTCCAGTTTTGAGTTTTAAACTGGATTTCTCTTTCCTTTCACATCCAATTTGGAACATAATTTTTCATTGTCATTCTGAGATGTGGCAGCAATCAAGTGGAAATAGCAGCCAGTAGCCACAGTAAATCATGACCAGGGAGTAATTAACTTGTCTGTAATTAAACATGGTATCTGCTAAAAAACTGTGACATCTTATAACTAAAGAGTGGAAAAATTCACATCTAGCATAATTATTGATGATCACTTCAAGTGGAATTTATTATTAAGGCATATACAGCAAGAAAGCAGATCATCCCATGCCCTGAACATCCTCACTCTAAATAAGTAATTTCCTCACCCAGACCATTATTGTGGACTGGCTCTTCAGAATGACCTCTGAGTTCCCCAACTATTGAATGACTGTTTTGCCAAATATCCATTTCATCCAAACTTGCAGATTTCTTTAAGTCACTGTTAGAACTGGTATTTCTTATGATCTCCAGTGTAACTTCTAAATTGCTTAAGGATGCTGCTACAGTTTACAAGGAACAGAACCAACACTACATTTTAGAGCTCTATGGGTCAGAAAGCATCACAGCACCTGGTCTTAGCCCCACCTAATTCATACTGTGGGCACTTTCAGAGATGAAGAACATAGAGGTAACATATATTATTGTGTCAGGATTTGAAAATCAGTCCCAATTAATAGTCCACCTTTGGCTGACTTCCATCACACATGAACACCAACCACTCTAATATCAAATGTTATCTGCACATTACAAAACTGAGCATCATTCAGAGCAAAAGAGTCACCTCAAGTGTTCCTGGACTTCTACTGAGGCAAGACAAGAGCCTGATTTAAGTGGCACTACCTACATAATGTGCTTATTTAGTACTAATACAAACAACTGTGCTTTTATTTACACAGGTCCCCATGAATGTCTAAACTATGGCAACTAAGCACAGGCAAAATAAGGACACAGGTGGTTTAATATCTGTGGGTGCTGACAGGACCTGTCAGCATAAATACAATGCACAGTAACTGTCAAAATGCAAATAGTGGAAAAAGTCCTTAAGAACAGCTTATTACCATTGCTGACCTCCACGAGAACACTGCTGTGCCAAGAGCTTCTAACACGCTGAAATGCAGAGATATAATTGGCTCTATATAAGCTGAGCTTAGGGTTGCAACAAGAAAAAAAAATATTGTTTAGATGCTAATTAATCCTATAAAAGTACAAGGAGGAGTGAATTGTACCATTAAATTGCCACTCAGCTGGTTTTTCGAGCTCCATAGTCAATTTAAAAAAATAAAAATAAAAGGAATCGAGTACACACTGGATTATTAGAAACAATTTCTCCTTTTCATAATGAAAAAATAAATATCTTACTGCTCTGCTGTTTCAGGCCTGTGGGGTTTTGTGATGTCTCCTCTTGGGCTCGCAGTGAAAAGACCCTATAAAGCTGCTAAGCTATGACACAAACTGAAAACAACCTCACAGGAAGACCTAATAGAGTGTATTGTTGGCTCTAATTCTAGATTTGAATATAGATGCATTCAGATTTCTGCATTTAGACACTTTGCAAATAGAGGCAATACCAGTACCTGGAAAATACATTCCTCTGCTGCTCTGGGAATATTTTGACTTTTGCTCCCCAGGTACAGACATGGTACCTTTCCTCCTGCTCACAGGGAAGTTAATAATGTATTGGATGACTGATACAAGAAATGAATCATTGTTGGATATTTCTGTGGTTTCAGATCTGTTTGTTCTGCAAAGCCTTTTGTTCTAATATTTATAAGGTGCCACCATCAGATATCACAGAATCAGAGAATCAGTGAAGGGTTTGGGTTGGAAGGGACCTTCGAGATCATCCAGTCCCACCCCCTGCCATAGACAGAGACACCTTCCACTAGCCCAGGTTGCTCCAAGCCCCATCCAACCTGGCCTTGGACACTTCCAGGGATGGGGCAGCCACAGCTTCTCTGGGCAACCTGTGCCAGGATCCCATCACCCTCCCAGGGAAGAATTTCTTCCTCTCATCTAAACCCACTCTCTGTTTGAAGCCATTCCCTCTTATCCTGTCACTACACACACTTGTAAACAGTCCCCATCTTTCTTGCAGCTCCCTTCAGGTCCTGTAAGGGCACAATTAGATCACCCCAAAGCCTTCTCTTCTCCAGGCTGAACAATCCCAATTCTCTCAGCCTTTCCTCATAGGGGAGGTGCTCCACCCCTCTAGCCAACATGGGTTATGTCTGGCTATACAGCCCAAATTGTTATTTTCCATGAAGAAAACATACCTTGCCCTCTGAACCACAGCTCATTCCATAGTAAATATTTATATATGGTGGTGCATTTTGGCAGGGAAGCACACTAGCACTGTGATTAAAAAGATGGAATTATCTGCATGTTGAGCAAAGAGCTTAATGCCTCCATTTAGAAATATGCATCTAGTTAAATCCAGGCTTATGGGTCTTCCTCCTACTGATGGATTTAAGCACATGCTTAAGTGCTTTTCTGAAGCAGAGCTTAACAGATGGAAAACCTTTTGAAACAAGAAGACTAAAAATCAAAAAGTCTTGAAAGATGGCTATTTAAATCTCCACATAATCCTATTTGCTCAAATATTTACAAGATTCCTTTTCTGTCAACAGCAAAAATATCATTATTTTAATAGCTTTAGAGAACAGGTTAAACAGACAACTGAGAGGACCAGGGAAAATTAATTTCATAAATTCAAAGTGCTTGCAAATCCTATTTTCCCCTCACTACCTGACCCTAGATGCTGCTGCTAAGTAGTCTCAAACTGGGGGCTTGTTTTATGTCTCCACATGTCTCAGTACCTGTAATACATACCTATTCATACCATGACAACTAGTTCAAGCTGATCTATCAGAAGAGGAGACAGAGAACACAAGAGAAAAATAAGCTGTTATTTAAAAGCAAAAGCCTGTTGCCAAAGGGTATGAAAAGACCAAACACTTTACAAAGCTTCTATGGCAACTTAACTTATCTGAGTAAATGATACAGCAATTTAGAATAAAGCTGGAAAGAATGTGATGTGTGGAATTAATGAAGTGTATGACAGGGAGGGAATGTGAGGTAAAAACCCTCAATTGTTAATGCATTTACAAAGTTAGAAATACACAAAACAAATATTTCATTAATTCAGGTATCATTAAGAGCAGGGGGAAAAAAAAGCTCTTCGGAGAGATTTATACCAACTATTGTCCTTTCAGAAATAAATAAATCTCCTTTATTTCAGTAAGCAAATAAAAACATGCAGAATGGGAGGGTCACCTGAGTGTGACCTACGAGGTTGAGGAAAAAAAAAGTGTTACTGCTGATATAACTAATCACTCTGCTCAAGAAAAGATAGATCTGGAAGGAGAACACGAACACTGAGGAGCAGGAGAATGAAGGGTTTTGGCAGAACTCAGCAGCAGAGATTGCCACAGCAAATGCTCATTGCAGACAAAGAACAGTTCAGCAGGAATAAAGCTGGAGATATATTTTCATGATAATGTCCCAGCTCTCCATTCCCTCTAACTCCCAAACATCTGCTGGTATCTATTATGGTATTTACATTTATCAGAGTCTTGGCCTTGTTATGGGTCCTACCAGAATGTAACACTGGAAATTACTGTATTGCAGCTAAAAATCTGCTGGTAAGTACACACTGATATCAAATTGCACTGATATGCTTGAAGTCCAGCATATGCTAAAAACTCTTTTGCTGGAGCAATGACAAAAATCCATGGTTTTTCAGGATAAAAAACAAATAACTGGAGGACAAAACAGCTAAAGTGGAAAGGATAAAAAACAACTAAAACAAAGAGTGGAGCTGTGTCACTGAGGTCCAGGGCCGCCTGATTATCACTCCTGTCAATACACTCCATGATGGAGTTTTAATCAAGTCCCACTCCAAGGGCAGAGCAGCCCTGTGCTCACAGCCAGACAAATTCTATTTACCCAACATCAACAGCATTCCCAAAAAACAGACACAGTGTTTCCCTAATCTGAGGAGTTTGCTGATTTCTGTGTAATACTGCTAATTCTAGAAAGACTAACTACTGTGCTAATGGTGTCCACAGCTCACATCCACTCGTTTTAAAATTATTGGTGACATTTATATGTGTTTTCATAGGACTAGTACCCGACTCAGGGAAAATACGTCCCAAGAAAGATGCAAGATTTCATGTTCCATTTGATATTTTCAAGTTTTGGAGACTTGTACAATGGTTAAATGATTAATATATTTATCCAGCAAAATCCTGCATTCATTATCAGTTTATTATCAGCTAGTGAGACAGAAAATAAGACCAAATTTGCAGAAGTGAGCACCTCTCTTGCAGTGTGGAACTACTGGAGAATGTAAGCACTCTCAACATTTACAAAATGAAGCCCTTGATGTTTAAACACTGACATTCTCTCTGTGATGTCAAATGGGTATCTTTGCCTTTTGTGAAGACTGGGATTCACAAACAGAATGCAAAAATGGTATTTATCACAATGAGTGGGAGACAAGGAAAAGGGGACAGCAAGAAAAAATGCGACCCAAGGAAAGGAAATGAAAGAATACACATATGTGCTGCATTAATAAAAGACTTAAGAGAAAAAGAGATCCATCCTAGAAAAGACTAGGCAATGGCCACAGTAAAGCCAGTGGATAGGATTAGATAAAGAGCTTAAAAAGATAATAAAAATAGTTTATTCAAGAAATAAAAAAGAAGGAGAACGGGTACAAAGGGGAAAAGAATTCACATTTTTAGCACAATGGACAATGGGAAAACTATTCTGAGCTCAGCTATACATAATTACATCTTGTTACCTCCTATACAGCAGAAAAATATTTCAGGTCATTGTGGATGAATTTACAGAAATACAAATGTTTCAGAAGTTTGGAGGTTTAAATATTTGAAAATATTACCGTATGTAAACCATACCAACTTTGTCTGGCTGTATGTGTTCAATATACAAGAACAGAAAAAAATCCCATCCAACCAAAGCCTCTCACCTGAAGTGTGCCACACAAGAGTAGAGGAGTGATCCCACAGAATAAAAAATTACATCTGAGGGTAGTTCTTGTGTCAAAAAACATTCTGTATGCTACTGGGCTCTTCCATAACCAGAAGAGTCACACTATTTCTCCAGCATGAAAACAAAGAAAATACACATTAAAAAAGCTACCCCACAGTCACTTAACTCAGGTGGCAACACATACAGGCTAAATGATGAACCAAGATATTGCAAAGTAATAGAACATATTCTTCTACCTTATGTTCTTGTAACAACTGACCACAATATAAAAGTCTATTAAGGTAGACACTGAATAACTGGGTGTCCTTCTCACCAGAAAGGGTAAGGCTGAAATGTGCCACCAAGATGTTGTGTGTTATAACCATTACACTGCCTGATGTAGCCAAAGCCATGTTAGTGTTTGATTGATGATCAAACACAGTGTTTGATTGATGATTGTTAGTGTTTGTTTATCAGCTGAGCCAGAGGCAATACAAGAGACTTTAACCCTGAACTCATGGAAGAGCCATAGTTGAGACCTTCTCACTGGCCACACGTGTTTTGGGCTGTAAGACACAGACTGAGGCAAAACATAAGGAAAGGAGAAAACCAAAGCTCTTGGTCTGCTTGTACAAAACTTTGAGTTCTTTCACCATAACACCTCCTTGGTTTATAGTAACTATTGTCCTTTCAGAAAGAAATAAATCCACACCCCGTGTTCCAAAGAGGTGGACAAGGAACTCTGTGGTAGACGAGCTGAGCAAAACAAGTGACAAAAGATGTCCTTGCCCCAATAGGCTTGTAATGGGAGGATGCTGTTCCAATACAGAGCAGCAAATTACAGAGAGAGCCATGTGGGGTGGTCTCTGCAGCCAGCAAGCTCTGTGCAGCGAGTTTTTAGAATTGCTCTGAAAGGTGAGAGGAAGGAAGTTTGACACAACAGACCCAATTCAGCAAGTTCCCTGCGTGCAACTCTGCCTCATAGAGGGAGTCCACGGGCTGGAGTTCATTGACTGGAAACCTCTCACAGAGAAGGATTTAAAAATTGAATTCTGCTTTCTAACTAAAAGAAAAACACTTCATGGAGAATTAGTCTTCAAACAGCAACTGAAGGCTTCATACTTATTTCAGAAAAGCTATCCAAGAACAACAATCAGTACTGTCAAGCCCTTAGAGTCATATTTAAGTAGAAGAAACCATTCTTGCTGTCACATTTGGTGTAACTTCAAGCTCTAATATGAAACAGTCAGTCCTTCATGGAATATTTTTTAGATAACCACCACAGAAATCAGAATCCACAGCTTCCTTTGAAATATAGAGAATTATCTTGTTCTAGAAACAGACTTTAATTTCAAGAAAAAAAGAAGTGCTTAAAGAGGCTCTGAATATAGTGAAGATATTATTTCAAATGTGACTAGATATCCTTCTTATTTACCTCATTAAGTTGATATTGATATTCAGGTCACACACTGGGGCTCCCTCTCCCACAGATACAACATTTGGTCAAGGGTAGGAATGACCAAACACCATTGGTGTTCAAACAGAAGCTGGTTGAGAGGTGTTAGTGATTGTGAGGTGCTCTGACACGGTACATAAATGTCATGTAAACAGCCTGGCATAGGCAAGGAGAATGAAATACCAGACCATCCAAGAAGAGACAGAGGAATATTCCCAAATGCTCAGCATCAGCTCACCTGCTTCCTCTGAAATCAAAAGTGATGTTCCCATTTCCTCCAAGAAATGGACTAAAGAAAATGTTCATCACTTCCAGAAACACTACCCCAGAGCACAACTGGAAAAGAACCACAAAACTTCAGCAGACCAAATTCTCTTCACCAGCCCCCACAAAATTACTCTAGAGCAGTAACTAGGATAACTTTTTCAGACAAGCAGGATTCAGACTGAAATCTGGAGACCCCAGGGAATACTTTGTATGCATCATGAATTCATAGTATTATTAAAGATTGTTATTCATAAGCAGTAAAAGAGAATAGCAAAAGAGACCAGTGTGTATGAGAGACTCCAGAGCTCTTTGGAAGAGTAGACCTGTTGTGCTTTACAAACTCAACAAAAACTCTGAAAAGTCCATATGAATTTTGTTCCCAGGAGGCAAACAGAGAGGAATCTTTCTTATGGACACTCTTGGGATGCTGCTGCCAACACATTCTTATTAAGGTGGGTAGAAGGCACTGTAAGTCAAAACTTTGGGCTTGTGAGATCTTAACACAATAATTCAACATTCTATTAGAAATGCAACAGCTATATCAGGTGAAAGTATGACCAAGGGTATCCTTAAACTGGTAGCAGAGGAATCCACAAAGAAAATTACACTGAGAAATTATTTTTCCCTACATTATCTTTCTTCAACCCAGCATATCATACAAGTTATTTACAGTGGGAAATCATTCTTCAAAATCAGTCCCCAAAGCATTTGATTTGGAGGAACTTGTTTAGGTCTTTGTTGTTTTCTTTATAAAGCCAAGCACTATTATCCTTAGGAGTAGCAACTGCAGAGCTTCTCAAAGTTTTGACAACTTGGTCAAGGAAAAAAATATCTTGGCTTTGACCTTGAGATTAGCTCAGTTGGTCAGAGCATGGTGCTAATAATGGCAAGGTTGTGGTTTTGATCCCTTTATGGGCCATTCACTTAAGAGTGGGACTCCATGTTCCTTGTGGGTCCCTTCCAACTTAAAAGATTTTATAATAATGCTGCATTCATTAAACAAAATAAAAAGCCTTTTGGAGAAAGTGTTTCACTTCAGAATATAATTAAAAAAGAGCTTTCTAAATTCTTTTCTGGATGGAATGAGGGCACTTGACAATGTTCTGACTAAGGAATGCCTGAAATAACTGCTCAGTGAAATGAAAGTCCGTGAGGCTTCTGCAAGATGGTCTGAAAGAAATTGCTAGTGAAGATTGACTGAGCATTGCTGAATTGGACAGAGTTGTGAAAGACTCCTCTAAAATAGCTTTGTAGAAACTCTTTCTTGCAGAAATGTTCAAGCTTACTGTCCAGCATGACCACATAAAACTCTTTCCTAACACCCAAAGATGACTTAGCTTTGTGCCTTGAGCCCCCGTGCCCATTACAGGGAGCAGCAAAACAGACTTTCCCCACAACTTTGTTGTTGATGTGACACACAGCTTTGTCTCTGCTCACGAGTTCTCTTTATATTCAAGCAAAGCTCTTTGCAATTTGGGCTGCTCCTCATGAAGCATTTGTACAGCATCCACACAACAGGGTCCTGATATTAATTAACAAGTTGTGCTACAATAGGCACCATTCAAGTCTACTTACAACACTATACAAGTAAAAATGGCAAGATAAATGGTAAAGCAGTGGAGAACCAGCCCCAGTGTACAAATAAGCAGTTTTCAGCTGTCTTTCCCCTTTGTGCTAATTTATAAAGCACACAACAGTAATTTGGGTTTTGCTGCTATTAATCCCGCTTATTATCAAGGGGATTTTAGTAGTGTTTATTCAGAATTTATGATGAAAATTTATAGGACAGTAGTGTCAGGGGAAAGAGAAAATTTAGGACTAATTGTAGGCAATTGGTAAATTGCATCATCAGCAAAAGTTGGTGAATAACTGATTCCCAATACACATATCTCAGCAATTTTTCCTTTAAAGGTAAAAGAGAAGAAACACTGCAAGTTTGTTGTGCTTACAGGAAAATATTGGATTAAAACAGAAGAGCCTGCTCTGAGTCTGTTGAAGACTTCAGAGCCTTAAAAAATCTGGCAGTGACTTGCTAGATTTTCCCAGATAGGACTGAAAGAAACTGAGGAAGCTCACAGTAGAGATGAGTAAACACTGAAAGGTAAATACTTACAGAGGGCAAATACTTTATATTTGTGTTAAACTGGGTACCAAGTTAAGATTTCATGGAAACTGTGCAGATTTACCCATTTTATTATCTTGCCCAAGCCACAGCCATACAGCTAATTTCATTAGCAGCCTGAACTTTGATCACTGGCCCACCACAAATGAAGAAATCTAATTTTTCACTCTTTAGTAAGTTAATTGAACAATTCAACTGGGACAACAAGATAAATGGAATGGTTATTTTCTTCAGTAAATTTAACAAAAAAAAAGATGTCAGGGAGATGAGATTGAAAATGTGAGGATTTCAAGAACAAACTCTGACACAGGTAAGCAGCCACTACCAGAAGTAGACAGTCAGGCATTGCAAAAAGTCAGACTGTTGATAACAAATCCACTGAGCCCCCCTCACTACAGAGCTCCAGAAAAGGAATCACGTGGGTGATACATATTGCAGGAGGTACAGACAGAACATTGTCAAGTGTGGGTGAATTATCAGCATCTCCCCTTCCTTTCACCATCACATTCAGCTGCAAGCTGGCCTCGGGCAGCCTTGTTTCCACTACAAAAATTGCAGGAAATGCAGATATAAGATATGAGAGAAGAAGCAAAATGCTCCCCATTCTGTTCACTCAGCTGATAGTGAAGGTGGTGGAAGTAGTTGCAAACAGCTGGTGTCCTGATGCCATTGGCCTGACGTGAATATACATTAAAGAATTATAACCCATGAGTCCTGAAAAATTATCAAGGCATAATTTGCCTTGGTATCAGAATATTTAAAAGCTGTTCTTTTGTCTGCTCTTGCTCCACCCTGGTCCCCAGCAAGGAGCTGAGCAAACCCTACTCAACTGTCTCTCTGAGACTTCAACAGCACTAGAAACAGAGTTGGCTTCACTGAGGGGAGGGGCAGGAGGAAGACCCACAGCCTTTCACCTTTTTTTTTTTTGTTAGTTTTCCATGTCTTTTATCTAATATCTCACAGAATTTCAAGATTCTTCTCATCCTCTATTTAGGGAAGCTGATTTTTCAGCTACAACACACTTCAATATCTTGTGCTGTGGCACATACTCAACAATACACCAAGCAGCCTTCAAAACATCAAAAAAGATCCAACCAAGGTCAGTAGGAGAGAGAAGAACCCAAAGGCTTTAGAGTAACATCTCAGTTGAAATCACTACCATAATGAAATCAGTAAGAGTTTGGTCATTGGCTGCCACCAGGTCAACCTCTGCTGTTCACCATATGCAATCTTAGAGCCAGCACTGTAACAAAACAGAATAAAAAAAGGGAAGGGAGAGATTTGTTCACACTTGGGTTTCCAAATTATTTCAATACCACGTAAAAAACCATCTTTTGACAGCTTTGTTCACAGCAGGTTCCTTACCTCTACAAAAGAAAAGTCTTCCCCAGACTTAACATCAGTGAAGATGAGAAAAATTGCTCACAAAATAAACCACACCATTTTAGAAAGCTGTAAGAATCAGTCCTGTGGATAAAAACATTATTTAAAACAAGTTCCCATTTTTCCCACATTTTTACAATACCCCACACCTTGGCCAGTATTCATTGTAGCAGTTCTATTACATGTCCACTTTCTAAACAGTACAAAACAGTCCCCTTAAAATGGGAGAGAGTAAAATGAATATTATATTCCATTTATTTCTGTATAATCTTTTTCATACAATGAATCTCAAAGTTTCAGGGATATAATAATGACAGCATTTACCCAATTTTTTCAAATGTTATGTTCAGCTTCATAACTCTTAAAAGCCTCACGTTCTAATAGGGCAAATTATACTCCTTCTAAAAATGCTGCACAGAGAAGTTACATCTGTCTTCCTTTTTTAAAATTTGTTATACCACTTTTCCACAGAGCAATGGCTTCCAGGTTTCAGAGGTGCTGAGCACCTCCATTAGAATTCTTAGTCCCATTTAAGAAAAAACAGACTAAAATTTATATATGTTATAGGAGGTGAAGGGTTATAACCCATCTTACTACGTTTAGATCAACAGCATGAGGGTGACAGGTCCAACTCAAGTGTGGAGGGACTGGTGTCATGGTGTGCAGTGCCACTGTACCATTCCTGCCATCTGGAACATTCCACTGATGTCAGTTGTTAAAAGAAAACGTGGAGCTATCCTAACAACACCATGATGCACACAGAGGACAATCTAGTTCCAGAATGTCTCAGTAGAAAAAAAACCCTAATAGTGCTAATTTAGCCTCTTTCTTTTTTTTTTTTTTTTTTTTTTTCACTTGAGCCAAGCAGAGCTTTGGAGAAAGAGCTGGCATCTATTAAAAGGATTGATGTCCAGGTCTTCCTAGTACCTGCTGAATCACTGTGGATAATGGTGAAGCAATAAAGCCCATGAATCTGCTGCAATCTCTAATCTTCCATGTCTGATCCACAATTACAGCGCCGGGCCAGGGCCTCTGGAGCCATAGATCCAGCAGAGCCACCAATACTGACAGGAAGCCATTAAGAACTCCTGCTCTTCAGCCCTCAAGCTGGACTGGGAAATGCCAACATCTTCATTCACTACATCAGAATCAGAATAGATTTTATTTAAGTAGCTAACAAAAAGACAGAGCATCGTATGGAAATGCACCCAAATCTTTTATTCATATGGCAGAGTCCTGGGGGAACAACCACTGCCTCCTGAAATGCTTTCTCCTCTCCTCAGCTGTAATGAAAAACCTCCAGTAATTTTTGTTGTAAAAAGTATAAAAAGACTAAGTCAAGCTGCAGGAACATTCTATTTCAATGACTGTGACAGCATGATGCCCTAAAATTGATAGAAAGAGGCTCGTGGCAAGAAAAAACTATTTAGAACAACCACTGTCCACACCAAGTCTACTCTGCATGAAATGATGTCATTGTGACCTCTGAGAAGAACTAAAAGGCATTGAAAGATGATAATATAGCAGTATATGCATACAGAAAATGCTATTTCTAATGTGTGTTTCATACAAGACTAGAGCATGCAGAGGATGTTTAGGTGCCAAGGGATGAACATCGAGTCTTAAAACTGAGGTTCTCCATGAGAAAGGGGAAGGTAAAGCTTTTTAAGCACTTTTGAACTATATGACAGCCTGTGCCAGACTGGGAATAAAAAAACAGGAGGATGAAGGGAAGGAAGAACACCATGTTGAACAGAGAACATAAATTTAAGGAGAAAAACCCCCATGATGCTTCCAGTCCCAGACAGTTCTAGACACTGCAGAGGATTTCAGCATCAGAATCCCTCTTCTATCCACAATATTCATCAGAAAGAGCACACCAGGTCCTCACCTACCAATATAATATGGGCAAATTTGTGCTATTTCCGACTGTTTCCTTTGCCAGACAGCACTGAATCCATTGAGGAAGGTGCACAAGAATGGTAGGTGCAAATCTGAGTAGCTCAGCCTGGAGCTGCAAGGATTAATACACATCTACAAACTGCTGGTGAGTAGTGAACCACCTTCCCAGAAAATATATTCTTGCCTGCAAACGTATCAAAGGCTAAATTTATATTAATAAGAAGGGTAAAATGTTTGACTGAAAGACTACACCAAGGTGATTTTCTGCCACAGAAGCACAGTTTGCCAATGCATTCAGAGTTTAAATTACAAGAAGGTTAAGTGGGTTTTTCAGTTAATTTGTGTAACTTTAGATATTGCAAACTCCATCCATTATCTCTTTAAGAAGAGTGGAAACACAGGTGTGCTCTATTCCACAAAAATTTATAAAAATGACCACTGTGACACACGAGTCAGCCTTTCCTCCTTTCTCAGGTCAGCAGACACACACTGCAGACAATTATAGAATAACAGAGGTTGGAAAAGACCTTTAAGATCATCAAGTCCAACCATCAAGCCAGCACCACGACCATGTTTACTGTTAAACCATGTCCTCAAGTGCCATATCCACATGGTTTTTGAACACTTCCAGGGATGGTGATTCCATCCAAAGCAGAAAGAACTCCCCTGTGGCTGCAGAGCCTCTAAAGCACCATCACATCCCCAAAACACAAGGAAGCTGGGTAGATATTTTCTAGGGCTGCCACCAGCTCAGCCCGTGGCTGCTGCTGGAAGCAGGACCCTGAGTCTGATAGTCCTTTGGAGTGATGCCCCAAATTTCCAGTCTGCTGAACGGTGCCACTGGGAACACAGGGGCAAAGCACTGTCCCGAAACAAACATCTCCAAAGCAAAACAGGGACTGTGAAGACACTTCTTCCCCACCTCGGGTCCTGAGCTGAAATACCCCCAATGATAACAAGACTCCAAGGGATCACGATTTTAAGGAGTAATCTGTCATGATGGCAGGTGGATATCCTAGAGCTGGGTGCAGGATCAAATCCCAACTGAACATCAAAACATCAGATGGCTGAACAGACTCACAGACTAAGAATTATTAAATAAGAATAGAAAGACACAGCGTTATCTACCCTCAGAGGAGAAAGACAAAATGTTTCCTTTTTCTCTCAAGTGTTCAGACATTTGTGCTCTGTAACGAGTCACCTTAATAGATTTAATTATGGTTTTCTCTACCATGTATACTAATGTCTGCTGCTGAAAGCAAAGAAGGATATTTTTCTGGGGAGTGAACTGTACTGACAGTAATGTTCAGTGGGATTTGCTGCAATATCCCAGACATATTTAATATTAATACTGGGTAGTCAAGTCCTTTATTTTTCCAAAAGCACAAAAATTGTACATGTAGAAGGATATACAGTAGGTTCAGCCACAGTTCTGCCACTTGTCTGTCACGTGAAAAGCAGAGAACGTTCTTAGTTTTAAAACACAGGATGAATTATTATTGTTTTTTGACTTATCTTTGGGTGGGTCAAATTTACATAACAATCCTAATTTGTCCTGTAGTGTTTGTCATTTCTAATTAAACTGTGGCCTGCCATGAGGTGGCAGCATGCTCCCAGCTAGCTCCACAGGAAGGTGAACATGGCACAGAGGAAAGAGCATCTGGCAGCCCTCACTCAGATAAAGGAAAGACTGTGAGTGTCTAATATGCAACAGAAAGACAAATCCACTTTATATCAGGAGGGTTTAAAATATAAGATAATAACAACATGTTGATATAGTATTTACAGAACAGGACAGCCTTGCTGCTCTGACCAGTAAGACACTTCAGTCAATATTCTTATTGCAGAGCTTAATCCAAATGTCATATGAGCCTCCTGAGGCTCGGAGGCAGCTGGTAGGAAACAACTGAGTTCATGAAGGGAAGGGATGGTGTGTGAATGCAAACCTTCAGCCTTTGTTTATGGTTGTCATGAGAGGCCTGACAGAATTTTTCTCATGTTCCTCATAATTTCATAGATAAAAATGATCATGATCTAACAACAAGGCTGAGACACACTGATGTGCAAGACCTTTCACCAGCCAAACTGCTGCAAACAAAGAATTTGTTTGGTCAAATTGGTCATTAAATTGGTCAGATTCACTATTAAACTATAGAGAAGATGGCAGTAGGAAGGACACCAGTGAGGTGATAATGGCACCTGTGACTGGCACTGGTCATCACCAGGTAGTTGGAGGTACGAAAGCAAAGAGAAGGGGCAGGCAGAGATCTGAGGGAGCACAACGAGGGAACTGAATGCTCCCCAACACCTGGAACAAGAGGGAATATGATTCCTGTATGTGAGACTGAGGTTAAAGCTGTACCTCATTTTACCTGCCCTACAAGCACATACGGTCCAGGAATTGTACCCTTGGAAGTGGCAGCTTGAGGAGAGACAGGCAAACAGCATCCACAGCCACAGCAAACACAGGGATGCTGAGGAATTTTTGCAGGCACAACAATAGCACAATGATTGCTCTTTTTCTTTATTATTACATGAGAACCTCATTCAGGAAGTCTTTGAAACAGATCCAAAGAACAAATCATTATTGTCTGTCTGCAAAACAGCCAAAAACGTTTTACCTGCATTTGTTGTAGAGTTTATTTCACATGTTACCTGGAAATAGCAAAGCAGCTGCTTTAAATTTCCTCTTGGTGGTTTATGAAGAGCTATTCTGAACCTACCTTTGCCTACATCCCCAAGGAGCTGATACTGCTGGTGTTTGTGTTTTGAAACCCCAAGCAAATATTTCTTCAGTGGAGAGAGTGTCCCCTCTCCACTTTCTGGTGATTTTGGGAGATAACAGGCTGCCTTATTCCAGCTTCAGAAAGTAAGAGTATCACCACCACAGCATCTCCTTCACTCTTTGGAAAATTTTATTCCCTCCTCATGCACATATATAAACAAGTCTATCCCCTGGAACAGCACTACTCTGGACCACTTAAGATGGGGAAAAGACTTGAAAGATGAGAGATACTGACTTTCAAATCATGATAAATTTATATATCCATATACATGTGTGTATTCATAGAATCATCATAGAATCAGTGAAGGGTTTGGGTTGGAAGGGACCCTAAAGACCATCCAGTTCCAACTCCCTGCCATGGGCAGGGACACTTTCCACTGCTCCAAGCCCTGTCCAACCTGGCCTTGAACAATTCCAGGAATGGGGCAGCCACAGCTTCTCTGGGCAACTTGTACCAAGACCTCACCACCCTCACAGTAAAGAATTTCTTCCTAATATCTAATTTCAGCCTACTCTCAGTTTAAAGCTATGCAAATTCAGTACGTATTTTTCATTTCAGAAATTCCTATTTGCTAAGTTTGAAAAACTATCTCTGTAAAATGGATATTAAAGCATTAAGTTTCTGGGTGGGCAAAGAAACATGTTCACTGTTTTGTGCTACAGCAAAGTGCAAAGCTCAACAATCGATAAGAAGCATTAAAGTGTAATTATGGTACTTTATATTACAATCCCATAATTGTCTTAGTAATTTTCCCCCAGTAACTTAAACGTGCCTATTAGATATTCAAGCAATGAAACTCCAGATATCATCATCCAAGATAATAGCCTTGAATCGATAACCAAACAAGGAAAAAAATCCCCCACAAAACCCACAGGCCAGAAAAGTCTCCTTTCTCAGTGTTTCTGTGAGTGTGATGTACCCAGTCAAAAACTTGCAGTCCCAGTCTGTAGCTACAAACTCTCTCATACAACTTATTTAAATAAAATTCTCTAACAGGGAAAAAAACAAGGTATCTCCCAGTCTAAACTCCTCCAACACACAGATTATCTCAGTCATTTTTCACACCAATAATTTGGGTTTCAGTGAAGGAAAATAGGCATGTGTGATTGATTTTTCTACCCTATGATAGCATCACATTTTTATTCACTGGAGAACACCATGTGCACAGTTTTACTGTTGCACCAGCGAATATCTGATTTTGTTTAGATGAATCAATATTTCCTGCAAAATAAACAAAAAACCCCCCAGAAAACTACAGATACACAAAAGTCTGCATGCATGAAGGTGCAGCAGGAGTGACACAGGTCAGGAGAAGGACAGACAGACGTGTTTGCTGCTGCCCAGAGACTGAGATCTGCACAGAGAGCACCAGGAACTTTCACATTCCGGTCTCCAAGAGCTATTCCAAGAACTTGAGCAGACTTGCATCATATTCCCTCTCCCTTCTATTTCTTTTGTGATTAATGTGTGCATTCACACAGAAGTATCACAAGCAACTTTTTGATTATTCCCATAGATTTTTTTCTCTCCAGACGCTTTCCCCGTGCCGTGTTCACTGTGCCGCTGAAGCTGCACTAACACAAAATCCATCATGACATAACATGATAATTAGATCAGATTGCTGGTGCACAATGATACTCTGTGTTATTACACTGTCATGTCACTTGCTCTTTCTGATAGAAACTCCGGATAATTTGGAACATCTCTTTATCAAGACATCACCTCTCTCTTTTTTTCCTAAACCACCATAAAATAAGAGTCTCTCAGGTAACAAAGAAATAAGTAAACTCCACGTCTTTGAAAATGGTACTTAATTAATTTTGGGAGGAAGAATGGGACTGAGGAGGGGGAAAGATATAAAAAGTTCCAGAATGCCTAAAATTTACCGAGCTGAGCATTGGGACCTGCTCTTAAAAATCCCATAGAGCTTCCCATCTCTTCACAGCAGCCTACTAGATTTTTTTTCTATATAGTTTCTTCTTTGCTTACTGAACACTACAAATTTCTCTGTCAAAAAGCATCTCAGGTGTCCTGTAATGCCTCCTCTTTATCCTCTTCTGTGCCCACTCAGAGCATGGCTTTGGACTGTCTCATTCTTACTGAAAATCCACCCACCATGCTCCAGTTTTACCTACTCTTGTTTTTACTGATGTTCTACTATTAAACACGATTTCCAATTATTTTTAGCTTATTTTATTTTCTCCCTGCAAGTTACAGTCATAGAAAGCATAGTTTTAGTTGCATGTCAATTGAGGGGACAGAAGAGGAGGCTTTTCACTAATGAATCCCAGTACCAAAAAGTAAAATATTTTTCAGCACAGACATAAAAAATATGGTTTCTAATGAGCAGCAAGCTTGCTCCATAACAAAATCCTTTCAGGGTCAAAAAAATGTTTGTAAACTGATACATTTCAGAGAAAGAATGAGTCTTTCACTGAAATATCAATATTTTGTCTCAAAATGGTCATTTTACTGAAGAGTGGTTCACAATTTCAAAATTATGCATCACCCAATAAAACAGTAAACTTATGAATTCGCTGTTTCATAATTCCTTGGAAATGGTCTGTTTGGTCGAAAACTGAAAGCAGATTTCTCACTTTTTCTATATGGAAACCAGAACAACCCATGATTTCTAAAGCCTCTGCAGGAAGTTTAGGGAAGTTTAGGTCATACACATTGTATGACCATAGTAGGAAAATTAAACAGAATGTGGGCACTTGTAACATGACTCTGCAAACTGGGAATTATGAAGAGGAATCACCTTTTAATTTAAGACAAGGCAGGAAAACCTAGTTACAGTTGCCCATGGATTTTGGCTTTGACTTCTGTCATCTCACTTGACTGACTTCCAAATCATTGATTCTTAGAATAAATTATGCTTTTGTACCCATTCAGCCTACATCAGTTTATTAACTATATCTTCCCAGTACTATGAAAGTATGAGCCTGTCAGAGTGTGTTTATTTAGAATTATTTTAGAAAAAGCTCAGTGCAACGTCTGAAACAATCACCATCGATTCCATGTGTTTAGAAGATGAAATTGTGCTTGAACAATTCACACATTTTAAGGCAAGTAGGTATTTAGAGCATTTTTTTTCCCCTTTCAATTGTTTTTGTATTCCCATGAAGGATATTCAGTGTTACCAAAAGCAAAGTCAGCAGCAGCTCATTTTTCTACAGTGAGAAGGCAGCAAATGCTTTCACTCGACAGCAACTGCCAACCACCCTCTGCAGCAACTCCTTCCTGGCAAGGCAGGGGACCAAATATTTGCCTTCTCAAGAATTTCAGACTGTTCTCACTCCTTTGACCTGTCAGACCTCTTCTGTGACTTCAAGTAGTAACACCAAATTGGTAAAATAAGTGAAAGTGGAGTTGGCACAGTCTCAGAAAACATCAAGAAATAATTTCAGGCTTATTTTTTACATAGGAAACTAAAATCTCAAACAGCTTCTCCTGGGACTAAATCATTTGTGTTCTGCTAAATGATAATTCTAGAAGATTCTCTGTTACAATGTCTAGATGAGAGAAAAGCTTTCACAGCTATTATTTTTTGCTCTTATTCAAGTAAATGTTCTTCATTCAGTCAGCTAAGGGGATTACTCACATGATGAACAGATTTGAATCTAAAATATTTTGAAAAGTACGCAGTCATACAGAATTAAAGAAAAAGAGAAGAGATCCTGTGTAACAGACTGCAGGATGAGAGATGCAGCCAGTCTGCAGCCAGTTGGGTTACACTGCTGTCAAAGGAATTAAACCAAAAATGAGCAGTGTAATCCTTGTGGTTCATACCAACTATTTAAGAAACTGATTTTATGGTAACAGCAGCCAACTCCCCTTTATATATTTCTATGACCAGAGCATTCAAATATTCAGATATTTGCTGTGACTGATGGCCAACAGATTTTACTGACGCAAACTGGGGCAGTAGCTGCTGTGAGGCGACAAGAACTGCTGATGGCCGGAGATTTGGACACTGGAGTTCAAAAGATGTTGCAAATATCACTCCACACACAAAATGCTTAACACATTGCTCCTTTGTGCTGTGACTGTCTGGCAGGACATGCCAGCAGAGAAGTTTTGCTTAACCTTCTACCATCTTTCTCATCAGCTAAAGCAACACATCAAAAGGCCTTTCTCAATAAAACTTCAATGACTGGCAGCCAGTATTAATGTTAGAAAGAGAGGGGAGAAGGGGGAATAAGAGACGAGAATCAGAGTGTGATCTTTCTACTGCAGGAGGAAGCCAAAGAAGCCAAGTACACTAGAAAGTGGTTACTTAAAAGGTTGATTGTTTCAGAATTTAATTTAAAAACTCCCCACTAAAGCATTTCCTTAAGTCAGTATTTAATGTCCTCTAAGCAGGTAGGCTGGAAGGGAAGAAAGATTAGGTCAGAGGTGGGATGTTAATAAGCAAACACAGTGTGTCAGTTTTGATCAAGGTCATTGAGCCTGTGCATTGACAGGAGCTGTAAACACCTGCCTACCTATGCTGGGGTTTTGTGTTTGGTGAGGTTTTTTAAAGAGAAGACTCACCCCATTAATTCTGCCCTGGCAATGGGGTTTACAGATACACTGTCACTGCACTCCTGGGGTAGCCTGTGCTCTGTTATTGCTCATGTCATGCACGGGGCTCAGGAAAAGGCTGAAATCTTCCAAGCAGCAGAGTAGAGCTCAAGTCAAATGAATAAATCAGAGTCCAGCACAACATAAAACCAGTCTGTACAAGATGGTTAAATGCATCTGGAGCATGACTGGTAAGGATGGGAGTCTACAGGGGTTCAAGTTACCCTGAACATTAGAGAAGGATATTTCAGCACGCTCAGAAAGAGCATGTTTTCACATGGAGGTGGTGATCAGTATTTTTGTTGAAATCTCAGTTTAGTTTTTGATGCTTTCACAGGCACGACAGTCAAAATTGATTCAACATAGTATTAATGAGTTAAGTACCAGGTGAACCAAAAAATAATGTCTAAGGCTCTGCCACAGGCTTCTCGTGAATAGGTGACAAATGCTCTTGTTTCCTCCCCTGACATGTGACATATGGTACAATCCCTGACAAATACCCTGAAGTTAAAGCAGCCTCACATTGTTGACGTGCTAGATTAACTTTAGAGGAACACTCTGCTAATAGAAACAAGATGAACTTTTTGCCCCCAGAGCAAGAGTTCCTTACCCCTGCATGGATGGGTAACAGGTGCCAGTGCAATGAGTGGCAACATTGTGAAAAATCACAGCCTGCATCAGTATAGCCTGCAAACTACACTGAAAACACTAAAACATTCTGTCCTTGAGCACACTCATCAAATAGATTTTTTTTTTTTCCCCCTTCTTAGAAGGAAAGCAAGTGCAAAACCTTACCACTAGAGGCAGGGATTCCTAAAGCAAATGTGATTTTTCCCTTTAAAATTCCTTTCAGAAAACAAAACTTATTGATGTAGTCTGATGAAGAGCAAGATAAAGGTAACCTTGCCAAGACACTATAATTTCTCCATGTTTTATTCCTGTTCAGACACAGAGATCTCTGTTCATTCACACTGTGATACAGATAACTGATGGAACTGTCATCAGTTCCACCTTTGGGACATGGTCTGCAGGCTGCATTCACTGCAATACAGATGCAGTTGCCAAAATGAAAGACAGCCTTCAAACCTTGACATAAATCCAGAGTCCTTCAAAATAATCACAGATTTGCTGTAAGAGGCAGTATTAAGCTAGAAAGCTAATAATTTTTTCTTCATGAATGCCTTTGTTTGCCTTTTCACATTATTAGAGACTCAGTTTCTTTTCAAGTCTAGTATTTTTCTTTCTTCTTTTCTCCTAATTTTCCTCTGTTTTTCCGCTGACACAGGGAGCACAGACAGTGACCAGTTTCAGTTTATGTGGGATAACTCCCTCACCAACTGAACTTACAGTTTCTGCCTGTGGGACCCAATTGCATAACAAGAACCTTTTCTGCAGTTTCCCCTGCAGCCAGTGCAGTTGACCCAGAAGTACTGCCAACTTTTTCTTTAAGAAAGGTATATATCCTCTCCTCCTGACATTTTTACATAACAGGGGCTTTACAAGTGTCAGAGTAAAGAATCTTGGACTTCAGCTTCTCCTCTGCATGAGAAGACTAAATAGCCTTCTCTAATAAAGCCACAGAATTGCAGTCAGTAGAATGAAATTATACTTTTCTGTCTTGCCAAAGACTTAGATAATTACATAATTGCTTGCAAAGCACTTATTTTTTCCTATTTTTAATTTGAGCATGGTGCTAAAAACACCAAAGTTTGGGTTCAATACCTGTATGGGCCATTAATTGAAGAGTTGGACTCAATGATCTTTGTGGGTCCCTTCCAACCCAGAATATTCTGTGAAATCTTTTTACAGCTGTTTGTTCCCAAGCTTAGAAACACAAGTCAAAAACACCTCTGGAGAAGCTGCTCCACTGTCCAGTTAAAACCCTGCAGGTTAATGAAACTGGGATGGTAAAGATAAAGGGATGGCCCCCTCTTACAAATAAATTATAATAATAATGCCATAATGTAATAATAGATGAAGAATGAAACAGTAATTTGACAATACCCCACTGCTTTTAAACAAAGTCTTACATATTTGGTTGCTTATTAAACAGAGTTGTGTGACTCTGCTGTTCCATCCTTTACTTGTGGATTGCACTGGTTAACACGATTTATTTACCATCATTTCAAAAACGTACTTGGGAGTTTTCAAACAGAAGAGGTGCAGTTCTGTTATGACCTTTCCCCACTAGTTGAATGCTTGTGGAAAAGCAATTCCATGTAGCTCTCTACAAATTTGTTGCTTAATCCATCATAAAAGTATGCATATGCTATCAATAATCCTATCAAAAGCACTTCAGTATTTCCATTCTGATTTACACTTTATATTATATATGTGGCCATATTTCCAAACAGCTGGTGGACAAGGTATCTTTTATAAAAGCAACAGTATGACAAGTGGTTTTAAAAAATATTTACTGTTGTAGCATCCTGGCTGTTTTTCAGAGAATTGAAGTTCTTTTCTTCATCGACCAGTAGACAAAAAAATCTTTTTTTATTTACCTGAGGGGGTTCCAAGACCAATAGGCAAAATTTCCCATCAGTTCTGTTGTTAATTACAAATGGCAACAACTATGTTCTCAGATTGAAGGTTGGTGACCTTGCAATTGAAAAATATATTTTCAGCTGTAACAATTAACGAACTCAGTAGACCAGAAAAAAACCCCATCGAGGCCTAGTCTGTTAAAAAAAGGATAAAACCCAAAAACTCTCCAAACTCAGAAACCAATTCAACTGCATCCATTGTTTGAAAGTCATATCATTACATGGGCCATAAATTACATTCAGGCATCACCTTATTTATAATTTCACTCCCTGTAAATTAGTTGTGCAATGGAATGAGATTTTGTGATTGGTAGACACACAGTGAGCGCTCACTAGAGAGCACAGCACAGAATTGTCCCCTCAAATTTGCTGCTGCCCACCCAGCAGGTCTGGCCAATAGATCACACAGGGAGACAGAAGAGTGAGCCCATGGAGGTCTGGGATGTCAGCAGGGATTGATCTCCACGAAAAACAGGGACCACAGGGATTGCCAGATCTTCAGAGCCACCTGCAGAATGGAAGAGCCATCACTGATGTCATCCCTACAGTGCCCAGTACACTTTGCTTTTCTGCTTATTATTAGGAAATCACTTTTAAAGCTTGAGCACACTGTGGATGAGGGCTTGGGAAGAAGGTTTCTATGGTCTCCATCTATCGGAGAGTGCAGAAAAGACACCCTGCAGACTGAGGTTATGAATTTTCCCAACTCTAATTTCCCACTTCCTAGTTCATGGCTGAGGTACAGACACTTCAGTGGTTTGTTGAGCTCCCACAATGTTGACAGGCTGCACTTGTGTAGTATCAGACTGTTCCTGAGGAGTTCTGCAGAGCTCTCCCACCTCTAATAAACCACCCCCAATCACCATGGTTGATAATTACTGTTTCTTTCATCAATAATACTCAGCTACGCTTCCCACATTCCACAAAGGAAAACAGAAAACAAAGCAAGAAAAGCATCAACAGTTTATATTTTCTAGCAGAGTAAGGCATAGAAATTACAAAAGTATATTCCAGGTCTATGTGCTCTGTAACAGGGCTGTGCTGCTGCAAAATCCAAATGAACTGCAGCTGTTCCTGACTCAGAGCTGGTCGTTAGAGGTCCTAATTACCTATCCAAATTTGAGCTGGTTATGCAGCACCCTCTCTATATTAATCACTGTCCTACTAAAACTAATCCTGGCAGCAGAGATGATAAAGCAGCAAAAAAAAAAAAAAAAAAAGGGAGTTTGAAGGTTAATGTGCACAGCTGTCATAGGCTGACAAGGAGGAAAAAAGGCTGGATGTGGGACTGTGCAAGTTTCTATATTCCACAGCCAGCAAGATGATGTGCTTTCAGAGCCCTTTTCTTCTGGAAATACTGGCATTATTCCAAAAAAAAACCCCTAGACTATTCCAAAGAGACAGGAATGAGATGCCATAAAAAATTCAGTTTGTGGCAGGGGCTGGTTGTGGTGAATATCCTGACACAGTTTTCTTTTGGATGTCTCAGCTCCCATTTCTCCACATTGAGTTTAAGGGTCTAAATTCAGATCAACAGCAACAATGAATGGGAAGCATTTGCAGCTCTGAGCTGCAGGATGCTGTTATTCCTGGGAAGGAAAACAAGGACTCTGTCCTAATGGGCACTATCTAAATACACAGACCAAGCAATTAAACAGCCTATATATATAACCACCTCAGAGAGTCTTTGCTTCATAAGCCATCATATTGCTTCCCAGACTGCAGCTACCTAAAAACATAAACAAAAAATACCCCTTAAAGCTCTATTTAATATGTAGGTAGAGAACACACAATCATTGGGGAAGCATGTTCTCCAAATCCATATTCAAATGAGTTTCATACCTCTCACTCTATATTTATTTGCATCTCAGAGCTTTCCCCTGCTCTCCTGCATGCCCAGAAGAAAGAAAAGAGGGCACATTGTGAACATTAGTAGGGAGGGCTGAAATCAAGCATTCCCTGGCACACCAAGGAGGTTTCAGTGTTCACTAATGAAGTGATAATCATCAAGGTAGATTAATGATTGTCTGAGAGAGTTCATCGCCTTGGGCCATTAACCCTCGTGTGGTTATTAATTTTGCAAAAGACATCCTGTGCTGCTGAGGTCATTACTGCTGTTATTAGCTAATGAAAGATAAAACATCTGAAGTTCCCTCTCTCATATATTTAGGTATTCACACACCCATTCCTGCATTGTACATGTGCCTGATTAAATTGGTCATTTAAAAAGCAAACGGGGTAAGTGTGTGGGGAGGTCAGAGTACCCATAAGCAGGGGAAATTACCTTGGACTGAGCTCTGTGCTGCCAGAAAGGCTCTCTCACTGTCCCAGGATGTGGGATTCAGTGAAGCAGAGACAAATAGCAATAATATCAGGTTGGGTTTTTTTCCCTTCCTGCTGTAGGCAAAGCTTTGGCCTGTAGTACCACAGAGTTAAGCTTCGAGGGCAGCTGGAGGTATCTCAAGTGAAACTGCCTTGTATTGGCTCCAGCTACACTGTCACTGGCAACTGGTGACACAGAAATAAAGTGCCAGGAAAGGCCAGTGTGAGTGGGGATTCTCTGGGACATCATTAATCAGTCAGTGAATCGCCCACCTCCTTCCACTTCCATGCCCACCATCCTAGGATGCTCTTCCAAACCCATGCAAGTCTGATCCCCTCTTCTCTCTGTTTCCCCAGCCGTGTATTCCCTCTATCACAGGGTGTATAATGGATGGCCAGGGCTTGATTTAGTTAAACACTGAGCTCTCCCTCTTTTGCAGGGCTGTGTTTTTGTCTCAATCAGCTCCCTGAACCAGCTCACCACAGGACCCCCAGTGCCAGAGGCAGCAGGGGCAGAGCTGAGTGTGCTGAGCCTGTGACTTGAGGCATGAACAGAGCAGCTGGAATTCAGATGAGCTTCTGCTGCCCAAGAATTTCACCCACAGCTCACTGCCAGGGAGGCTCCAGCTGAACTCAAAGGAAAATTTGCAGACACTTAGTGAAAATTTGTCAAACATTTCTGCTGGGGGTGGACACAACCCAAAGCTGCTGATGTCAGTTTGATTCAGTATTTTGGCTCAGAACTTAATTTTTTTCAAGGTTATCTTCAGTGTCATCAAGAGGAAAATAAAATTTAGAAGCTTCCTTCTTTTGCAAATACTGATCTTACTGCTTTCTACTTCGTTAGCAAACTGAAGCTCATTAAATTTTCTAAAGCAATAATCCAGAAAACCTGCAGCAAAAATCTGTAAGATCTTCTGCATTTTTTTGGTGGAATTTAAAATATCCAGCACGTGTTTTTCAATGTGACCTTAGATATTTGTTTCAACTACAGGCCACAATAACAAATATTTTATATATGGTCTCTTTTGAAAGCTTGTAAAAAATAAAAAGACTATGAACCCTCACAGACTGTACATATAACTATGAATTAAACAATATTAATATTTAATATTGATGTAACACTATTCTCAATAGGCCTGAGGAGGTGATAAACTGCTCTGACTGGCAGCAAGCACCGAGCTGTCGAGGAACAAAGGCCTACAGGGATGGAAGGTCTAAGAACAGAACCAGCAGCATTTAGAGTTCATTCTGGTGTAACAGAGACAGACCAAGGCCTGGGGGATCATCATGGGGTGCCCCAGAGCCCTTCACCAAGCCATCAAGGGTTTACATTTGTAGTCATCCCCAACTCCAGTGCAGGGGCAGTGAGGTGAGTTTGGCAGAGCAGGTATTCAATGCTCTGGGAAGTAAAATGACTCTGTGAACCCGAGAGCTCAACCCTCACGAAGAGGCTGTGGCAGAGAATTCTACATGAGAGATACAGAAACAGGCTGGAAGAAATGCTGTCAGTAGAAACCAGGTTTGTGTTTTATGTTGGGCTTACTTGTGATCTTTCATTTCCAACCTTGCCCACAAAATCTTGACCCCTGGTCTTGTTAAATCTTTGCCTTGTTTACTATTAAACCTGCCCAGTGTTCAGGGACAGGGTGAATCAAGTCAAAAATTGAAAAGTTTAGCAAAGTCTCCTCTCAGTGAATAAGAATAATGCAGAAGTTGGAGCCAAGCCTGAGAGACTCAAACCTTGAGCATGGCAAGGTTGGGGTCACCCTTCCATCTGTGTAACATCAGAATGAGAATTTATACTGTCAGGTTTTCCTAATAACAGGCAAATCCCAGCATCCTCCTTACACAAGCAAACAGCAGAGCTTCACCTCAAAATTCCAGATAGAGCAAAAGCATCACAGACAGAAAAAAAATGTTCCTCTGGGCCTGAAGGAGAAACCAGAGGAACAGTGTAGGAGAAAGGCTCAGTCCAGTTTCCAGTTTGAGTTTTGGGAGACAGTTTCTCTGAAGATGGCCATGAGTGGGTAAACAAGCAGCTGAAGGTTGGCACGGTGCTTTCTGTTGGCCACCATTTCGTTGGGAGTTAAGAGAGTTGGAATTGCCACGCTCAGAAACATGGGAAGCAACATCTCAGGCACTGCCTGGGCTGAAAGGCAAACAGGGAACCTGCACTGCACTTGTAGAAGTTCAGAGATGGTTGATATCACTGGTAACAAACCCAGTTATAAAGTCACAGTTTACACTTTAGGTGCCAGAACGTAGAAAGACAAGATAAAAATGTACAATATAATCATCTTTTTAATAACAGAAAAGAGAAAGAAGATGATCACCCACTGACAGCCAGTTAGAGACCTCTCTATTTGTAAGCCAATATTGATCCAAATTAAAGTCAGTGAGAGAGACCATGATGTTAAAGGACCATTAGGAGAGAGGTTTCAGGTGTTGGTTTTGATGAGGAATAACCAGAGCTCTGAACTGAAATATTCCTGAAGTTCTCACCACTTTGGGTATGTTTTACACAATTTATTTTTATCCCTAACCAAAGAGTAAATCAATTTCCTTATTGGATTTTTCCACCCAATCAGCATTTTTTTTTAAATTTAATTTCAATTGATTCAACAAGACCAATTAATTATGGCAATAAATTTTTTTATGAAAAAAGTCATACTCAGGGACAAGGTTGATCAGAAAACATTTGCCTCTCACAGAAAAAAATACCTGAAATAAAACCATACACTTTACTGGGAAAAGTTCATACAGGAAAACCCATGAAGATAGGGCTGAAAATTGAATTTTTTTATTTTTAATATTCCTTATGCCCCATAAATTTCCACCCCCCATCACACTTGCCAGAGAAAGGTCATTTGAGATGGAAAGCTGTTTTACAAGGTCAACATTTAAAACCAGCTCAGCTCAAGGAGACTTTTGTAAACATATTGCAGCAGCAAGAGGAACACAAAACTTGTATTCAACCTATTCTAGGAACTCTCCCACTAAACATGTGCATGACCTATCACATGTATTTACTGAATCCTCAGCAGCTGTCTAAAGATAAGAATGGGGTTTTGTGCTTCCATTTGAGACAGCAACGATAAATCTCGATAAAAGTTTAGTCTTGGAAAAGAGTTACAAACAGATGATAAGGGAGAAACCAGCTTTTTATCTAAACCTTGTCATAAAGGGAACCTTGCTCTGGCCATCATTGCCAATTCCTCACTATGCAGCACCAGGAAGTTGAGCAGAAAGGCCAGTGCACAGCTATTCAACATCCATCTCTTTAATCACAACCTCAAAACTCTATTTCAGAAGCAGGTGCCAGCATAAAGCCTTCACCTGTGCGCCTGCTCGGGGATTTTCAGAGTGTTTAATTAAAGTTTCTATTGTTTCCAAAAACAGGACTATTCCAGACATCTGCAGTCTGTATCTATTAATTGCTTTTTCACAGTAAACCTCAGTTTTTAGAAGAGAAGTTGATTCAGAGCAAGACATCACATTGTTAAATAGGGATCTACTTTTTCCTATATTTCCATACATATCCAATCCTTATAATCTATTGAGGCACTAGAACAACACATGCAACTTCTTGAGCCTGAACCTATTGGTAACAGGACGAGATTTTCCAACACCTGCCACGCTTCAGTTTTGCAGTAGGTGCACTCTCTGTGGTCACCAGAAATATTATTGTAGTCAGCATCCTCCACAGGAAACATTCACTCCACTGCCTGGTGACTGGGTTTTCCAGCAGCAGTGGTTTCAAAGCAAATCACACAACAGGAGTTTGGGAATTCACTGGTGACCTTTGCAGCGAGATCAAGATTTGAAGCTCAGGTCAGGAAATAGCTTTTTTTTTTTTTTAAGGAGATCATATTTTCAAATAAAAGGCCTACAGTGAAAAAAACCCCCAACAATGTCTCTTTGTCCCAGGACTCTTAAGGGCTGCAGTAGAAGGCATTTTTTATATTTTGGCAAGTTTGAACTTGTTCTCACTCAAACCTAAAGTTTACAGGGAACATGTGAATTTATTGGCTCTTTCATCTCTCAGCTGTCTCCCAGAAAATTAACTTTTCATGGAATAATTTCAAAATGAGCCAAAGTATCATGCTTATATTGCTTTCAAATGATTTTACAGAGAGGATATAAAGAATAAAACTCAGAAACATCAACCAAGTATAAAGCAGATATCAAAGGGGAGGGGGGGAGGAAAAGGCAAGGATTAATTTTTATTACCATAGAGTAAATTCTGATAGCAGATTAAAACATTATAGCAATCTTTTTTTTTTTTTTCAAAAGGCAATCCCTTTTCATAGTGTCATCACCCAAAAATATAATTAACAAAAAAGGTTGTGAATACAGCTTTAAATAAGGAGAATTTCCTGCAACAGTCTCTGAAACAAAAATGTATTTCTGCTTTAACCCTGGATGGAAGATCTGGTTTTAATTTCCATAGAAATGAGATTCCCTTCCTTGTGGAAGAGCTTCCTGTAAGTACACAGTAATCCAGACCCGAGAGAAAGGACTCAAGTTTAATGAAAATTTAAACTGTCTATAAAGAAAATAAATTATTCCCATTATCTGTAAATAAACAGTTTGGGTTGTTCTTCCTCCTTCCCTCACTCCTCTCCTCTGCTGCTGTTTGCAAACGACTCAATGTGTTGATTTGCCACAATTGCAGCTGCTGGTGCAGCACTGCCCTCCCTGCACAGCAGAGTTCAAGAACTTTTCTGTATCCATTGCTACCACTGTGTCCACAAAACAGGAACTCTCAAGTTCCACGGCTTCCCAACAGGAGAGTTAAACCTTCCTCGTGGGAGCAGCCTGACCCAGCATTAATGAGTGCTATGAAGATATTTCTCTCAGCTGTGGATTATAGCACATCCCTGCTGCAGAGCCAAAACCTCATTTCTGGGGAGTTTGGGGTGGAATGTACCTCGTGAACAAAACATACACAGACCTGTATGTGCACATTTTAAAGGACAAAACATTCACTTCTTGCTGTTAACTGAGGTTTCAGAAATTCAGGTGTAGTAGTTTGAATCAGACTTGGAAACAATTCTTCATGGCTTCACTGTCTTCATTAACACCATGGTAATTAAAAACTGAAATTTGCTCTGGTTCCTCCTGAGGCTTTGGGGCTTATTTTTTTTTGTTTTCCTATACTTGAATCACCAAGTTTGTTTTGGTTTCCATGTACTGTTCCAAGAAGGCTGGGAAAGCATCCAGCCCTGAGCAGGGACCTCAGCAGTGGGTACCAGCTCTGCTTGAGGGCTGGATTCCAAGACTAGAAAGGTTCTTTTACTTCTCAGGGCTTTCCAATGGAGTAGAAGTAAATGAGTATATTAAAGACCACTTCCTGCCTTGTAATCCAACGTAAGAACAGAGAAACTGGCTAAATGGACCATGATTTCCTTTGGTTTTGATGGCTTATTTATTTTGGTTGGATTTGTTTTAAAAGCTTTTTGAAGACTGAAATATTGTTGTTAACAGACAACTTTTTCAGCTTAAAACTTATTTCCTACCCCTCCCCAATAATCCTTCTGCTGCTGCTGATTAATACTTTAATATGTTAAAGCTTTCATCTTGAAAAAATACTACAAGAGCAGTGCACTGAAGAATATGATCGAATTAAGTGCAGGAATAACCCATTAATATCACATTTCAAGTGCAGTGAATATCTGTGTTTCACTCTGTTTGAGACCCCAGTGGCTGCAGCTTCGCAGGATGGAATCCAAAATTGCTGACACTGCCCTTCCCCAGGGCAGGAGGAGAAACTGTTGTTATATTGTTTCCTTGTAAATGTTCAGATCTGAGGCTGGGGCTAATTAAACAGGAGCTCAGAACCGCCTGAGACTTCAATTTTAATAAAGGCTAAAGGGGAAAGTTCCTTTGGGAGTTTTGTTGACAAAGTGCTTAATTATTGATTTCCAAAACTACTTTATAACTCGAGATAACACTTTTAAAAGCCTTTAAGAACTTAACAACTTATTAAATCAGTGGGAAACTCAAGATTATTTAATGCCATAATCTGCACGGAAGTAAAGGAAATTTTTGTGCATATGAACTTCTAAAAATTGTAACAAATAATAATATTTGCATTAAAGCACTGAGTAGGTGTAAAAGTTCTTTGAATGCGGTTATTTCTAGATGTCTATTTATAAGAATTTAATGAAGGAGAGAGAAATTAAAGTCAAATTTACCATGATAAAGAATTCTACCATAAAACCATGGTAGCTACAGCTCTCTGCTGTAGCGAAATACACAGATAAAACTCAAAGAAAATCCTTTAACACCATTTTTCACTGCTACCCAGAAAGGCACTGCTTTCAGGGCTCTCATTCAGACCCCATTTTCATCACTGATGTCATTTTTTGATCAAGACATGCAGTTCAATGAATAGGATTATCAGCAGAAGGCAAAGAACTGGCATTAAGGGGTTACTCAGCAAGGGTCTTATTTTTCAGGTGTGAAGTAATCCCTACCCTCCATTTTACTTACATTACACTGATTTCAGGGATGTCCCAAAAAGGAGATTTTATTACATTAATGAGATCTGATAGTAAAAAACACCTTAGAGCTTCAAAAGACCAAGCTACCATTGGTGACAACTGAATATCAAGACTCTTACAACTATATTCCACCTAAACTATTTATCACATACTTGTAGTTAAAATTGCAGTCTGGAGCAGAATTTGACCAGGTTGACCTGAGGATGAACTATCATGGCAAGGAATGCAAGACAAAAATTACTTTTCCACCAAAACCTGTGCATGTATAACATAAAAGTTAGACTGTGGGTAAACTGGAGAAAAACTTTAATTTGCTACAGAGCTGAACAGTTGGGTTAAACCCAACTGATGGGTTTCAGCATCTTACATGAGAAAAATCTGTGTAAGAAAAATCTGTGAACAAGAGAAGATTATTCTATTCCTTAATAATTTCCTACATTGGCTGAAAGTGATGAGTTCAAAGGAGTAAATTCTATCCTTAATGTGCTGAAGGATGAAAAGTTACAAATCTCATTGCATTTGAACCTTTTGATGAACAAGGAAGCTACCAGACCATAAAACTACAGTCCTTAAAAATGAGAGGAATTAATATTTCATCACTCTGGAACATCCCTGTGCTTACCTAACTGACCACATTTGCAGGAGAGGAGGTAACTTCATTGCTGTTTAACAACAATCTTTTTAAGAATCGATTGAAACTCACAACATTCAACATCCTCCCTGTAACCAGGCACAAGGCTTGTACTGTTTTATGTCCTGGCACTTGGAGTTTGCACCAGGGAAACAACTGACAAGCCCACAGAAATGTAACAAGACAATCTACATCTTAAACAGATCTTGTTCCAAACAGGGATTTTTGGATACCATGATGGAGTAAGTAGCCCCACAGCACCAAATGCTCAGTCCAAAGCATTGCAGGAGGATCACCCACTGCAGATTAGATGATTCAAGTGTTGTGGGGACCGTTATGAAAACACCCAGTGGTGCAGCGAGTTCTCATTTCAGGGAAACAATTCTCAGAAAATTCAACTTCTGCATGGAGCTTCATAACAGAAGAAAATTAAATGGGACCAACTGAGAAGGAATATCAGCAGACTCAGAAAAAGAAGAAGAAAAATACTTTTCCACCCAATAAAGCAATGACAACACCTGCACATTTCACAAGAGCTGCATCATCTTGGATTTGCTTCTCGGAAAGCGAGAAATGTGAGACTCCTGCTCACTTTTTGAGCTCTCTGCCTAGTTTCCTCCTCAGCAGGAAGGAGCCATTTGTCAACCTGAAGATTCCATTTGTTTTTTAACTTTCCTCTACAGCATTTGCCAACAGTCTCATTGCACCATCTCTACAGACAGCACACTCACAGTGTCCCTTCTCCTGTAGCATTGCTACTGACCTTCAGAAACACTGAGATCCAGATGTAATTCATGGTAAATCATCTGAGACAAAATGTAAATAAAAATTATAGGATTTCTCATTTTATTTCATTTCTAATATTTAGCAAAGTTTTCCTTCTCTGTCTTTATAATGCCAGTTTATAATACCTTTTCTGATAGGTAATTTATTAGTCCTTATGTTATCCTGTGTTACTGCCACTGTAACCCATGAGGTTATAACTGAGATCAGGGTCATAATTATGCTTTCACTGTCCAATCAAAGAAAAAAAAGTCCCTGCACTATGACAGTTATAACTGGGAATGACTTAACTTGGGAAAATATAACTAGAAACAGAAAATTAAAGGAAATTTGTGACACAACACTGTGAAATAGGAACAGAAGCCTAACCCCCTGGGAATGCCTTATAAAAAACATTCTTACTGTACTAAAGAGCGGTTTTGGACTTAACTTTTCTCCTCCATCCTTTACAGAATTAAAAATAAAAAGGAAGCAACATCAGATACCTCCAGTGTCTCTTCTGACTTCAAAAACCATTTTAATCAGTTATAACAAAAAACCACACCCAACCATTCCTGCCCACGAGTTCCCATTAGCAAGAAAGCAGAGGTTAATATCTGCTGTGCTGATTTTGCAGAAGTTGAAAGTCAGGAACAAATGTTATTGCCAGGTTAACTTCCTTCTTCCACTTGTCAGCGAGACCCTACATCAAACAACTCATTTTAATAACAATCCAAACAATAACGAGGCGGTGATTAAGAAAACACGGAGCTCCTGTAGCAAAGCACAGAGTAAAAACTATCGCGTCTCAATTACCGGGCAAGGCAAACAACAACCCAGTCATTAAGCAGGGCCCCCACTCTCCTCGACTGGTATTAATGCAATATTAGACTACCAGGTGCTGCTTCGCTCGGTTAAATCTTCAGCAAATTCAATTTAATACAGAAAATAAACAGGGAGCATTTGTTCCCCTCAACAAACGTTTGTACATTCCCCTTACTAAACCTGGAGTTTACAGACCTATGTGAGAAAAAAACGCAGAGACAGGCAAGAGAGTTGTTTTTCAGGTCGTTTGGATGTAAATTCAATGGAACAACCCCCCTGTGAATGATGACACGCACAGTGATCTACTGTGGGGTTTTTTCGTCACGACTTTTGCGTCAAGTTTAACACGAGGGTGGAAGTTGGGTCTGGTACATTAACCACAGACAATAAACACGGGTTTTTTTATAGTTCAATTATTTGTTCCTTGATCTAAAATTCTGGGGCAGATCTCCATCTGGCACTATCTGGCACAATTCCCTACTTATCCCTTTATATGTGAGAAGCTGGGTGTCTGCATTTGCTCTGAGGGATAAAAGGGAATTCTCATGCAGGCTACACGAGCTCCCCGCTGCTTTTACACCATTCTCTTCTGCGGATTCTCCCCCTAATTTTATTTGGATAACATATATTTCATTTCCTGTTTCAAGGTCTACTACATCTGTGAACATTAACACATCCCAGTAGCTTACTCACTCCATTAATCAAGTGCTAAAATTGCACTGGTTAATTTATTCCAATATTTACACAGTAATTATCTGCAGCTCTTGCATCATAAAATTTTACCAATCCGAAGAAGCCTTTTTTTTTTTTTTTTTTTTTTGCTTTTTCTTTGAATACATGGAAGAGCTCGGGGTTTAGCACCGTGGCAGCCTTTTCTGAGGAAAGCAGAGCACAGGGTCCTCATTTTTTGAAGCAAGTTTAATGCAACTGGTGCTTCCACGTGGCCACAGGTGTGTCCCCTCCCCACCAGTCATTACTGGTCCTTTAGAAAACCACATTTTCCTTTCAGTTTCCCCCAGTTTTGGGAAAGTACAGATTCACATTTCAATTCCACAATTAAGACACAACTTGTTTCTGGTGATTTCCACCCCACCTGCCTTGCAAATAAGACAAAGTGGCAGCAAGTGCAGAAAAGCAGAGAAGAAATTATGGAAAAATCCCTAATAGCAACTCACCCACCCAGGTACCTTTTTACTTACACAAACTTTTTTACACACTCACAATAAATACCATGAGAAACGGGTACTTTAATGACAAACATACCAAAATATTATTAAATGAATGTGTAGAAAAATCATTATTCA
This sequence comes from Corapipo altera, assembly GCF_003945725.1. Classification (NCBI taxonomy): domain Eukaryota; kingdom Metazoa; phylum Chordata; class Aves; order Passeriformes; family Pipridae; genus Corapipo; species Corapipo altera. The sequence goes on from NW_020884913.1 coordinate 4,230,508, forward strand.
ATTAGAAACATTTACATTATTTTAGGGATTACCAAAGAAGATTCACCAACACTGTGTGAACCTGCTGCTTCCAGACAACATTCTTGATATCCACGTGTCATTTAAAACAAGTCCTGATGACAATGCTCCAAATCTGTTTAAATCACTGCTATTTCAAGTTGCCTGATGACATTCATACAATAAAAATCAACCTTACAACCTGAAGTATTGTAAATCAGTTCACCTCTTTTCTTACCTTGCTATATCTAGATTTAGAGAATAGCTCTCCAGAGATTTTTAACTGTAATTAATACCTCTCTTCTGCCCTGACCCACTTTTTCTGTCAGAAATCAGCCTAGCTGGAGCTTACCTCAGAGATTCAAGCCTAAAAGCTCTCCAAATCTCTACTAAAACCATATCTACTTCTCAGCAGTGAGATTTCTCCCTCCAAAAAGCCAGAGCTTTAGTTTCTCACATGCAACGATTTTATCATCCCCATTGTACTAGAAAATGTCAGCTGCTACAGGATTTTCCAGACAGGATATGGATCTATACGTTACTTTTTTCTCGTTTACTTCTTTCATATTAGGTTGTAAGACTAATTAATCACAAACTAAGAAAGGTGTTTCCACTAAAATCGATGCATCTCGCAAAAAATATTTCTTGATCTGGACCCTGTGTTCAGAGAATGGATCTCTGTTGGGAATAAATAAATGCTTCCACCCAAGACCCAAGGACTGTTCTGCAAACCAGCTCCTGATGCTCAAGCAGGACCAAGTGGCGACTGCTGAGTTTTTGAGGGCAAAATTGCTTCAGTTCTGGTTTTCTGCCTGTTTTTTTAATGCCAAAGTGTTTCTACCACTACATTTCCACGTGTGATAGACTGAAAAGCCCAGCAACCCATAAAAATGCAGAAAGCTAAAGCAGCTCTGTGCAGCAGGTTAATTTTAATTTGGTGGCACACCTCAGTCTGAAAGAGGTTCCTGTTCATGGCTTAAGAAGGTGAAAGGCCAAAGTGCAGTTTTCAAAATCAATAAACATATTTAGGGCCCAAACTCTCACCAGTGGAGTTCAGTTTTCCAGGTAAATGAATTAATTTGGAGAATGGAAATTAAAGTCCTGGGGGGGTTGAGATAGAAAGTCATTAAGAGTAATGAAAAAAACCCCAAACTTGTTTTTAACACTATTTTCTGGAATGTAATACATTGGGTTTTTTCTGTGACCTGAAGGTAGATTAAAATAATTCAGTTTTTTGAAGCTATGGAGTTTTTGAGATTGTTATGTTCTTTTTTTTTTCTTTTGTTATATTACATTTCAAAAATATGCAGTACCCTGGCATTTGTCTATATATAGATTTTACACAGCATTTTACTAAAAGCTCTAAATTAACCAAAGCCATAATTGACTGTAAAGAATTTCCTTAATAACTGGAGGTAACCTTTGATTCCAAAATTAAAACTGATCTGGAGGTATGCAAAAAGACTTACAACATTTAAATTAATTACTTTCAAAGGAGGAAATTAAAAAAAAAATAGGACAACACTACTTCAAATTATCATTTTATCTTATAAAAGAACAAGAAGAATAACCAAATTTAAAATTGGCTTAAAGAATTACATTTCACAGGATCAAGATTGATTTTAGACTTCAGACAGAAAACCTTATTCTTGTAGGTGTTTCTAGAATGGCTGCTGGAACAGTAACACAATTTTTGATGGTTTGATCAATACCAGTTTAAGCAGCGATAAAACTTGCTTTGCACCAAAAGTCAATTTTGTACACAAAGGGGTGAGCTCAGGAATTTTCTAAATTATTTTTGCTGTAATAAGAGTGTTTTATTCTGCCACTTCAGGACAGATCAATTGTCAGACATACACCATCTGTTTCTGAGAAAATCGGGACAGAAAGTGTATCCAATCCTACGGACTGAGGTTTAAACAATAATCAAATGAAAGTTGCAGTAAAACAGACTGAGCACTTTATAACAGGATTACTTTTAAGACAACGCATTTTCCCTAAATATGACCAGTCTCTCTGTCTCTTTTGGATGGCTTCTATTCCTTGCAAGACTCCACTCTAAAGCAAGTCTAAAGTTTTCAGTGCTGGATGGAATCCAATACAGAAAGGACATGTTCTTCACAAGATATTCGCTTCTTTCTCCCCAAGAAGGTGCAACTTCCACATAAAAGACCCAAGCTGCAGAAACTTTACACAACATGGAGAATTTCAGCCACACAGCACAGACGTGTTTCACATCATAAATGACCTTTCCCACTAAGAAAACTGATCCAGGCATCAGTACCAACTGCATTCAGAAGAAACTCTTTTCCTTATTCCCAAGCCAGAAGTAAGTTTCTCTTTGAAAATTTAATTCTGTTTAAGTCTACAGTGTGGTGCTGTTAACATACCGTGTTTCACATGGAGTGTAAGACAGGTCCCTGAGCAATTATTAAGGTACATTACAACGTTATTCTAAACTACATGAATTATTCTTGTAGTATCAGAAGCCTGAGAAATTCTCTTTCCCCTGCCTAACCAGCCAGATTTCACCAGGGGACACAACCATTTGCATTTTTGGCCCCAAAACACAAACCTTGCTAGGCTGGAGGCAGAGTTACCTCCAAAGGCAGCAACTCTTTATCCATGTCACAGAGGACATAATTCCATATTTCACAATGACTTCATGGGACAGCTGTTTGTCAAAAGTGAACAGAATTATACTTGTCGATGGTAAAAGGCTGTTCTGGATGAGAGAAGTTACTACAAACACTACTGGCACCTGTAAAACCCTCAAGGTGTTTGCATCATCTGAGAACATGAATGACTTTATTATCTCCATCTCCAAGTAGTTCCCATATTATCATCTGTTGGGATTCTACCCAGCCCATGTCTTCTGTCTGTGAATTCTGTGTTTTAATTCCAGTAGGACATGGTCTATGGACAGTTTGCATTCTCTGTTCTATTACTTTATCAAAATAAATTGCATGAATACCTGCTGATCTTATGTTCCTTCCATCCTGCTTTACAAAGTGACTTCTCAAGGGCTTCAAAATACTCTTGTAAATCTTAACCAAAAGAAAATTAAGCTGCCTTATCTCTCTTTGTACACATCCACCTGTTAGCTAAATTATTATAGTTAATGCTTATTAATTCCAGAGTGGGCCAAAATAGACACAATTTTTAAGAGTGAGAAAAAAAAACCTTCCAAAGCCTTACTGTCTGCTATGCATCATATAGGAATAATATACACCTTTCCTACTTCATGCTGTTATCCTGCCTTTCACCTGTCAATATATTAGGCCAAAACCCAGAACTGATTTCTCTCTCAGCAAGAACAAGCTCTTCCTTCCAATAAGCTTTTATTGTGATTTCTAGAGAAACAAGCTCCTCACCAGGACTCCAGCATCTTCCAAATTAGAACAGGTTTGCTCTGCATTCAAGACTTAAGCCCTCAGAACAACATCCTCCTTCATTTTACAGGCAATATAAATGTAACTATTTGATTTAGAGGGAAGACAGTTATTTTGCCCATGAAGGCTACACCTTGATCACAGAATAAAATATAGGAGAGCCAGAAGAGTACAAAAAGCAAGCAAGGACAATTTTACACCTCTGAAATTTTCTTCTACACATCCACATGCCAGGGGAGACACCTGTACTGCTTGCAGGTACGTCCCCACTCCTGTATCACAAATCAGGTTGGCTGCACAAAGTTTAGAAGCAGCTTTATGGTTTAACACCTGGTGGAATTTTCCTTTGGATATCAGCAGCCATATTGCAAATACTTGGCTGTGGGAATTCAGGACGAAACCAATGGACACAGAAAACAACACCACCAAAGGGAGTGGATGCTTATGGGGAACAGAGTCTTTTCCCCAAACACAGTTGGGGCTTAGATGAGGCCTTAAACAAACAAAAAAATAAAGAAATAAAAAAAAAAAATCAATGGTGCATTCTCCTTTCCCTCCTGGTTTGCAGCAACCCATGAGCTTGGGAACATTTCTAGTACCTTCTCTCCCTGGAGAAGTTGTGCTCCCACACTCTCAATTCCACTGCTCTGCTCCAAGAGTAATCCCACCCTGAGAATCAGTGAAGTGGCTGCTGTGACAGAGGGGGTAGGGAAATGATAACTTGGTTAAATTACTGAAATAAGAATGTCACTATCACTTTGTGTCCAACCCTTTTAAATGAAATTATCTGGTTTGATTTCTAAGAAATATAATTTCTATCTCTAGCTTTGGATTTAGTCTCCTATTTTCATGCATTTACATGAGATGTAAATCTAGCATATTTAAAATGCCTGCTGCTACATAGATGATGAAAGCAATGCATAAAATAAGTTTGAGCTTCACTTCCTAAAGCCAAAGAATTGCTGTTATGGAAAGAAAGAAAAAAAAACTCTCTTCCTTTTATCCCACAGTATTCATAAGGAAATTGAAAGGCAGGATCGTGTTCATTGATCACACTTGGAGTACTGCTTTCAAATATTTCAGGGCTCTTCAGCATCAGTCTGCACCAGTTCATCAGAAATTTTTAGAGCAGAAGGGAGAAACCTGCTCATTCCCTCTGACAGCTTCATTGAGGGGCTGTAGGGGGTCCCTGAGCCAGAGCTTTGCTCTTGGCCAGCTGGAGGCTGGACCTGGAGGGGAACTGCCAGGATTACTGGAGACAGGAGAGGTCTGGGATGTTGTCCAGTCATTCTGGGCAAACTGAAGCTGGGTTTGTGCTGCTGCTGAGGAGCATGGATGTGACAAACAGTTCTTGCAAGGGGCAGCAGCATTTATGGACATGTAACACCCCGGGAGCCCCCTGCACTCCAAACCAGTCCTAATCACAGCCACTGACAGTCTGGGTTTCTTTAAGGAGATATAAAGAAGCACAAACCATTTTCAAAGCTCCCAGCAAGTACCTAGGACTTGAGTTCCACTTGATAACAGGATGAAGAACTAGATAATAAACATGGATAACCCTTGACAGAATATTTGTAAAAAGTACTGTTTATATTTGGAGGAAAGAAAAGAAGTGATTTCACAGCACCTGGAGTGTCATCTTTATAAATTGCATATTTCTTACACGATGTTTTTCCCCGCTAGTGGAAGGCCTAATATTAGAAAACAACATTTTCTCATTCAAAGCAATGCTCATAACCATAAGAAGCTTTTGTCACCTAAGAAGTTCTTTTTAGTTATTTAAAGCAAGGTTCATCTGCAACATGAATAGCTGCATATTTTATTTTAAAAAGCAACCGAAACATGAGTAATTATGCCAGAATTTTTTTTATTTATTTTTTTTGAATATCACTTGCTTCAAGATCTCAAAAGCAGATTAAAATGGTAAAAACAGTTAAAAAACCTCTTTAGATCAGAGCAAAGGTTGGAACACTGAGTTTCATTTGCTTTAAAGCTACTTCAGCCGTTTTCTTTGTGCAAGTTCTAGAAAATGAAAGTTCTCCCCTTGCTCACACAAGCAGCAGGGATTTATATTTCTTAGCACTGAATTCCAGAACTCCAAAAGGAAAAAGAGGTTCAGAAAAACTTCCATTAGAGCCAAGACTTTTCTTTTGATCTACAGTTCCACACAGAACTTTGTTGTTGTTAAAAGAACAAACAAAAACTGTGAATGTTGCCTGTAAATTAATACTGCAGGGCAGGTATATATGAACAATTAAAAACCAACAGCAGCTGTCTGCTGACAGATCTTGAGGGATTATTTAGTTGATCCTTAGCAAGGACAGGCCCTAAAAAGTCAGCAGGATCATGAATTGTCAGGTGGTTGATGAAATGAAAAAACCCAACAATACAGGAAATGGAAAACTCAAAAGATGAACTGACTGAAGAATTTTCTTTTTGTTTCACCTATATTTTCCTCCCGAGTCCTCTAATAGACTAAAAGATCACACAGCTATGAGCACCTTGAAAACAGCAGAAAACACAGTCTGAGAACAGCAATTCCTCAAATAATCCTGAATTGATACCGATTTCAAATGAACTCCACCCACACTCTCCAGTTACAGATATTCAGTTGGATGCCACATAATGCAAAGAAAAACACACAGAAGTGTAAAGCAGGAACTAGGACATCCTGCCTATAAGCTTAGAAATATATATATATATATATATATATATATATATGCAGATGTATCTCTCAATAGGAAGTACAGCTCTTGCCTTTACAAGTTCTCAATTTGATACTTTTAACAGGCTAAAGATACATTTTGAATGTAAGCAAAATTAAGATTCTTACAAAACTTTCCAGGCACTAAGAGCCCACCTCTAAGACAGACTAACTGTGCAAAGACAAAGGAATACTGCCAGCATCAATATTGCTGTAGTTTGGTCCTGTGAATCCTCTGTGGTTTGGAAAAATACCTGAAGCCTCTAAAAACCATGAACCATAAAATATGTGACCACAAACAACTTCTGGAGATGGCTGCAGTTGCTAATAACACCGTGATCACAACTGTCTGAGTCAACCACAAGGGGAAAAAAACCAAAACCACTGTTAAAAAACCATATAGATCTCATTAAAGAGGAAAAAAAAAAAAAAAGTCTGTGCCAAAGACACAAGAAAAGACCACTCTAAATCCACATGCTTCCTTTTCCACTGTATCTCACTTGCAATATCCCTCACACACTTCAATTAGGGTTTCTTTTACCTCTACAGGTGACACATTTTACTCAGTTTTTTCTTTTAATGACACTTATATGCATAAGATGAATTGATCTAAAGCTGAGCAGTATTTCTACTAAGAGGGGGGGGGAAAAGCTTTTCAGATAATAATTTTTCTAACCCTGGGTTTTCAGATCAGCTAAAGGTTCCTCACAGCAGAAACAGCAAATGCTGAACCTGCTCTGCAGACTCAGGCGTGAGATGCTCTTTTCTTGCTACAGCAAGTTGGCCCCTTTGTGTGCCAGCTTTATTTTCCCAGGTATCATCTGCCTCCACAGATGTGCATCATTAAGACTGGAACAACCAAAAGCAATATTTCTATATAATTAAACATTTTTATGTAGTAAAGTCGGTGTGGTGGGGAAGCCATTAAGTGTCTCCCGCCAGAAACTTCGCAGCCATCAAATGCAATCTGGTGTTCTTGGAAACCTGGATCCAGGACTTACATGTGATGGTGATGGGTGCTACAGAAAAATTTAAGCTCCATTAGCAGGGGATTTAGATATAATAGTTACATCTTGCATCTGTGAGTGCTTTTGTGATCAGCTGAGGGAAAGCATCCCACAGAGAAGTCCATAAAAATTGAGCATTTCACTAATGATGTTCCTATATATTTTTGTGTGCGACTTCAAAAAGCTCTAAGCCCTTTAACTGGGGATGATGCATTGGAGGATGTCAAAAACATAAAAAAAAAAAGAAAATATTGAGTCACAGCTGAAGGGGTAATTGATATATTCAGTTGTATGAACTTATATTCTAGCACTGTGTTTGAATGAACAGTTTCAGAAATAAATCTGGAATACTATGATCTTCTTCACCAGCATTCTTTCATAATTAATGACACCAGTATGCCCTAATATGAAAAAAATAACTTTACTACTCAGAGCATATAACTCAATTTTGTATCTTAGGATAACCAGTGAGATTGGGATGGCAGGGACACACTTTTCTGTTTCAAGGCATTAATTTATATGATACAGCTGGATTTTGAAGCACAGAAATTCACACTTCCTACCTAGCAATCATCTTTACAGGGGCTTCATGCTCTCCTCTCAAAGCACAAAGAACAGACAAACTTCTGAAAATATGAATTTCCTCCAGAGGATAATGATACTTCATTCAAATTAACATCTGCTATTTACAAAATTTCAAAGACAGTTATTGCTAGTTATGTACAAGTTAAATACATAAAAAGAAAAGCCAGGAGTTGTGGTGTATGACACAAATGGTACAGTAGAGCTACATGAATGTCAGCTTCTGCTATCAAGAAGCAGTTCTTGTGATGGAAAAAATACTACCTGAAAGTCTAAGGTTTGGGGAAACAATAGGAAAGAAAGACTGAAGAAAAAACAACAAAAAAAAAACACCTGGAAGAGAGACAACATAATGAAATACCATCACTTTTCTTGACACAGTAGAAAAGGCACCAGGAATGGGATAAAGCTAATTTCCAAAGTTATTTTTTTGGATGAAATTTCTCTCAATCATTTTACTGCAGCAACGTCTTTGTCCTCATAAAACTAATTAGGATTTTGTCTAAACAGAATCTCTATCTTTTTTGACAATCCTTTCCTTTCTTTTAAAAAATGAGTAAATGCAAACTTGACACTTTCCTTTCAGCCACACTTCAACAATTCTCCAGTGTGGAGAGCTGTGTGTATGTTCAACAGCAAAAAACCAAAAGAAGCTCCTTCAGGAAAGGATTCAAAGCTGATAAGTAAAAACCTCAAAAATTCTTAAAGAGAATTCATGAACTAATGCTAATTTGTAGCCAGAAATTGCATGCAGAGGCTCTGATTCTTTAGGACTTTGCTGTCCCAAAACCAGGTTTAACGGCTTAGTTGAGCTGAAGGCAGAAGAGCTTTTGAGGAATTGCAAAGTTACAGAGCACAGCAAACAAAAGAGAACACGTTTCTTAATTTTTCCTATTTTAGACTGCAAGAACATTTGATGGAGAAATACTTCCTCCTTCATGAAACCCCCACAGCTTATTTTGTCATGCAGTGCCTCCCTGGTGCCAGCCCTGCCTCAGCTCCTGCAAACAGAGGGATGCCTGCCGGGACTCATCACTTCCCATTATTCCACCCCCTTTTCCCTGCTCACCTAGCTGACACCATCCCCTTTGGAGCTCTATCCAGCTCGCTGTTCCACATTTAAAAAACAGCCAGTGATTTTAAAACATTGTTCCATCACCACAGACCGCAGAGCCAAGCCTGCTCCATGCTTCATCCTGACAGGAGATGCAGCTTTCCACAGGCTGCAGCAAATATCCTCCTCCCTGCCTCCGGAAAAACAGATGAGGTGCGTGGGCAACAGATCCTGAGTGGCTCATTTGCAACTCAACTTAGAGTTGCAGTCCCTGGTAACACCCTGAGTGACCTGCTATTAACTCCCTACCTCACCTCTGCTTCAGTGGCCACTCCACACTCCAGCAGCCAATTCTCCATGTTTTTAAGCTCTGCTCCCAGGGGAACTGATCCCAGGGCAGGGGCTCGGGCCAGACCCCTGAACTGCTGTCACACCTCTGTCAAATCAGTGATATCTCTCTTAGTGGAGCTTCTTGCCACACAGGAGCACCAAGCTGTTCGTGCACTTGCCTTCTCCTCCTCCAAGTTCTGTCACCTGTTTGACCAAATCCATTCCCTGTAAATGAACTCATTTCCATAACTAGCACTTTTTAATCTACTTTAAATTCATCTACTTTAAAAAGGTCTCGTCTTCAACTTCCTAAGTGTTGTCAGAGTCGTTCAGCCTGGAGAAGGGGAGACTGAGGGAGATCTCGTTGTAGTTCCAGCTTCCTCACAGGGAGTAGAGGAGGGGCAGGCACTGAGCTCTGCTCTGTGGGCACAGGGACAGGACCCCAGGGAATGGCCTGAAGTTGTGTCAGGGGAGGTTTAGGTTGGATCTTAGGAAAAGGTTCTTCCCCCAGAGGTGGTTGGACACTGAACAGGCTCCCCAGGGCAGTGGGCACAGCCCCAAGGCTGCCAGAGCTCCAGGAGGGTTTGGATGATCCTCTGGGACATGGGGGGTGACTCTTGGGGATGGGCCTGTGCAGGACCAGGGGTTGGATTTGATGATCCCTGCAGGTCTCTTCCAACTCAGCATATTCTGTGATGCTGTGGAAGCATGGTGGCCCTAATGCAGACATAATCACCTGAAAGAGGACAGGTTTAGGTTAGAAATTGGGGAGAAATTCCCTGTGAGGGTGGTGAGGCCCCAGCACAGGTTGCCCAGAGAAGCTGGGGCTGCCCCATCCCTGGAAATATTCAAGGCAGGTTGGATGGGGCTTGGAGCAACCTGGGCTAGTGGAAGGTGTCCCTGCCCACGGCACAGGGTTGGAACTTGATGAGCTTTAAGGTCCCTTCCAACCCAAACCATTCTGTGATTCCATGACAATCCTGTAACTGAAATGTCTGGAATATTTGATACCACATCAGCTTTGGGACCAGGACACATTCCATTCCTGTCTTATCTTACTGGGCCAGATTATTTAATAGAGGTGTAAGTGAATACAAATAGTGTCAGGATGCAGAAATAGATCTGTTGACTATTTGCTAATCAGAACGTACAAACCAGGGGGAAAAACCAAACAAAACTGTACACACTGGTGCAGTGAGGCTCTAATCAGCCCCCAAAATTAAATGCTATTCTCATGCCATTGGCTGTTTCTATTGTTTACTACTCACAGTCTTGCTCTTGATTAATCCTCAGCATCTGACATGCTGGAACTCATCAGGATTAATAAAACTATGTCTCTGCTCCACTGAAAGGCTTTATCTCACCACTGTTAGCAAACAAGTTTCAACATGAGAAACCCACCCATTAGTGTGATAGAAAGTGGGAGAAAGTAAATGTGTGTTGCTGTAGGAGGTGTGATGCAGAATATTCTCAAGAAAAGGTGGGAAATGAGCTTTATCATTTTGAGGACTGTATCTCATGTTATGATAGCTAAGCTCATTATTATTATTATTATTCAAAATTCAATAATCAAGGAGTCATAATCAAATGTGCTACGCTTTTGTAGAACAAAATGATCACAAAAAATACTCTCACCTTATTATCTGTTAGTGTTAAAAGCCATTAAAATAAAATAAAAGAACTATTTACCTCTTATACGGCATTTTTATTAAAACATCTTATGCTTAGATTTTCTAGATGTTTGTTTTTCAAATTTTCATTAAACTTTTTTTCTAAAAAAATAAGTTTTTACCTTAAATCTTGAATAAAACAACTGTATAGCAACATAGGGAAAAATTGATTTTGATGACTAAATTCTCAAGAGGCACAAGAGAGACATTGGAATTTGAATTCTCTGAAGGTGTATGCTTGTGTGTTGTTCTGCTTTTTGAAAAGTTGACACCCTAAACTAGCTGACAACCAGCATTCTCTGCAGTTCTGTCATATTAACTGTTTTCCTTTTGTCTCTTTTGTTATAAAGAGCTCTTTTAAATAAAACAATTTCTATTCTTATAACAAGACGTGTGTTGACAACTTCTAGATTTATTTAAAGGAAATACTTGAACTGAGCAAATAATTCCTTTGTGAATAATTTATTTGATGAATTTAGCTATTTCCCTGTTTACAAATTGTTTGTACAAATGGTACAGCCATAAAGAAAAAAAAAAAAACAGCTGTAGTGGGATTAGGGAGAAATTCCTAAAATATCATGGAACAAAATCCTTTCTGTAAGTTCTTTACATCAGTTCTATAGAATTCTGTAGCTGGAATATGATTTCTGTACATATCTCTTCCTTGGCTGAAGGTAACAGGCAATAAAGACTTACTTGCTGGGATAAAATGTGAAAAAAATTGCATTGTCATTCTAAACTGCAAATTTCTCTCCTCTTCATTTAACATCATTGCATCACAGAACCTGAGCTGTTGGGGTCACCTTAAGACTCCAGTAAAATCACAGCTGATGATTCAGCCAAGGAAAAACAAAGCTGGCTCTCCTCCATGTGGGTCATGATGCTTTAACACATCCTATACTGGGCAGTACACTGGGATCAGGTTGGGAAGGTTTTAGCTGTGGATTTGATCCCCACTTTATCAAGGACTTCTCTATTTTTGCAAAGATACAAAATTCAAAAGAATATTCACAATATGTAAGTGTAAAAACAGACAAACCAAATATAAATTAAAAATAAAGCAAGGGCCACAGAGTAACTTTCCCTACCAACTAAGGATTTCATTGGGGTACAAGAAGAATTTGCTGGAAGTCTCCCCAGTCTGAATTGCTGCATTTAGTCCCTCTCTCTGCATTTCTCTTGAGGCTTTACTACCTTAATAATTTCCGTCCTATGCACTGTTCCTTTTGAGCATTTGTTATTAAGTTTCTGGTCACGTGTAAAATAAGTTTTTTAAGCTGCCTGGAAAGGTAGTAGGTCCTTGACTCTTAAAATCCTCATCCATTCTCCTTCTGAAGACCCTTGGTTTATCAGTGATAATACCTACTCTGTATTACACATAAAATCAAGCAGAAAGCTGAACAATAAATCCTGGATGTTGAATAGCATAATATCAAGTAAATAGAGGTACATTTAAGGTTTTAAAAAACATAGTAACTCTACTCAACAGGCAACAGAAGCTTTCCTGAACATATGTGATAGCATACACAAAGAAAGAATATGGCCTTGAAGGAAAAATGCTGCCAAAAAGGTATTTTGTTATTGAAGTGATCAAAGACTTAACAGGATATAGAGGTTTAAGTGTGCTGAAAGAAAAATACTATTTTGTTAGATAGAGGGCAGAGAATAATCTATAATGAGGATTGTTTTATGACATTAAATAATATCACAGAGAGACAAAGTACAATTCCTTGAAGGTGGTCAGTAAATTGAGCCCACTGGTACCATAAGAATGTTTTAGTGATGATGATGATGATGAATTAAAATATTCTGGATGTTCTCAGGTAAACAGATACCAGGTAAAATGATGTTGCATTTCAAGGCAGAGGAAGTTTTGCCATTGGCTGCAAGGAGATAGGAATTCACTCAGGAAATCTTACAACCCAACTTGAAACATGAAATAAATCTGACTCTCTTTAGAGCAGTTTAATGCCATTGCAATTTCACTTATTTCAAACAGTTATCCTGATTTCCATAAGTCTACCAAGAAAAAATCAACCCATGACAGGCTGTACCCAGTCCCCAAGCAACACCTTGTGCTACCTGTGAGCTCTTCCTAAGCAGTACCAGGGGATGTTCTACCTGGCATCCCCAGAAGCAGCACCACAGCTTTCTACATGAGGTACGTTTGCATGATTTAATTAACAAAAAGATGCTAATTATCATTCTCATAAGGTAACATTACACAGCTCCTAAAAATACAACCTTGGTGAAAACAAATACATCTCAAAAGCTTTGCAGGAATCTAATATATTAAAAATAGATACCTATAGAAAGCTATAATAATTAACCATTCCCTCTTTAATTTAGTCCTGCTGGGCTGATACACTGGATCTCTGTGATTAGCTGATGCTATAATTAAGGCAGCAGTGTGATCTGAATAAAAAGTTCAAATTCTAGATGTACACAGATTCCCAGCATTAACCTAGAAAGTCTTAGCTGCTTCTCCTCAGAGTTTTTATATGTGAAGATAATATTTTATTTACTTTACAAGAATTTTATGCAACTGAACTAATGTCCACAGGATCTCTGCCTAAGGCAAAAAAAGTATTACACAAGCACACATCTTATTTAAGGAGGAAATCAGACATCTCTAAGTTTGATATGAAAAAAGTACCTGGCATAGAAAGAATTTGAGATTCACAGAGCTGCCAGATCGATAGCACAGGGGTGATCAAGACTCCCAACACATGCACACTTTATATGTCAATAACTCAAAAATAGATTACAAAGTAGAGGAGTGAAATTTGCTGATGATGCAAAAGTGGAACCAAATGCAAGTAAGGGAAGGGCTGAGGTCAGAACAGAGCCAAAATCAGTAATATTTAGAGAAACTCAGGAGCAGTGGTTCTGCAAGCTTCATACAGAGATCCTGGAGATAACAAGGTCACAGAGAACACCAGAGAAACTTTAAGTCAGATGTTTGGAAGAGAAGATAAAATTTACACTGGAAGCTACATGAACAAAACAGCCTAACACACCAGACTGAGATCAGACTCGGGCTGATCCTTATTCATGTCTGGTCCTTCCCATTCTTCTTCCCATGTTAAAAGATTTGGGTGAATGTTATGGATCCTGATTCTAACCCTTAAACCACTCAAGCCATGTACAGGGGCTTCATATCAGCCAGAACCAGTAGCTCAGATTTCTGTTTGGGTATGAGCATCAGTGATGACAAAGTCAGTGGAGCTGCTCGAGAACTTAAATAAACCCCTTGACTTTGCTGGGAATTTTGATTGAGAAGAAATGACAGGTTTCAGCCTGGCAGGTTAGAAGATTTGAGGCTGTAGTTCCAGCTGATGAACAAATTTATTTTTATCACCTTTTGGTTGCCTCTTTGCCTTCTGCTGCCAAATTGCTGCATTGTGAAAAGTAGCAATTCTAATTATCCTGATACCCTTACTCACATTGGGCAGCACTTCCATGGGAAGTGGGACTGAGCTGAGTGTGGATAACAATCAGTGTGGATCTCACTGGGATACCTGCAACCACGACCTAACTTATGGATGGGTCTCAAAAATCTGAACACCAAAAAGAGAAGAGTTTCTCACACTAATCTGAAAGGCAACCTAAGCCCAAGGAACACCCAAATACAGCTTCACGCTTTGTGCTGAAGACATGCAGAATTACAGAGGAGAAGTTCACCCTCAATAAAAATCAATTGCACTTGCAGTCCTAACTTACTGAGGCACTGTTCAATATTTAACCTGGGTCTACTCCCTCTTGGGTGTGATTTTCATAATCACCTGCTGTTGGCTCACTTTGCTCCTGCTGAAATCAATCACTGCTTCCCACTGACTTCAGGAGGAACAGAGCTGGGACACTGCTGAAGTCTTTACAAATTCCAACCTTACTACATAAAAATTTTAAAAACTAAAATATTCAGAATGTAATTCTATTGAGACCATTAGGACATTACAATAGTTTTCTTAAGGACTCTAGAATTCTTTTAGAGACTGTGCAAAGAGAGGCATCCCTTACTAAATTAAACACTTTACAAACACTGAAAGTATTCTAAAGAGTATATCAAGGTAGTATTTTCAGTAAATTTAGGTAAATCATTCTCATCAGTAATATCAGTTATGTAAGACAAGGCAAATTTGGGAAACACAGGCAAAGAATAAAAAAATAGAGATATGTAAATAACAGCTCCTCCCAAAATGCAATGGCTACTAAAACCTAACCTGAAGCCACTCTTCACAAAGAACTGATGCAGTGAATAGAAGAAAACTGATAACAGTGATACTCTCATTAGCAGAACTGGATAGCAAATGATGCAACTTTTCATGCTGAAATAATCTTCCCTCCCCCCATTTATTTATTCTTCCTGATGAGGTAAAAAAAAAAAAGAGTTTGGGGCAGATTGATCCTATTAAGTTAAATTAAACTTGTTTCTAAGCTAAACTGGCAAACCTGAAGTCATCCAGTCATGATCACAGACAGACACTGATTCAGGGGGTGGGTGGGAGTTTTCACGTGTTTCAAGTTACGAAAGGCTAAAGTTGATCAATAAAATGTAAATAAGAGAATCCAGGTGTTTGAAGAGGGATCACACAATGATAAAAGTCTTCACTGAGGGTCAGCACATGTCCAGGACCCGGGACACTACTGAAAATGAGATGCTCAACTGCTCACCCCTCATCCCTTCCACTCAGAAGCTTCTCAGCATTACCAGGAGCTGTGTGGACATTGCCCAAAGATCACAGAAACATCATTCTTGTGAGTTCAAATTACCCCATTTCCACCTGGGGTGTTTTGTTGTGGGGGGCAGTAGGTTGGTTGCTTGTTTTGTTGTTGGTTTTTTTCCCAAAATGCATTTGCTTCAATTTAAGTGAAATCCAGGCTTTTTTGTTGGAGGGGGAATTCGTAGGCTCAGCTAAATGAAGGTTGCTGGGAGCATAGTTGTGCAGATTTCCATAGAAATGAATTGAAAAATAAATCTCTCTAATTTCCTTCTGCCTCTTGCTGTTCCTCACTATAACTCAGAGTTCTGTCTGTTCCTCACAAGTGTGGAGGTACTCGCTGAACTTTAATTTCTCAAGAGTGACAACACAGAAGTGCTTTGCCAGTGACCCAGACTTGCAGAGCAGTAAAGAACTGACTTCACAGACTTGGACCAGATGGCTGCATGTCAGAACAAGGTAGTGCAGCTTTTCTGGAGCAGAAGGGAGAACGGGAGGTAAGACACAGTCTGCAAGCAGATTCATGAATGAAGTTTAGCTCGCTTTTTTTTGTGCCCAAAAAATCCAGGATATTTAGAATATTTAATAGATTTAAACCCACTGTAAGACACTGATCTTTTTCTTTGATTTATTCATTTTGTGCCATGTTTTGTATGGTTCTTTAAGCGGTTTCTTTGCATTGCTGACATGTAGTGTGACATCTGACTGTACAGCTGTGGGGACACAGCCTTCATTCCTCCAGTCCTGGATCTGGCAGCTTTTGTCCCTCACCCAAATTCAGGCTCCCTCAGTCAAACACCAGCAAAAATTCCTTGTTTCAGAGCAGCTCCAGCTGTGGCATGACCACTCCAGCTCTCAAATCCCAATTCATTAGTTTAACACATTTTTAGCAGACTACATGGTTAAAACAGACCTGCTAAAAACTGAGCTACCAGGAAATTATGTTTTAAATATAAACACGGACATATTTTACACACAAACACACTCTACTTTAACAGATGAAAAAAATTTAACCAGGGCTGTTCATGAATCTTAACTATATGAGGCTTTTAAAGTGTTGTAAAGGCAAAAGCTGAAGCAAAACCAAGTCAGCAGGGCTTTTCCCTTCTGGATTACCCAAGAACGCAGACCTGTTCTGTAATAAATTTACTTTGACAGCTGCTAAAAAATTTACCAAGCTTGACAGCATGCACAGAAAGCAAAACACGGCAGAGAATTGTGTGGGCTTCCCTTCTAACCCCAAAGAAAAACTGTTTATTTGAAAGAAATAATGCTTAATTATATTTGTATGGTAAATTTCAAATGATAGGTTTGTTGGCTATATCCTTCTCTCCCACTGATACAATTTCATGTAGCCAATTTGTAGACGATGTACTCTGCTCTCACAGAGAGCTCTGAAGAATAAATGAGGGTTCAGTTTGAGCAGGCACTGGATTGTATTTGGAATATAAAATACACTGTCTTGTCAGGAGAAGTAACTTCTCCTTTTCAGACTAAGAAAAAGCAGAAGAACAGTGCTTTGATGACTTCTACAATGGATTTGGAGAAATGACTTTGAAGAATTCTGAGCTCCTCAGAATTTCACTTTCAGCCACAAAAGATTAGTTTGATTTTGTACCTATATGGATTTGAATCCATCTCACTTTCCTCCCTAATGCTTCCAAAGTGCTAATGGCAGCACAAAAGACTTCAGTGGTACAAGAGAAATGAAAACAAATGGCAGGAACTGTGGCCAAGGAAGAACTGAAGCTGCTGCGTGTCAGATGAGAGTCAACTGTTTACTCGGCCGGTGCTCGGTGCTGCATTGATCTGTTGAACCTGCACAGCACATTAATATTTCTGATCTCATCCCAAAGCCTTGGCTCCATCACATCTGGAAGGTGATAGCCCAGTGTATTATAGGGAGAACACGTGCTACTGAGCAAAGCTTTAAATGTGATTGACTGAAATGTATTGATTTTGCGTGGTTGGGCTCGAAATGTGATTTTGAACAGGAGAAAAGGAGGCAGCTCACTGCTGCCTCAAAGATCACACACAGGAGGTGACAGAAGGAAGTTCCTTGGCTATGTAAAATACACCTTTCCTAATTGTTAATCACCTCTGAAACATCACAGTCCTTTGGCGCTTGTTTGTTTTTCCTGTGTGCTCAAAGTGAAACATTTAGAAAGAATTATGGCTGTAAAGAGCCTTCCTGAGCAATATTTATATCATGCCTTAGGAGGGCACTGCAGAATGCAAAGGGACACAGGAGAAATGTGGAATGGAGCAGTTTCTTCCCAGAGTTTACAGGGAAACTTAACAATTAATCTTAAAGAGATTTTTTTTTTCCTGGCTAATGGGAGATAAATCATACCCCAGAACTGCAGGCCAGCACATCCCAGACACATCATCTGAAACTTTCCTCATCTACTTTCAGAAACTGATAATTAAAAGCATGCAAAAAGTCACTTTACTACACATGCCAGTACCATATACTTACATAATTTCATCGTCAAAAATTATTGTTTTCAACATCCCTGAGAGATTAAAATGTGTGTCCATGAACTGCTCTTCCTAACCAAAATCACATACTAGAAAGTGATGATTTCCTCAGATCCCAAGACAAAATGATTTCAGTCATACTTGTGGGGTTCATTCTGCAAAAAATTACATCTTGCAGGAGAGATTTTTTTCTTCCTTAAAATTATTCGATTCTTTCAAAAGCCTTAAGTGGAGAAAGAGTTATGATTTTATCAAATAATCTTATTTTTCACACTCTTAAATGTCTGAAGTTATCAACAAAAGAAGGAAGACTTTACAATGTATTACCTCGAGCAATTTCTGCTGATAAAGAATTATCTGGAGCAGTAACTCTTGCAAAACATCTAAACTCATGTATTTGCAGTGAGTGGATTGGATTATCAGTAAAAGATACTGAATAGAACAATTTAAAAAAATAATAAAATTCCTTTAATGTGCTAATTGGAACATGTTCACAACTTTTGCCCTGATAATTTTTTTCCCACCTCCCACCACGGCTTCCTAGACTATTTCCAAGCTAAGTAGAAAATCATTTAGCACATTTAGGACAAATACTTAGTTCTGGGCTACTAGGTTGAAGGGTTTGTTCTGAATGCCCACCAGGTTTGGTTATTTTTGTGCCTTTTGTTTTGCATTTACAGTTGAAGACATTGAAGACACTCTACCTCAGCACTGTCCCAGTTCTAATGTGGTGTGGTCTATGTAGTGGGAGGCAGAGTATTTTTTTCCAAGTAAAAACACATTTCAGTCTTATTCTTGATGCTTCACAGACTTTTGGTGGTGGTGAGAGATTCTGGAATTATGAACTCCAAAATGTACCCTTTGTGCCACAGGGAGGGGTGAAAATTACTTGGGACTGATCCAAAAAATTAAAAAACTCCATCACATACTGTAAGCAGAAGGTAATAAATCAGTGAGCAATTTGAACAACCAGGGCTTGAGGACCAGCAATTGGAAATACTAAGTGCATCTAGAAAATTAGTGTTAATAAGGTATATAAAAGCAATGTGACCTTTAAATTGGTGTAAACAAAGAAACCACAAAAAATGACTGACATAGAAGCAGAAATATGAAGAGAAACCCTAATATTCCAAGAAATGAAGAAAATTTAGTGTTAGAAATGAAAGAATTGAGTTGATCAGGTCGGGTGAGTGCTCTGTGGAAAACAGACCAGCTGTCTGATGCTGCACTATTTTTGGGGCACCTGCTGTGCACACAGATATCCCCCAGCCCAGCGCTATCATCACATCATCAGCAGGGGGGGTAATTTTGTATATAATTCAAGACCCTTATGAGTCAACCAACAGCCCTATAACACCCCTCAGTGAGGAGACTTTCCCGCAGAGAGCAGTCCCCTCAAACTGAGCAACCACAGGAGGCATTAAACCCAAGTGAAAACACTGTGAGACAACCTGTTCTCAGGAGATTTCCACAGAAATGTTCCACCTTGGCACATCAGGCCATCCAGAGCCTGCTCCTGAGCACCTGCACTGCTGCACCTCAGGATTCCCTGGTTCAGGAAAGGAGCCTGTCTGGGGGGTGAGAACACAAGTGACCGAGAAGCGAGTGCTTGGTGAGGTTCATTAATCCAAGTCTGCCTGCTTTCAACTTTTTGGTGTTAACTGTAGCTTGAGGTCACCTCTTGAGAACTTAATCTTATAAACCCTGACAAGTGTGTATCTTGTCAGAGCTAATCTCTGTGGGTTTGTGCACGTTATCCATTACAGCTGTTATCCAGTACAATCATTCTCCAGCAGGACACGCCAGACTGTGCAGTGGTGCAACACAAAAACCCAAGGACACCATCTGCACTCAGGCTGGACACCAGTCACACTGAGGAATCAGCACCTGCACAGTCCCATGCAACAACAACAGGCTGCCTTCATAGAAGTCTCCATGTACACAGTCACACAAGAAAAGTCATAACCAAACAAAGCTACCTCAGGCAAAAATATTTCTATCTAGATTATAGATCTGTGACTCACGAGGAAAATCAATGAGCTACAAATTAGTTAATTTAAGACTTCTCAGAGTTAAATACATAATTTCCAATGAGCAATTTTCCTATAGAAGCAGCCACTTTACATCAGCTATGATTTTTTCAGATTTATTCATTTTTCTGGTGGTCGTTATTTCTCCTGCATTCTGTATGTACCTGTAAGATCCATATACATATAGTCGCATGCAAATAGAAACAAGCACAAGAAGTAAAGAAAATCCAGAAAATTATCTGATACAATAGCTTGTCTTAGTGCTTAAAGCTTTTTCAAACAGAAGGAGATGTTTTGAGTGCATTTAACTCCCTTTGACATCAGCTTTTATTTAGTTCATCTGGAGGTCAATGGGAACTGAGTGCCTTCAGGAACATGAGAAGGACATTTCACATTTTACAGGGCTGTAACTTGTGTCTATTTTTATAATTCAATGGGCCAAAACCTATAAACTCTGATGACACTAAAAGGTTCTGCTTTTGAAAGGTGCTGAGCATGGTTACTGCTGAGGAGACCCAGCCTCACATCCATGAATGATAATGTTGGTATTTCTGTGACCAGATCTGTGCTAGTACCGTCTTTACCTTGCTCTGTCACAGCTAATAAATTAAGATTACAAGCCCAAAGACCTGCCCAATTTACCAGCAAAGTGATTTCTTTCAAAGTGACCCTACAGAATGTAACAAGGATCCATTGTGATCCTGCATTTCAGGATAAAAATAGATTCCTAACCCTTGAAATTATTTTCAAACTTCTGCAAATGCTGGCAGCTGGTATGGCCCAGGTTCACATTGTACACTTGCTGTGTAAGCCCACAGCTTCCTTATTTTTTTGGTCTGGTTCCACTCTCAGACCCAGCACGTGCTTGTGTTCCTTAAAGGTTGGGAAAACTCTTCTACATTCAAAGAGCAGAACGTGACTTGAGCACCTCTCTGCTGTTTCTCTCCCTTGGCTCATAAAATGTACATGGGATTCATGGAGGTACAGAAGAAATTCTTCCACTTTACAGTCACATAAGATCTCCATTTTGAAAGGACAGGTCTTAAGCAGCAGGCCTTCCAGGAATCATATTCCAGCACTGTGCATCCCAAATTACAAGGAAGGGAGATGGGTAGTTGTCAATCATAGGCATTGCTTTTGCCCAGACACTACAGGTTTCTTTATGGCCACAGAGCAGTGGAAGGGCTACAAAGGATTCCTCAGCAAACATCTGGAAATTAAATTTTTGTCCTAATAGAAGTCTACAGCTCTGAAAAAGCAATTGGGTTCATTCCAGTGGGGAGCAGTTTCTCTGTCAGGCACCTATTCTTCTCGAGACAGAGCTTTCAGGAAGGTTTAGCTGCACTGTCAAGGATGAAAAATGGCAAAAGAGCTGTTCTGTTTTTACTGAGCTGTGTCTACAGTGCCTCTGAACAAGCTGCTGAAAGGGCTCTGGCAGGCAGGGACACAGCAACACTCAAATAAATGCTTTCCTAGGAGAACTGAAAAAATATTTTGAGGACACAGCTTATCTAAATGATTATTTTGGTTTAGACAGCCTTGCATTTCACTGCCAATTAAATGCAAATTTCACAGGCTACAAATACCAAATCAGCAAAGAAAGAAAAAAACCTCCCAAACTCCACCCCCCACCCCCAAGAAATAGTTCCCTCTGTTTAAAAATAAGAATGATTGAATAATGAGGTTGATGTCTCCACCTTCCAAAGAAAAGGTTTTAAGTATAAGTCTCAGATTTATATGGTAGTAATAATGGCTCCTACTCCCAGCACTGCCCAGAAGCACAGAGCAGCCTTAACCAGCTACCTGTGGATTCCCCTGAGTTACAGATTTCTCCAGATGGAGAAAATTCTTTTGACCCTCCCAACCTTTTCATTTTCTTTTTTTCATCTTCTATTTTAGTGCATACACTATTCTTGTTTCTGGCATTTCTGTTTCCCACAGAGAGAAGGAGAACCTGTCAAAATTTATAAGTACAAAATATTTCAGATCACCCAGACTGCCCTGAAAAAGGCACAGGATGGGTTTTTCTCTGAATGTAATGTGTAAATTGCAGCTGATTTTCCTGCTGGATCTATATGTGTGTGAGTGTGTGTATAACACATATATATATATAACATATATAGGTATATATATATATATATGTTATTATCTCTCCCTTTTTTTTTTTTCCCAAGGTTGCTACGCTAAGATGTTAAGAAATTAGATGTTCTTTATGCAGCTGTGTTAAGGAACAAATGCAGCAGCCTATTTTCCCCAAATCGTATTTCCCCTCTTTGTTGATATTTCCATGGCACAAAACATCCTCTGATGCTTTCTTGGACCCTTTTCTGAAGACCAAGCACCTACTTGTTTAAAATCCTTCAGTTTTTCCTTTCTGTGATACTGTTGTTGGTCTTTAGACTTCTGGGCTTCAAACTGGTTCTCCAAAACATTGAAGCTAGATGCCACAAATACAATAAAATAGACAATATGCCTGTTGTGCTATGGACAACACATGTAATTGGTCCCACACATCACTGGAATGAAACTGCATCTATCAAAGTGAGATGGTTCCTCCTCAGTCTTTTTAGCCTAATGAGGTTGGTGAATTTTTCCTTTCATTCTTAAAAAGTCATGTTATTTTAAAATCTACATTATCATGTTGAGCTGCAACATCTCTTTCTGATGTTAATGAAAGCTTTTATGAGAAATTACATGATGTACACAAGAAAAAGGAGAGGACACAAAAGAACTGGAAAAAAAGGTCAAAATTATAACATATGAAGCAAAAATAGCATCTAAACATTAGACTTTGGTGAGTGAGGGATTTATTTTATAACAGAATCTCTTAAGAGTTTGTCAGTGACATCCCTGCTGCCCTGGGTACCTCACAACAAACAGCCAGCTTTGGATGAACTCCACACTACAGAATGACCTAAGAGTAGAGTCTATTATAAACAAGGAAATAGCAATTATCTGATGCTGAATAGCCTAATGGTAATGTTTTAAATAAGAGTAAGAATTAAGACATAAGCAACTTCTGAAGGTAGTTTTTATGTAAATGAAGCTTTTTAAATGCTTTTCATGGTGCTCGAACTTGTTGCCATCCTCAGCGCTCTGCAAAACCAAGAGGCTGCTTGACTTTTGGAAAACAAGCCTCTGGAGCAAGATACAGCTAAAAATAAATATGTTTCTTTTGGTATTTCATTAGGTAGTTGAAGTTGTCTGCCTCATGCAATACTGCACTCCGAGAGGTCAAACCAAGTTCAGACAGCAATGGAGCAATTCCTGTTGAACTACAGATGTCCTGGATGGCACTATCACTGCACATTTTGCAGGAGAATTCAGGGAACACAAACATTAGTGAAAGTGCTGATGATAACCAGCATTAAAAGCATGTCTTGAAAATTTACCCTTTTACATTCCTGTAAAAAGCCACTGAGATAAAGGGCCAAGGGTTCGCTTCACCTCAGTTGAGAACATTAGTATTGGTCACTTAAACCACACTTCTAATATCAACTTTCCTCCTTAGGATCTCTTAGTTATTACCTAGGACTACCAGTGCTTTTTATTAGTTTGGAGTCTTGTGGTTTTATCCAGCAATCAGCTCTAGAGCAACAGATTCCTGCCAAAGGAGAGCATGTGATTGCCCAAGTGTGTTAATTCTGGGCTCATGGAAATAAAGGGGAATTGTTCTGCAGACTTCCCTGGGCCAGAGTTCCCCCCCCAGAATTCTGCCAGAAACACAGTTCACTGACAAATTGCTGTCTTCTGACTCTGTACTGGACTATCAATTTATACAATCACAAAAAGTAATTAGTGATACTGTATTCTTCAAACAGACCTTTTGCCCTGTATCCAACTGCTGAACTACCACAGTTAATTATTTTACTGTGAGTTTTCAAGAATACTGTAATGCTGCATCTTAATGTCTTTATTACCCTCCTGCCAGAGAAGCTCCAAAGAGAGCAACCACAACATTTGAAAGGTTGAATACCTGCTTACAGTAAAAGCTGCTTTCTCTGGGACCAGGGACCAAAAGTTTCTACAAGAACTTTATTGAGAAAAACCTGGTAGGACTCACAGCTGCAAGAGAAATGAGCTGGTCACTACTTTAGGACACAGAATTCTCCTTCAGGCCAATTTGGAGCAACAGCAGAGCAAAAATCAATATAGAAAAACTCCTGCTTACTCGATATTTTCAGTTTGCAAACCACTTTTGGCAGAGGGACTTATTCTAGAACTTTTTCACTAAATATTAATTTCAAGAGGAAATATAACTAATATCTTGAAGTCCCACAAAATAATCAGCAGGACACAGATTACTCTGTGGCACTACTATGTAATAATCTGGTCTAACTAAATGTATTTCTCCTCTTGGGCTCTCTCAGAACAGTGCTGCTAATGAGATTTTATAGTCCATGCCAAATATCCTCATATCAATTTTCTTATTTCTAACAGGAAATTATGAATAATGTATTTTTCTCTGTACCTCAAACTAATGTTCTTTCACTGGGAGAAATGTGAATAAATCCAAACGTTAATTATTTAAGATTTCTATTTATCTTTACATGCAAAGATAATGACATTGACTACATTAGGTGACCCTAAAATAAGACTTAGCTCTGTTTTGGAAGTCAAATTGCATCGTTAATTTCCACTTTAAATATTAAGATATGAGAAAAAGTTATTAATTTAATAAATTGCACTGTGTTGAACTTTTACATATGGGCTGCTGAGTGAAACCACACCACCAGTTCCTGTGGGTTTGTGAAGACCACAAGCAATGGAAAACACCCACAGTCAAATAGGTCTGGATATTGCAAACCTGTGTTTCATACTGGTACATGCTCAAAACCAACAACAGTCAAGGATACATCTGTAAGTTGAGATTTTGCTCTTGTAATGACAGACTGATACACAAATAAGGTGACTCAGCTCTTCTCTCAGCACACTGTGCTCTGCAGCTGGACAAACTTCTAACTAATGTAGGATGACATTGCTTTACTCAGTGGTGGAAGCATTAATTTTTAGTAATTTTCTCTTTTCCAGTATCTTTTATTTAACATACACACGTATATATGTATATATATATATATATGCATGTGTCTGTATAAGCTTATGACAAGTATACTTAATAGAATATCATGTATACAGAAAAAGGGTTGAAAAAAGACAATAAAATGGCTAAACTAAGAGTTGCAATCTTCCACAGTGAGCCTGTATTTACACACACACATTGTTGATTACAGAATAGTTCAACAAGAAATTCTTGTCTTTAAAGCACAAACATCCAGGAACCTGATTTTCACGGTTGGTGCCGGGTAAATTGGAACTACTGAAATCAACTGAGCTGGTAAAATTAGTAAAATCTGAGGCCCTGAACAGCCTTTGTGAAAATAAATCTTGCTCACATATGGAGAATGTACATTTTCAAAGATATCCTAGAGTTTTGATGGCCTGAGCTGCCGTTTATATATTTTTTTTTCCTCTCTCACATGGAAAAGGCAGCAATAAACTCATAACAATAAACCCTAACACCAAGGTGTTCTCAGGAATAACAGATCATCTGCCTGCCTATGAAAATAAGCTCAGTTTAAAATGCATCACTTTTTTTCCCAGCAAAGCAAATGATGCTAAGTGATTCAACTCTCACATCCATTTACAGAAACAATTATAAGAGGCAATAGCATATAAATCTCTTAAGCCCCAGTGTATCTTCCAATCCTGATTTAAAAAACAAATGCCTGTCTTGTGAAAATCATGCTTAATAATTCTTCTTATGGGCACCGTGCAGGGAAATGAAAGAACTGTAGCTTTAGGCACATTTTGCACAGTGCTGTCTTTGCCTCTCTCCCCGAACAGGACTTAAAAACTACTGGAAATAAACATAACATCAGCATTTTCTCCCACTTCAAATTTTGCAGCCTGCAGAGGTTTACATTTTATTCAAGCATGTTGTCAGGGGACAGGAGAGGAACAACTGACCTTTGAATCAGTAACAGAAGTTGTGTCAAAACCAGCTAAATATACAAAAGTTAAGCCTGAACCCATCAAATGCAGTGTTTCAGTTAGAAAATCTCCAGTAGGTCTTCAGAAGAGGATGGGAAAGGTAAGTTATAGAGAGATTAAAAGATTCTCTATTTCCAGTTCTTTCCTCTGGCTTCCACAGCTTTTGTTCTTGTATGAACACAGCCAAACCCTGACATCAGACACGGTGATAAGCACACTGCAACTACCCCCACAGGTCATTTGAAGCTAATAGAGAGAATTTCTGTATTAAGAAAACCCACATATAACCACAGCCTTTGACCCACCACACCCAGCCTTTCCTGAGAAAGAGTATGAGCCCTGCTCTTCTACATCAAGGAGCCTCCAGCACCTGCAAACACAGCGGCTCTTTGTGCAACTGGAACGTGTTCGAATTAAAACAGAAGTTTGAGAGGGTGCCTTTAGGGACAGATGGTCTGGGAGGCTGAGAACTCTGGGTGTGCAGATCATTTCTGGTCAGATCCTACAGAGGAATCAGTGGAGCTTCACCAGCTGACAAAGGGTGAGGGTTTGTCACCACATCTGTGTAAAACTGCTGGCATTTCTTTCCAGTGTTTCCCCAGAGATTCACTGCTTTCTGGTTGTGCCACAGCTTCCTGTCACTTGTCTCAGATTTTGATTTCATTTTGATTATGAGAGTGCAGTTGAACGTAAACTTGGGTGAGTAACTGTTTTGTTATTTGTTTCCTTTAGGAACTCGCCAGAAGGGCTGATCCAGGAATATGTGACCATGAAATGGCTTTGAAAAGAGGTGTCTATTCAGTTTATAATCTGCTGAAATAACACTGAGTTTGCTTCTCACGTGCCTGCAGAAAAGTGAATAGACCCACCATCACCAGTGCCTGAGAGTGCAATGCTTCTGTTGAAAATTTCATTATCATTTCCTAGGGACTACCTGAAGCACTTTCTCAGGCTCATTAATAAATACAGAGCTTACAAAAGTTACTGTGTTTCATACTCACACTATAAATGTCATTTAAAAATCACATCAAGGGTGCAGATGAGATTTTCAAGGTGAGATTTAAAAACTCTAATGGAAGTGGGAAAAGAATTTAATCAGTCACAGCAAACCTGTCAAACTTCCTATTTCACTGTCTGCCAGGAACAAATATGCATAATAACCATTGCTTAATAGATGAACTCTAACATACATTAAAAATCAACTGTTGAAACAGATGCAAACACACTTAAGGTAAAATTTGCATCAGGATATGCCTCTGAAACTCCCTTATGAGGCTTTTGAAAAGCTTCTATGAAGGACTCTTACTGCTTTCACGCCTCCATTTATTCTTAATATACTGAGACAAGAAATAATAGATTCATTTCAGCTTCCAAATCCATTATTCCAGGCAAGCAGAAGTAGCTTAGTCCATGTTTTTCTCCCAATACTTCATTAAAACTCTGTTATAAAGGGAAGTATTTTCTCTACAATATTAATCTTTGTTTATTCTTCCCCTTTTTGAATAGGAATAAATATCATAAAGGATATGAATAACTAAATGCTGAAGACATTAGAAACATATATAGTTACTTTTAAGGAACTTTGTACAGAAAAAAATTCTGAGATCTAAGGCAAAAATAGGAAAGAGACAATGAGAAACCCCTTTACATCCATTATAGTATATATACACTAAAATAATTTCTTATTTGTAGATAGGAAAAAGAATTCAAAAATAAATAATAGCAGAAGGGAAAGGTCAATTATGCTACATCATTTGCTCTAAGCATGTTAAAGGTTAATAAATTAAAATCTGATATAAAAGCTTAGGTTTGTTCAAGGTCAATGAAAAGGGGAGATTATAAATATCCACAAAATCACCAGTGGATGAGAAAGCAATTTGCTGAATACACCAATTACATCCATGTCTGCAGGCCAAGAAGCTTGTGGGGCTCCTTCTTCCTTTCCAGAGACACAACCAACGAAGTATCTCCCAGTCCTTTATGGTTTTCCATTACTTTTACAAAGAACTCCAGAAAATTCTACAGCTGTGCACAGAGGTAGAGCCTTTACATCTTCACCTCTCCTTCAGAAATAATGTCAGTGACTAACAGTCTTGAGGGATAGGGAGGAATACCAAGGATGGAAGGCTGGCAAGGTCCAAACCTTCCCTGAATCATCACAGTCTTCAAAAACCTCCAGACCTTGGTTTCCTCTGGCAGGAAAACAGCCTTGTCCTCGCTGTATTCTGTGTTTGTTACATTTATTGTCCCCTGCCTTGGGAGAGCACAGGTAACTCCACGCTCCCTTTAAAACATTGATCAGCTCTGGCTCAGGACAGAAAGACAAAAATCCAGTTGGATTCCGGTCACAGGAGCGTTGTAGCCCATTGGCTACTGAACTATCAGCAGGAAGAACCACTCTGGAGTGTGAAGATTCCAGAGTTAATAAGTGTATAAACACAGTTAAAGTCATAGCTGCACTTTGTGTTCATTTTATTTTGACAGCTGTGCTTCAGCTGTGATTATACTCTGTTCTGTACTTGGAAACGTGCTGTCTGCCTGCTAATGAACTCTTCATCATCAAAAACCTCAATATAAGACCCAGCTATTAAATATTTTGAAAGAAATGGACTGAGACCACAAAATCATAGACGTGCTCTAAAATACAGAGATTAGTGAAGTGTTAATCATCCCCTGTAGTGTTTTTCAGTGACTAACGAGACGGAAAGAAACCACAATATCTGGGTTTTAAGCAAAGGAACCCAGAAGATGCACATCAGGACAGCTCTCATGTACTTAGCTGGAATCACAGGCCAGAGAGGATAAGCAGTAAAAATACACAACCCTTCCTCTTAGCAAATAATCATCATCATTCACCCAAAATGTTATTTCCACACTGAAATCCTGACCTCCAGCTCCAGTTTGACTGATGGTGCTGGCAAAGGGGGCAGCTGATAAATTGAGCCATCACAATGTTCCCAGCATAGAGATAATTCTCAGGAGTTGGTCGATCTGCTACAGCAACTGTCACAGCTCACCAGCTGCAGGGGACAAGAGTCACACACAAAGCAAGGGGCTGCATGCAAGACCCCCTAAGATCTGAGACACAGGTGTCTTGCTCCACTGAGAGTGGAATAAGAGGTTTGGAGAACCAAAGATGTCAGAATAAACAGATCCAGGGTGCAATACATGGCATTCAAGGGTGGTCCTGATGTTTGGGTGTTAGTGGTGGTAACTGGGACAGATCTTTGTGGGCTCTCATTCCCACACTCTTGAGCCAGATTCAACTGTTAGAAGTGTACAACTGTGTGATATGGAGAGCTTTACATGGAGGTCCTTTGTTCCACTAAACAAGAGTTCCCACCTCGGCAGCTGCTACACAAACAGGCTGGACCAGACCCAATTTAGGGTGGTTGGCAGAGGGATCAGTGTAAACCATTCACCTCCTCTGTCCATTTATCCTGCCAGGTGGGCATGCCCAGGTATTAGAATCTAATTCACTAACAAGAGCAGTTCAGCCTTCCTCAGCTGTTATAGACTATTGTCCCCAGCCCAAGAGGCAAATAAGCCCTTTTCAAATAAATTTCAATTAGCCAGGCTTTCCTATTGTTAAAGATCAAGGAAAAGCCCTGGAGAACCCCATTAACATGCAAACGAGTAGGTACACAAACACAGTTCCTATGTGAGCCAGTATCAGCAGAAACACAATTAATTCTAAATACAGATACATCCAACGAGATTAACATTGGACAGCTTTGTAACAGACTCTCATAACCTGCTCATTTACACCCACTGCTACCACTGAGCCTCCCCAAGAGGCAGAAAAGCCTCCCCGTATCTTTGCTGCCAAAAAAGTCAAATCCCTGTGGGTAAATCTCACCAGAATCTCTCCCTGTAAATCCTAACAGAGAAGCAGGTCTGCAATCTGCACCAGGATGTAGCTTTAGGAGTTTGATTGCAGAGATTGTTGAGCCCATCTGGCCTTGGCATGGTGAATTCTACCCCAGTGCTCGGCCTCCACCAGGATTTTTTGCTCAGTTCAGTTGTTTTGCCATGAAAAACCACTGCAGCACGCTCTGCTTTGCACCAGCAACTCCATTCCCCTGACAACTGAGCTGACATTGTTTTTGTGACCTTTCCTGAAGATGTGTGTCCTGTGGACAAAATTACCATCAAGCCCAAAGCCTTCCAGACAGCACAGGATTGCAGAGTTCAGAACTCCACTGCAGTTCCAGGCATCATTTGCTTTTTCATTTTGCAATAATAAATCTGGTCTGACCCTTGTTATTTTTTCATTGGTTTTCAACAAGTTATTTAACCCAGCAATTTCTTGAGGCACTAACACTTTCCTTCCTGAATGGAGTATTTTGATAATTTCTAATTTAATATTTGCAAAATGCTTTCTAGAGGTTTACTGTAATTATTCCCTCACTGAGTGCAAAAATAATCCAAGTTCTTTATCACATTTTGCCACAACAGCATGACCAGGCCCCCACCCCCACACTTTGTACAGCCAAATTACCACAAAGCACTTCTCATTAGAATTCAGTCAGGTCTTTAAAAATATTGCTGTTGCTCATGATTGTTTGCCTCCCACCTTTTCACCATGCAGTGGGATCACTTGTAATTTTTTTTTTTTTTTGCACTAACCTTATTCTAAAAAGTGCATAAAGTTTAGATACACTACAACTTTCTAAAAGTACATTTAAAAATACATTTTTCATAAGCTTTTCCTCCTGTAACTAAGTTACAGAAGTCATGCTTTTTCAGCCAGGAAGAGTATTATGCTGCTGAATGGGAGCCACACAGAATAAGTTTAAGACTTTAAATAGCAAAATACAGACTAAACATCTTATTAAAACACAAATACAGCATCAACTGAAACAAAGAAGGGAAAGAGCAGCATAAACTAAATTACAAAATCACTGCAAACTCTCAGTCTCTACTTTCTGAATTCTAAAATTATGTAAAGATTTCATTCCTCTCACCCCCTTTTTTTCAGGCACTTTGACAGGGATCTGAAATGTGTCACAGAGCAGTTCCAGAACAGAGTACAGAGCTATAATATCGAGATATACTGGCTCTATAGAGCTCAGAGAGCTGTACAGCCAGAAGACAGGATGTTAACACTTGTTAGCAGGCCGGGTTAAGATAATTGTAGTCTGTCATTCCAACAGAAAATCTGTCTCCCACATCCACTGCAAAACCCGTGTGATGCCAATACAAGCAAGGCAAAACTGGTCAAAATGTGTTGTTCATTTGCAAATGAGCCACCCAGAAATGGTTTGTGCCACTTGGTGGGCAGATGCCCACTGGGGACACTGGTCACTGAACCCAGGATGATCTCAAACCAGAGAGAACCCTGATGGTCTGTCCCAAGGACACAGACTGACTGAGGAGTCTCCTGACAGTAACCATGTCCTTGCCCAAGACCTGCAGAATAAAGGCTCTGGTGGCCTCACGAGCCCTCAGAACAGTTTGGCAAGGCAAAGCTTTCCAGCTCAATAGTGAGGTTTTACCTCCCCAGAAGTGTGGGATAGCACAAAGAAGCTGCTGCTCTTTGCATGCAACAACAACACAGAACAGCAATCAGTTCTCCCAGTTTAGTTTACTAGCTTGATTTAGCTTTTCTGACTGGAGACTGGAAGGGAAAAGGGATAGAAGTCATCTTGTGAGGTTGCATCAACAGCAGATGCATTTTATCAGCACCAATGTGCCAATACTCCAAGGCCAGCAAAGGGCTGCACATTCAGCAGACATTAGGAAACAAGAATAATCAATCTATTTTCACAGGGATGGCTTTGTAAAGATTATGCTTGCACTGTTTTGGAGAAATTAGACATTGAAATTATTCCTCTGAACACATATAGAAATGAATGTACAACAAAAACTGACTGATGCAAAAGGCAGGACAACTTCTGGACAAAGGCCATAGAATTCGGTGCAAGTGTTTTAGCTTAGAAGGTACTTCCAGCAATAAAGCACCAATGGAAATTAATTGCAGACTTTTAAGAGACTGTGCAACAGCAGAAGCAAATCTAACCCTCACACCTCCTGGGAATCCTGATTCAGCAGCAACTTCTCAGGTTGTTCAACCGTGGCAGAAATCGGCGGCCTCAGCCCACGCTAATATTCCTCTTGCAATATTTAACAAGTGTTATGCTACAACCCAGGAGAGACTTCAAAATATTGTGATGTCCAGATATGTTATTACCTAAACAGGAGGTCTTCATGGGGTAATCTGAAAAGTAATGCTTTCCAAGAACGGAGTTCTATTGCTGCATAAACCAAACAACTACCAAACAGCCCCAAACTGTCAGATTTGCTTTGAACAGGTTTTTACCCATAGGAGTGAGTAGGGACAGAGACAGGAAAGCCAAATAACACCAAATGTTGATCAAGCCTAAATACATACTTTTGATTTGCCACCATTAATGAACATGACATAAATCGAATTTTCTTCTGTCTAATTTTCTTGATTCCTGGACTTAGACTGTGAAGTGCAAATGGCATTGCATGCATAAAATGGTAAGTGTTGGTAATTCCAGTGTGCTGCAGTTGTTGACCATAAATTGAACTTAATATTTAATACAGTCACAGCTGTAAGAATCCCTCAGCATGTCCATCCAGCTGCTCTCTCCACTTCACTGCAGTGCTCAGGTCCCCCAGTTGTCCAGCTTGCACGTCAACATGTGCATATGCTCCAGCCTGGAACTCCCTACATCATTTTGTTCATAAATAAATTTGAATGCAGATGACAGGCTCTCCCAAGAGACAGTAGGGAGAATGCCATGGCAGATTTTTGGAGGTCTGGATCTTTTCCTGGTTTTATTTTCTTTGCTTGTTTGGAATTCCTTTTGTTGGATTTTTGTTCATTTCTTTCTTTGGGGTTTTTTTTTGGTGTTTTTGTTTGTTTTTTAGGTTGTTTTTTTGGTTTGGTTTCCCCTCCCCCCCAGTTGATTCCCTAAGGACTATCCCAGCTAGTTTGAAATCCAAAGTCAGCCTACACAAACTATTTCAGGAGTTATTTTGCAGCTTCGTGATCCATGTCCACCCCAACACCTATGGATTGTGCAGGCATGTGATCACAGGTTATGCCAAACAGCATCTGAGTTGGCACATTAATTAGAAGCTTGGATAAACTCTGGTATCCTACATAGTGGAAAATGCAACAGGAGAGCCACAGGTAGCTGGAATTCTGCTTTCTGGTAACATCCTTGTACCAAATAAGAGGAGTCTGTGCTTTGGGAATTGCAATTCCCTGCTGGACAGAGGGATAGCACACTCGAGACCTATTTCCAGAATTTAAGAGGCACATCAATCCTGAGCTAGCCCCACTGCACAAGGATGTATTTCTATCCCAGTGCTGAAGGTCTCAGAATAATGGTCCATTACGGAGATACATTGAGGGAATCACTCACTACGTGCCCCAGGAAGGGAGTGGTCCTGAGAGCTGGAGCAGGCACAGAATGGACTTGGGAGTGGGTGAGCGGGTGTATGTGTGCACTTCTATTCTGCAGGTGGAAATACAGGGAAGAAAAAGCCTTTCTTAAGATTTTTGGTATGTAAAATGAAGATTAGACAGAAATAATCCTAGCTGGGGATTTGAATACCTAAACGCTGTAAAGGAATGTTCTATTGCAGCCCAAAATTACACATTTCTACAAAATATTTTTATAGGCTTACTCAAAAGGCTCAGTTTTACTTTCATTGCCTTCTAATCTTTTTTTTTTTTTACTGTGAATATGTATTTTTTAGCTGGTAATTTGCATTTATCCTCTAAAAACTGTTTGTGAAAGGATTTAAAATTGTTTTATATGAGATTAAACTATAAAAAAACCCTAATAACAATCCAAATGTTCCACCCCCATGCAACCATGATAAAAACTATCCAGGGTTGGCTTTTTTTATTGTGGTTGGGGGTTTGTTTGGGTTTGTTTGTGGGTGTGTTTGGGGAAGGCTTTTGGTTGTTTGCTTGGTTGTTTTATTTTGTCATTAGTTTTTTTTTTTTTTTTGATGTTGGTAGGTAATGCAGTATAAGCATCCATTTATATCAGATTCATAATTATGTATTCAGGTAGAATTTCAGAGAGCTTTGAATCAGCAGAGATGGCAGTATTGTGTAGTCAGACATTCTTTATGCACATTGCTACATAACAACTGATCATAACAAAAAAGAAAGTTATTTAATGCTTTGGGGGTATTTTACAAGAAATAGATACTCTTGTCCTTCGCACAAATAATATCCATGTGATGAGCCATTCTTAGTGATTTTGATGGGATCAACATGAAAGCAGCAGCAAACAGATGCACTCCCTCCCCAGAGATAGAGTGCATGTCAAAATGATCATGCTGAGACATGCACTGGCTTTTCAAGCTGCTTGAAGCAAACTTCATGATGGACAGAGTTCAACGCCAGCGTTTCCCCTACTTGTAACCTAATAACCTACCTATAACCTTTGTATCTGTTACACTCTGAGACCAGGCTGATCTAACAGACACCTGCTCCTACCTTCACACCTCGGGGAGCCCAAGGAGATGCCTGCCATGCTCAAAGCAAAACCCTGATAACTAAGCCAGCTTGATTATTGCTCATGGAAGCACATATGCTACCAGCCCTCTAGCAGACACAGGTATTGGTGCTGCCTTCACACCTAAGGTTGTGAAAAGTGTGCCAATCACCTGAGAAAGAATCTATCAGCAGTCACCTGGGAGCAAATCCATCCTCATCAGTGCAAACAGGTTGAGAGAAGGGCAGGAGGCAGCCTGGCTCAGCTCACACTAACACACTGCCCTAACACCATTATTTGCAGCAATTTGCAGAGCAGCACTCAGACTTTCTACATTTCTCTCCATGTTATGTCACTGAAGCCCAGTTATCAAGCTCAATTAGCATCCAGAAGGCTGACATTTTCTCCATCTGAGAGAATCCTCCTCTGCCTTCCAGGGGAGGTGAAAAATGCACAGCTGCAGTTTTACTCTGGACAGTCCTTTGGTGGCACTTGGCTGACACCTGTCGACACTGTCCCACACTCAGCCACGATACAACTGCTTCACTGATGTTTTTCTCCATTCACTTGCAATTTTAAATTATTGCTTGAAAGCTTTTAAAGCTAAAACTATGCTGGAGAAAAGCTCTGCATTATCAGCTCTGCTCAATGGCACTTGCTTTAGGACATCTGTCCTAAGTTACCTGTTGAGTTAAGCATCAAATTAAGCAGTTATCCAATTTTACCAGCTGCATGAAGGAAGACTAAAGAAGGATACAACACCTGGAACACTACTGAGGAAATGCAATTTCCCTCTGACACCTTGCTCTTAGCTGAAGGAGCCCCAAATTAGCAGACGTGCCCAGAAGAGGTACTTGCCCTTTCCCCTGGAAGGCGATGTGAAGAACTGGCTTTTGACACCAGCATGGAGACACTATTTCTTCCTCCTTATGAGCTTCCAATTTCCTTAACTACTGCAGTTCATTCTCAGTGACCAGAACCTGGTGATCCAGACTGAAGTCAAAGCAGTTTGTGAATGAACTGATGGGAAAAACTACTTTCATTTATGGTGAGATCTATTTACCACTATTTCTCAGTTATTTCCATAACAAAACCTAGATCCAGCAAGGTGCAGATCCACCTGAGGCATATAGTCACATATGGCACTGATACAAGAAAAAAAAAAAGGTTGTCCCTGGAAAAAAGAAGGATTTTGAATGATTTGCAGTATCATCTAAAATTGAAGTGATCCATGACAGTACTCTTAAAATTCCCCAGGATTTGGAGTTCATTACATATACTGAAGTATTCAGAGTAAGCTATAGGTAAATGCTAGTAAGACACAGATTTAAGCTTTTGCAACAACTGCTCAGAGGCTTTGTAGTGACACTACTAAAGAAATAGGGGAAAACTCCACAGCCTACAGTTAGGAAATACAGGAAAAGCCTACACTTCATCAGTGTGCTTTGATCAGCCACATCTTCCCTGTGCCAGGTACTTCTCTGGAATTGCTCTCCCTGGGCACCACGTGCTGGGATTTGCCCATGGACAAGCCACTTGTGCAGCAGGGCTGAAACCTGCCCACTTGGGCTCTAAACAAGACCGTGGCAGGACTGGAGACTGCCCCAACCAGCTGCTTTGCTTATCCCCAGAAATTGCCCAACTATAAAAAAATATCTAAGGCATTCTCCCCCTGTGAGATGGGTACCCTTATGGAAAGCTTTGTCTGTTTGCTTATTTGGATTCACATTACAGAGAATATTGCTGCAAGCAGTTCCAGCATCCCTGCAGAGCTTGCTTTGCCCTCACTCTACAAAGTAGGAAAACAAACATATCATTCCTGTTTATCAACCAGAACACTCCAACAGGCTGGATCACTTTTTTGGGGGCCAGACTGCCATTTATTTAATTTGTCCCTGCTCTTTTGATTTCAATAAACCCAGCCTAAGATACACCTCAATAGTCTAGTCCAGCCCTCAATAGCCCTGAAAGCAGAAACAGGTCACACAAACCTACCCCACCACAGCAACCAAATGCTGAAACTTCAAAAAATGGAGCCACAATATGACAGAAGCAAATGGAAATAAACTTCATTGTGGAAAAAGAACGGACAGGATGAAAGCACTTTCTAGCACATGCAATTTTGGTATCACAATATATGCACTTTCCCAGGGTTACAGCAAAGTGCTGGCTTTTCAGCTAGAAATGGATAGTTTAAGAACCTCTGAAAGGCAGCAACCACTGGAGTACCCACCTGCAAGCAGTTACCCTACACAAACTGTACAAGAGAAGGGAGATGGGAGAAGTAACCCTTCACTCATTCAACCACCCTCATTTCTAATGTGATGGGAGCTCAAGCACTCAGGAAAATAAAATGAGAAATTTCCAGGTCACAACTGTTAAATTGCTACCAAAAAAAAAAAAAAAGGCACAGCATGGACCCTCAGTCCAAGAAATGTAAAGTTTAAGACTTTAAAGAAAACACACAACAAATAATAATGAAAGAATCTATTTGTCAGAGATGAAGGGGTAGACCACAGACTGTCTCCTCTGTGAAGGAGGTCTCTGCTGAGAGCTTGGAGAAATGTCTCTGAAATGCAAAACTTCAGGTAAATCCAAAGAAAAGGAAAGATCTCATTAGCTACAA
Organism: Corapipo altera; assembly: GCF_003945725.1. NCBI lineage: Eukaryota > Metazoa > Chordata > Aves > Passeriformes > Pipridae > Corapipo > Corapipo altera. The sequence continues at coordinate 4,267,582 of NW_020884913.1, forward strand.
GGATCATGCCCTGCTGAGTGTATCTGCACTTTCAAAAATTACCTTTGGTAGAAGCAATATCATAGTTTGAATGACTCAGATTTTCACTACATAGGAGCTCTGCTGTGCTATTACAGCAATATAAAAGCCTTACAAGTAGTAAGGAATGGTGTCATACTTTGGAGAATCTCTCCAGCTTTGTTCTGCCCCAATTAGATGGGAAAAAAAAACCCCTGAGTTATAACTAAGAGGTATTCCAGAATACATAGAATACCTTCGTTACATGAACAAGCCAATTCCACAACGAGGCAGGAAATGTATTTTGGGCATTTATTATATCAATGTTATAGTATGATTTTAGCAGGGACACAAGACTTGCCTTTGGAATAGTTTTCAGGAACATCAGGCTTTTTTGGGTGTCACATAAAATAATATAATCACCACAACAGGAAGACAATCCATTAATTCCCAGAAAACCTCTACAAGTTCCAAGAGCTGGGTTTGAATCCCAGTTGAGCTCAAGTTTCCTCCACAATTCTCAGAAATTCATTCAGTGTCTGTGCTGCAGCTTCCCATCTCTGCAGATGGTTTACCCTGCATCAGAAATGGGGGTTTTAAAAGAATGTATTATTTGTGTAAGGACTTCAATTCTTCCCTTGTGGAAGTGGAATGGCTTGTACCAGGCACTGCAGGTTGCTGATTATTTGGTGTTCTCCCTGTGGATCCTCAATGGAATCTCATTATAGTCATGTTTGGTGGCAGTAAACTCTCCCAAGGACTCCTACACTTGTAGAGAACATGTATTCTTATGTCCTGCATTTTGCATTGTTTTATTTTCTTTTAGTCTGGGTGTTCCTGATCTTATGAAACAGCAACACAAAGCATCTGATCGATGATGTAATGTTTAATTGCATCGTTATGGTTTCAGTTACAGCTTTAACAGCACTGAAAGTTCCTGGGTTAGGTAAAGCTCCCTCCAAGGGAACGTTTGGAAAATGTACCCCTCAAAGAAAGCACAAGAACACTTTGCTTCAGTGTAATTATTCTGTATATGAGGTATATTGAGCTCTGATTGGGGAACCATAAAAATTACAAGAGATAAGAAACAGGATGTCAACTGAATGGAAACAAAGCTCTGGTGATTATTGAAATAGTGGTCAGACACTTGACAACACCGTTTTCAAAGGAAAATGTGCCTCTAACAGTGAGGAACAAGTCTTTTCAACTCTTGATTTCCCACTCACAAAGAATCCTGGGGTTCCCAGACCTACTTGGGGGGTGCTGGGGATCCCGAATGTTTTTGCTCTAGGCCACTGCTTGTCTTCTGGAGATGCTGAGAGAGAAGGATGAAGCTGCCAATAATCAGTGTTTGAAGTAGAACATTAAACAGGGAAAGCCAACTTCAAGGGGCAGAAGCTCCTCGTTCAGAGGCCTGGGAGAGGGAATGGTTCTGAACTTGCCTCTGGTGAAACTGCTTCAAATAAAGCACTACAACAGGTAACATTTAGCTTATTAAAAACAAGAGGTAGACTAGTAATTTCTAAATTACACAAGACCCGAGTCTTAAACTCTCAGTACCTGCCCATCAAATTAAGATTTCAGCCCTTGTACATAATTTAACATAATTACAGTAAAGATATCTAAATGCAAATTGATTTCATCAAACAATGAATACTTCAAGAAGGTTAAGCTTCATATTTCTGAAATGAGTTCTCATTTTTAATGTTTCTGGAGACCTTAAGGCTAATCTTCAGCATTACCAATTATCCATGAGCAGTCAGAAGAGCTGAAGGTATATTCAGGAGATCTTGGAAAAATTTGGACATCCAAAATTTTACCAAGTGTTGGTGAAAGCCTCACACTAATTAAACCTTAGCTCCTAATCAGAGGAAAATGGAAGTGGCTGTGCAGAAGAGGCAGAGAGGGGTGAGATGGCTCAGCCAGAACCAGACACCAGCAGGATCTTGCTGCCTGTTCCACAGCCCTGCATCAGCTTTCTCAGCCTTTCTGAGACGTGGACCACTGACAGATCATCACATTCACAGGCTCAGGTTACAAAGGTTATGAAAGAGGTAGGCTGTGGTCTCTTAATGCTGCTTCAGCACCAGCCTGGGATGTTTGACCAGGATTTAGGACCTAGTTTCTCTTTGGGACTAGCCCCACCTCTGCCTGGTGATTTATTCCAGCAGGATGCTGCCAGCACCTGCTTTCAAGCTGGTGCCACAACCTTCCCCTACAATCCTTCCAACAGTGACATTAGAGATATATTGTAATTACTGCATTGCCACTGCAATCAACAGGGTTTTACTGACTTCTATTAATATAATGGACTCCAAACAACACAGATTTGTTTTTTTTTTATCATGGCAATGTGACATGTTATGCTTCTGTCTTTGGAGGATGCATTGAGCCAGCAGACACTGCATCACTCAAAAATTGTGTCCTTCCTGGCAAGCTCCCATCTGAGGCAGTAACCCAGGAGCATGTCCTTGAGTACAGGTGTAATATCTGCACAAGTCTAGAAGAGATATCGAAGGTCAGAAGCACTTAGAGACAGCAGAAGAGTTAGTGATTGCTCAGTGGCTGGAAAAAAAAAATAATTAGCCCTGCCAGAGATTTCTAAGAAAATCTTGATGTGTTATGGGACCTATTTTACATCCTGCCTGCTAAAAGGATTATATCATCTATCAGAGGTGGCTGCACTACAAACTTCCTTTTATCATACACACACCAAAGATCAGGTGAGAGGTTTAATAAAACACTAAATGGAACAAAATGCCAAAGAAACAGAGCTATAATTACCTCTGAAGCTTTTTCCTTGCCTAGCAGGAAGCATTTTTATTACATGGTCTTTACATTTTGAAGGCACCCGAGTTCCTCCTGGAACAATGATGGATAAAACAAACAAACCAAAAAATTCACAAGGAAAGACAAAGCTTTCTCGCCAAATCCTACCTGCTTGTTACCCCAAAACAGCAGAGTTGAGAGGAAGTAGGAAAAAACTTAGTGTGAAAAATAGGTTGCTTTCCCTCCCTCATGGTGAGGGTAAACCAGACCTTTACTTGGAGAAAATTGGCATAATTTCTTTCTAGTCAACCAATTAAAACAGGAGAGCTCCAGAGTCCCTGAGGCTCTGATTATTTCACACTGTGCTACTGCAGACATTTTAGTCACCATGGGGTAAAGTTACCATGATGCATGTCCTTGAGGATATATTAATAGTGAAACACTAGTACTACAATTTAATAGGATTAGCTGAAATTGCTGTAATACATTTTACAGATGGGGAAACTGGGACACAGGCAGACTTAATTTTAAGCAACTAAATCCATATTTTGGCACCAAAGCAACCTGATTCTCAGTAGTGCAGAACACTTAACTCCCACGCTGCAAGGGGCTACAGGTTCCCAGTTCATTTTTCCTGGAGGCAACACCACACCTCTTTCTAGCTCATATACATTCCTGAGAGGTAAATCAACCCCTAGCAGGGGAGGTCACCACCAGAGCCCAAGCCTGTGTGCATCAGAAGAGATTCCCACCAAGGTAATGGACCTGCCTTGCAGGATACTCCTGCAATTCCTTTATACAATCACACCACCTCTGTCTGTCCCTTGATACTGCCTTTTTCTCCTCCTCTCCCTGATCTGTACTAGATTATCTTTCTTCCCCCTCCCTTCAAAATCCAAGGACAAATACTTTGCTCCTCTAAACCACGTTTGCTCCATTGGAGCTAATATTGCCCCAGTGTGAAATTTGGCTCCCTGCTGTCAGATGCTGCACTTATTTGTTTTTCCCCCTCTTCAAGTAATTTCTCTTCCTTAATTTCTTTACTTTTTTTCACTAGTGTTTGGGGAGGAGAGCACCAGCAATTCTCAACCTTGCTAGCAGAGCTCTAAGCTGTTATATTAAAAAAAAAATTGTCAAAGAACACCACAGCCCAGTTTCCACAGCTCCAAACCAAGAGCAAAGCAAGCTTTTTCAGTATTGTATAGCAAATCTTACCACCCCCATTACATTATTCATTGGTACATTTCTAGTACCTTAAACTGTCACCATTTGTGCTGGTCCATTTTGCATTGTATTTTTTATTGCATTCTTATTCAGCAAGCTCTGAAAATGAGTTCTGGCTGTTCTCTCTCTGTGCAAACTCCAGGAGAGCTCACAACACTCTGCTGGGCATGCTACATAATCATGCCTTCATAATCATCTGGCTCCTCCTGGTGTCTCTGCTGAATTCTCAGACATCCCTATTCCCCATTTCACTAGGCCAGATAAGTATCTTGCTTTCCATCTACCACGGCCATTAAAACAAATTTATTCTGCTGCAAAGCATCTGTGTCACCCACCAGAGCTAATTTACCTCCTGTGGACCCATAACTGGAGAAGGAGAGTGTTGCACCTCTCCTGGATTAGCAGCCTCCAAGCTACAGATCCATCACCTCTCACAGAAGCTGACAGCTCCAGTCAAGGAAGAGTTCCTCACCCTTGGATGACCCCCTTCCCTGTCCTCCAGCTGGGACCCTACTGACCAGTGGTGACCTCTGTCAACAACCAGCTCCTGCAGCAACATGGACACACCAAGAGAGTAAAAACCCCAGTTCCATTAGCACTGCTTTCTGTCCAGGGCTGTTACTAAAGTGAATGCCTGATAAAAGAAATTAAAACCTAGCCTTTTGCTTCCACAGGGTTAACTAGAATGGAATTTGACAGCTCCTCCACTTTAGAAGCTTTATATCCCAGCTGGTTAACAAATGTAGTAAATAAGCTTACAATTGCACTTTTTCCTGTTGCTGTCAACTCTCAGCTCCCTCAAGGTGAAGAGGCAGTAGGTTAATTGTACATGCATTGCTTACTGGCTCCACTGCTCTACCCAGTACTGGGGGGAAAGAAGAGAGGGGGTGGCGGGTCCTGCTGGATCCAGCTCCACTTTTGCCAACTAATTCCCTTACCAGGGAAAATCCTGGGAGAAGACAGCAGGAAACCACCCTCCAGAGGCACAGCACTGCTCTGCCCACACAGAGCAGCCAAGGTCCCCAAAGCTGCCAGGTCCAGGTGACCCCTCACATCCAACCTCCGAGCTGCTCAAACCCAACAACAGCTCTGCATTATCAGCAACCCAACCCTGATGTTTAAATGTATTTATAGTCATGAATACTACACATTACATAAACACACACTCTCCTGTTAAGCAGTGAGAGCTAATCCTCCCACAAAGCTCAAGTAGTGGTTCTGGAAAATGTATATAAAGGTAAATGATATTATTTATACATGTGTGGTAAGTATAGAGGAAGGGGTAAGGAGGAGCCATCCTTGATGGGGGCAATTACTCCTAAGGGGGAGCAATTAATAAAATTATCACAGTGGTAATTAATAAAATTATCACACATAACCTGTCAAATGATAAAAGAGAACAAACCAACATTTACAGTTCAGCAGTGATTTAAGCACTCTGCCTTGCATGGAAAAAAGGTAGGAGTAAGGAACTACTCCAGAGCAGACATACCCCCAGTGCAGGAGCCAGCAGCTCCCTTTGAGCATTGCCTTTGCAAAGGTGGAGAGAACAGATGTTCAAGGCCACAGCCACAAAGTCAGAACCATGAGGAGCTGCAGTGGATGAAGGGATTTGACATCACATCAGCTCAGCTGAGTCCCCCCACAACCCCTCATAGTGCAGCAACCAACCAACGTGCCAGTCAAATATGATTAACAAAGAACAGGCTTAAAAAGTGACTGATCACAGAAATTCAGCATCTGGACACTTTCCAGCAGCCAGCTCTAATCAAAAGAAATTACAACGCCCAGTACACCCAGCAGGACGGGGACATAAATCACCCTGTGAGGTCACAGCCATGTCCAGATGCCCCAGTGATGGTCACAAGCTTCTTGTGGTCAGCCCTGCCCAGCTCTGCAGGACACTGTGGTCTTTGCACCTGAAAGTGCTGCTGCATTTTCACCATGGCATCTTCATTATCATCTGCCTCCTCTTGGTGTTTTTTTTTTTTGCCCAGTTCCCTGGCGTTTATTTTCCCCATTTCAAAAGGCCAAATTAGCACCTTGCTTTGCACCTACGACAGCCACTAAAACAAATTTATTCTGCTTCAAAGTATCCATGTCACCCACCTACTTTGCCTCCTATAGTCCCATAATTGGAGAAGCAGAGTGTTGCACCTCTCTCAGGTTACCAGCCTCCAAGTTGTGGCTCCATCACCTCTCACAGCACACAGACTCAGGCTGGTCACCCATATAATTATTATCAGCACACTAAAATCAAAAGTTTTCTCAGAAGTACCATGGGGTTTCATGAGATGATGCCAGGTTTGAATGGTTTATTTTTCTTCTGTACTACTGCAGCACCACAGGGAAAACCAGATGCCACACAAAGAGGAGAGACCTCTGACACCAGCTTCTGGGACTGCTGGAGTTAAAGGGAAATCTAACAGCCTTTTGGATGCTCAGGGCTCTATCCCATAACCCAGAGTTCATCTCTTCTCCATTCACAGGAGATTTCTGAACAAAAACTGAGATTTAATCCTGTATGTGTTGATTAACTCAGATTAAAAACTCCACAGCAACAGACAGAGCATTTCTGAAGTGTATAATTCATGCCTTTTATATGAACATGGTCTGTGTTCCTTTAGCAAGGGTTCTTCTAATTTCACCTACACGAGCTCTCACCTGCAACAGCAACGGTTTCTCAAGCCCTCATTCCAGCCCTGTAGCAGAGACAGAACCCATGGAGTTTTGGAAAAGTGCTGCTCCAACAAAGGACTCCTCAGCATTGCTGTTCAGGGGATTCTCAGTAAATTGGCACTTGTACATGGCTTTTTTAATTCTAAATTTGTACCAACAATAGCAGAGTCATTATAAAGTATTTAGGGATGTTCAGCAAATTAGAAGGCTGGGCTAGATGAACTTTCCCTAACCCTTATAAAGAAAATTCCCTATTCTAGCACAAAGTGCTGTATTGTTTATTACACATCACATCTCACTATTGTTTCTATCTACTTAAAGAAATCTCTGATTACTTATATATGTAAAGTCAGGTTCTTTACCTCTTTAATTTGCAGAATAGTCATAATAGAAAATGTGTATCATCAAATAACAAACAAGCCAATCTATAATGATGAAACTGCCTAAAGAGAAGTCCTTAAATACTCTCAAAATGAAAACTGAACTTCAAACACCAGAATAAGAAGATATATTATTTAAAAACTAATTAGCAGAAAAAATATACAGCAGAGAATGATACAGAAGACTATAAGGTTTTCTAAGTTTCTATTTTACCATTAGCATTTTAACAAGAAAAATATCCTAATTTAAAAGAAGACCATAACTTTGATTTTGCTGCCGATGTTATTTGGCAATTTAAGATGTTCTTTTCAGCTTTGGAAAGAAATTGTGTAGAGTTTGGTCAACAACTTCCTAACATGATTTGAGATACACCCATTAAGACCAGAACCTGATCCAACCCCTTAAACAGCACCACCCACTGCAAACCAAATGTCACTGTGCTGTTATCAGAAGTCCAAGAGCAGCCTCAATTTTCACAGAAGAACAAATCTCTCAATCAGAACTCTCAGAAACAGAACATGCAGACCCTGTGTGGAACAGCATTATCTATCCTTGAGCTTTGTCACTGATCCGATTCACTGCTGAGGAGAGGCTTTGTTTTAAACACCGTGACAGTTGCACTGTCCTTAACCCCAGAAACACACGCTGACAATTCAGCTCCTGCCCAAGTGCTTTGCTTGAAAGAGGCAATACACAAGTAAATTAGTTTTCAGCTTTTCATGTGAAAAGCTGTTAAGTTTTCCAAAAGGCACGAGGCCTTGTTAGAAACACACTCAACGCTGAGCGGGGAAAAGAACTCTGCAGAACAAGAGCACTTCATTTACCAGCATCTACACACGAGGAACACAGGGCTGTCACCCCCTCCCAGAACTTGCCGGGCTTTTGTTTTGTTTTTAAACCAGAAATGACTATTGCTTTAGAAAAACATATACACAGCAAGAGATCATTGTGACAACAGGGCTCGAGAAGCCACACTATACATGGACTGAGTGTGTGTGTGTGCTGGGAAGTCAACTTGGAGCCCACTGAAGCTGCTGTAATTCTCCATAACGAAGGACAGACAGACACACATCTCGGATACTCTTTTGAAAAACTGCCAGTTTTCATCCTACAAACTGACTGCTCAGCCTTGAGTCCAGGGCTCTCTCAAAGCAGGCTGCTGCTGTTATATCACAGTGGTTCCTATCAGCTTAAGTGGAGTGCTGTTACTGTCACGAGGAGGGCTCGGGCTCAAGGGCTGCAGCTTTACAGAGCCTCACGTTGTGCTTGTTATTAACCAGATCTGCTCAAAAAAAAAAAAAAAAAGAAGGCAAACCATACAAAAAAAACTCCCAAAAAAATCCCTGACACTTTACATGAGTCACTGCTTTCCTCCCTAACTGAAGAAGTGCAGTGGAATCCTATCCCCTCCCTGGAAAAGCACAACAACCTTTGGAAACTGAAGTGCAAACTGCAAAAGAAGTTGGTTGAAGGCCAACACACAGGACTGCCAGTGTTTGATGCTGAACTTTGGTTTAGACTTCAGTTTCTAATTTGCTACAATGATGACAAGAACAGCTACTTCAAAACAACACCCAAAACTTCTTGATTGTTTCATGCACTCATTCCCCAGCAATGAGCAAGTGCCACCACACATGCAAGCCTTCCTCCCCTTCCTCATCCTCACTGTATTCTGTGTCCTTTCATTATTAGAGGGTCAGAAACCCCTGCTCCCAGAATTACCATTTGTGAAGCACCACAGCATTTTTCTCCTGTGGGATTTGAAGCACACGTGACCCATATTCTGTTTATTCACCTCCGTGGCAAAATTCTCCACTTTCATTTGCTTTTGCATAAAAAGGTTGCAAAGAGGAGAGTCTTGATTCTACAATGGACATTGATTTTTTAGTGCATCTAATTCAGCAAATGTTTTAGTAGAAAAGGATAGGAAAAAAAACCCCTCCATTGGTTTGACAGCTGGATCAGGGCCCTGATTAATAAAATATCACAGAATTTTTGATTTGGAAAGGATCTCTAGAGGTCACCTTGTCCAACAGCCCTGCTCAAGCTGGAGCACCTAAAGCAAGCAGCCAGACCTTGTTCAGAGAGCTTTGAATATCTCTAAGGTTCCTATTAAGAACTGTTTAAAATTGTCTACTCTTTAGGGTGAGCAATTCATATCAGATCGGCACAGACCTTGCTAGGTCATCTTTTATCTTCTCTCATACAAGAAAAGTAGTTTGAAAGTTAACACTAAAACTTCATTGGCAATGATTTCCTCCTAGAAAGACTACAGTGTGAGCACCTAAAACTCCATCAAATAAGTGAAAGATGGCACAAACTATAAATCTGAATGCACTGGGAAAACTCCAAATACTTTTAACAAGACTGCTTCAGAGTGAACACTGCCTCGGGATGTTTGCATCACACCACTCTCTGGTTCTCAAGTTTTGTTTTTATGGATTTTTCATCGCTTGCCTCAGCCTTGAGATTCTGTAAAGGAACTCGGTAGAAACTGAATTTTAAAAGCCTTTGTGATTCTTTTCTTTAAAACTTCTAAAAAATCAGATCTCCTTAATGCTGGAACAGATTTATGTATAATTTATGTGTACAAACTCCAGTCACATACCCTGACTTCTGTGCTTCGGGCCAGGGCAGTAACAGCATTACTTTCATTTGTAATCTAGATACACAGAGTAACAACGAAGAAATGGAGTCTGGTGGCATCAGCCAGGGCAGCTGTACACAGAATAAAACAAACAGCACTGCTGTAGCCCTCAGAGCTGTCTCCAGTGTAACACTGGAGAACCATGTGGGCTGATTTGCAGCATGGTACAGACACTAAGGATCGATGGCTTTGTAGATTTATACTCTACAGGAAAACATAAGGCCACAGGAACCCCTACTTGCAAATTCATCTCATATCTTGCCTGGTTTTACCATGCCTTGAACAGGACTTCAAAGTTTCCCCCCTTGATTAAAAAAATCCTTCAGAATGGCAAATTATATATTGCAAGCTGGATGCAAACAGTGGAGCAATTAATTTACACTTAGCTAGGGAGAATCCATAACACTGAAGTCATTCCCTTTGAATCTCAAACAGCATGTGGGGTGCTTACCAATTCTAGTTATCATTGTAGTACTAAAAATAGACCACCTCCCACATTTGCACAGTGCTATCTCAGAAGACATATAAATTTCATTAAATTCCAGTTCTAATAATATAACTGTAAGGGCTGAAAAGTCTCTCAGACACTGAAGCTTAGCTGGGTTAGAAACATATAGAATGGAAGAGATTAAATGGTACACAACTTTTGGTTATATTAAAAGAATTAGTCAAGGTATAAATAAAAATACAATTAAAATAATAACAATGTGCCATCTGTATCTCAAGGAATTCCAGCATAATACTTTGAAACATTATCATAAAATGGCTAGTACTGATTCAGGGGCACAGTTTAAATATTCAGAAGGAAGGAGTAAACATCCTGTGGTTCAGGGACCTCATTTGCAAAATACCCATTGACCACTGCAAAGAGATCACAGCAGGTGATGTGGCAACAAGGAACAACTGGATGCAAGTAAAGAGTTCTTAACCTAGGCCAGGTAACTAAGGCCTGTTCTCCAGCATTTACCAGTTCCTTTCCCAGCACTCTGAGCTCTGCAGGCATAAAATCACCAGTTCAGCAAAACAACTTAAACTTGCAAAGGCACATTAAAGCAGAGCTTAAAAATTGTTAATCAAAAAAATCAAGATTTATGGACACAGGCAAAGGTCACAAGTTAATCTAGAGTGCACTATCCAAAGGAGATATTTGATGGGGTTGACAAAGTAAGGAAAATCATCAATCTTGCACGTGCCAGGCTAGAGAAGTGCATGTGGTTCTGATTCGGGTTAAAAAGGTAATGGAGGTAAGAGTCACATCCATGCACCTGGGGAGGGTGCAGACTTCAACTTTACCTCTGCTCTAGAACTGCTTAAACATTTAATTTCAAAGAGGTTTTTCCATGTGAGCAGCGGTCAGAAGAGAAGAGCAGTCTGTGGCTCCTCTGTTTCTCCCAAAAACATTGTTCACACACCGTGTCTCCACTGGATTGCTGTCCCACAGAGTTTTTCCCAACCAGCAGCCCAGCTGACACTCAAAGACCTCCAAATTCCTTCCCTCCACCCCAGTTACTCCCTAATCTGCCAGAGAGGAGAGCGAGGTGGTAACACCTCAACCAAAGCAGGAAACATGAGCAGTGCCCTACAGAGAGAGGGCTGGAGAAATGCTGGGGTTGCAAAGCAATGAGGTTTCCAACAGAGCAGAAAACCCTTGTGGGAGAGGGAAAGAGAAGTAAGAGACTTGTTTGCTGAACAAACTGCCCTGTTAAGAGGGGCAAGCCCAGGTCATTACAGCTCAGTGAATGACTTAGTTATGAATAAGTTTGGCTTTAAAACAAACTCCTGGCATTTCCTTGAAGTACAGCTGATTCTCTCCAACGCTGCAGATGGGGGTATTTTACAGAGGGTTTAGCAACAGTTTGATGTGTGGCCTAAATGACAAATTCATAGGTGGAGATGACTCCATAACTCATTTATGAGACACTACAGCCATTTTTACGCTACCAGAGTTTGCAAAAAAAATATTAACAATAAATGAATGTTGATAGAGAGGCTGTGGGAACGTTTGAGTGATTTTATTGTATTTGTAATATACAGTAGTAGTAACATGAAACCAGCTATCAATGTTTAATATATGTTTTAGCAACATATGTTATAAATTATAAATGGTTGACTATATATGCCATATGAAATATGCATAATGTTTGCTAAGCATGTGCTATAACTTTTTAAAAAACAATTAATAATCAAGTGACTAGAGGTAGAAGAGTTTCCAGACATTGGCAGGAAGCAATTTCTAATTAAGCAAATAAATATTAAAGTAAATGCAATTATATTGGTCTCTGCTGTACTGTAATTGTTTAATAAGTCTTTCATTCTAAGCTGCATGCAGATACTGACTACTCCAAATGCTGTATTTGTAAAAAAAAAAACAACTACATAAGATAAACTTTCCAATTGTTGTCAGCTGCTGAGCAACTTCTTAATTCCAAACTTCTACCTTTAAAGATAAAATATCTTTTCCCTAATAAATATTTTAATGAAAGACAATGTAACGATTTTTGTAGAAACTGTGTAGGGCAATATCATATCTGTTTCCCAATGTGCAGACATCAGTAAAGCCTGTTCTAATTACAAAAGTCCCTCTCATAAGTGAAAATCTCTGCATTATCATTGGTTCTGAGGGTATTTGGTATACACAGATGCTCACTTATGAGAACACATCAATATCTAAAAGGTGAGTAAGTCCAAAGTATTCAAATTTTTCCCTTCGTATGTGCCAGTAAAGGAGAAAAGTCAAAATCCTCCCAGCTGGTAAAACTGTAGCTGTTCTCAAGTTCACCACAGCTAATTAAGGCAGCCTTTTATGCAAGCATGAGACAACTGGTTAAAACCAAACAACATACATTCCCTTTCACTTACATAAATAATCTGATTTTGTAGCATTTTGGGCTGTGGTAACACCCACTGTTCATTATTGCTGGCCCAGCCAGCTGAGAAACACAAAGTAGTTACTACTGCTGACATGGAGACCAAAGTTATTTCTCTTTAGGGAGTAGTATTGTTCTGAAAAATAAAAATAAACGAGCTAAGAATAAGGGAGAACATTTTATTTCTCAAATGAGGGACATGAATACACACATCTGTGCACAGTTCTCTCCGAGCCCTTCAAACAAACAGACTTGCTGTTCAGAGTGGAGCCTGAGCCCCTTAACAGCTCCTGGGTCACATTGTACTTCATAAAACCTCAAGCCCATTACAGCAGTGCACTGCTTTGACTCCTGCAAAATAATTTTCATTGCCCTCTGTAAAGTCTCTGTCTGTATTCCACAGTTAGGGAACACCACACAACACGAGTGTATCATTGTCAAGCCCATCCATTTGCCTCAGCTTGGCTTCTGTCAGCAGCAGAAGAAAAGAATTACTTGAGAGGCTCAGCGCCTTGGTGAAGTTTTGATTCATTGTCTGGGATGAGTTTATTCTCAAGGCCGCTTTTTTCTGCCTGCTCTCTCGTGACACCACTACCCAGAGAGGGAAAAACTTCTGTAATAACGGGAGCAGCTTCATAAAGCAGAGGCTAAATTAGCTGAATTCAAAATACACACGGCAACAGGGAAATTGTTTGCGAGCACAGAATTCCATTCCAATCTGATCCATCGATTGCACACTTACTCCAAATTTCAATTAACCTACTGCCTGCAACAGCACTACACAAGTGCATGAAACTAAACACATGGGTAATTGTTTGCAAGATCAGGTCGGTGATTCATCTACAATATTAAGTTGTTCAAAACTGAAAAGCTCGTGTGGGTATTAATGCCAAGGGCTCGCAACTTCCATCTACAATTGCCATCGATGCCTCCCAGTTTGTCTTCCCTTGTTCAGTGAAGAACATGCATATTTACAGAATTTAAATGAAAGCTAATGTATCTTTCACATTAAAATTATAGCAGCTCTGTATCCTCCCATCTGGATCAGAGCAGGCAACTCCATTCATGTTCTATTTATGTGAAACCTGCACAGAAAAATGACAGGAAGAGAATCAAAAGGGGAAGGATGACAGAAAAGGAACATTTTGCACCTGTTCCTTCCAAAAAAATAAAAAAAATTACCAGATCTCTGAATTAATCTCTCAGTTTTGGATTAGCACAATTTCATTTTGCTCGCCTTTTTGTCCTTAATTTTACACCTCGATATGGCAATATAAAGTCTTCCAAAAAATGCAGAAATTAAGGTTATTGTTTCAGAAACATAAAGGTTTCCTGCTACTTATTTTTCTGGTGGTTTTTGTACATGCCCTAAGGTTGCATGAACCCTTCCTCTATAAAACCAGTGGAGTTGTCAGTCCCCACACTGTAGCACTGAGCAATTCCTGGGCAGGAAAGCCTAAGTGAATTCCAGGTCACTAGGAGTAAAGGAAAACAAAGATTTCTGCCACTGATCTACCAGCAGACACTGGGTTTCAGATTTACTCTGTAGGGGCACTGTAATACATGATCACCAATTACCAGCAGTAATATTTTCATTAACACAATCACTACAAGAATATCAGTCACCTCCTCCTGAAAGAAGAAAAAAAACAAACCAAAATTGGATGAAGATGCTCCCACTGCTGATGTATCCATCTGGTCAGCTGTATTTTCTTTTATAGATGGCTATGATTTTTTCCAGCACCCCAAACCTGTCAGCAGATTGCTGAGGAATCAAAATATTGTCCCTCTGTGATTTTCTCCAAAAAATAACCCACTGGGGAGGATCTGTTTCCCTCACCAGTGAAAGGACCATCCCAAGCCTTTTCCTGACTCACAGAGTATTGCAAAGTTTCACTGTAATTTTTAATGTGGTTTGAGAGCATCAGGCCGAACATATGTGACTGCTTATGGTTTATTATTAAACACAGTGATCTTCACTTACTGAACATTTTATGTGAAAATTAGAGGGCAGTAAACGAACAATGTTACTGCTTATTGCACTCGTAATTCTCTAACTGGTACCAGGATTTCTGACTAATTTCGGTAAACATTTATTGCATGTTTCAAACTGTTCATCTGATCACACTGGGAATCATTTACTTCTAATAAACCCAAGGAAAAGAATATAGATATCCAAGTACAATGGCTTTAAAACAATCTCCCTGGCAGTTCTAAGAGAATACCTTGATGAGTAACTCCCCCATTATATCAGCACCCGGTTGGCAATACAACCACCTTTTGTTTTCCATGCCTCCCTTTTTCCTTTAAAAGACAGCCAGGCAGTTCTCAAGTCTGCTGTGTGTTTCTGTACATGACCTTGTGTAGTGTGAACAGAACTCAAAGCAGATGGTGATAAAGTTGCACAGAAGATTTAAGTTATATCCTGATCTGGAGGTCAATTTTGTTTTCAAGAGCTGCTTCAGCTTCTCACGAAAAACCCATCCACTTCTCACAGAAGCTAATGGGAATCTTTCAGCTTCTTTCCACAGGGTCTGGATTTATCCTCAGTTTACTTGGTTGCTACAACACAGTAAAAAAGGACCAGAGCACACTGCAGTTTTAGTGATCTTCAAACACCAAAAAGCAGATTGCAAGCAATGATTTATCTTCTGTTGGTGTATATTCAGCTACACCAGTACCACACAGCCTGAGACATTCATCATTGCTGAACGAAGATTCCTGAAGCAGCAGAGATCCCTAGAGCAAACCTGGAACTGTGGCATTCCCACAGAGAAACCACACCAACCACCCTGCTATGGAAATAAATGACTAGAGAAGAACAGATGAAGATGACCTTCTAGAAATTCTCTTCCAAAAAATTCTCCTCGGTTCTGAAAATTACATCTGCATTTCTGACCCTGCCTTCCATCCAAATCTTCCCCAACTAATGACAGAGGGATGGAAACATTCTGTACTTTACAATCACAAGGGAGATCCTGACCCCAGAAGGATTTGCCACTGGAAAAGTAGTGCAAAAGTTCCCTGGAGGTCTCCCAAGGTCTGTGCTATGCTGGCACTATTGGATTTGCAGTGAGAGGCTCAGCAGGATAAAAACAATAAGTGAACTAGATTAGATTAAATAGTCGGACATCCTCTCTTTTGAAAGAGAAAAAATAATCTAATTGAAAAAAGAATTAGAAAATAAATGACATACCCTGGGCACAGTCCCAGCAGAAACTGCTGAGGCTGATCTTTTGAATCCTTTCATTTCTGCAGAAGAGGAATAATTTCACATTTGGAAGTATCTGCTAGCTTCTGGGAAACCAGATTAATTGCACAGTCCCAGTTTCAGGATCAAAAACATTCTGATGTTACAGCACATGCCTTTTTTTTTTTTTTGGATTATCTATCTCTTGCTGTTCAGTTCAGATAAATTTCATAAACTAGAAGCTTCATGCCACTTTTTATTGAAGTTGATATTCCGGATAACTTCAAGACTGATAAGGAGGTTCCTTTCCTATTACTGTTATTACTCATATTTCTTAGGTAGCACCTAAACACCAAGCCAGACCAATGGCAAATTGTGTCAGGCTCTGTACAGGCACAGTGGTGGCAGTCCCTGAGCCAAGAAGGTTATAAAGTACAGTGCAGGGACACAACTTGGGCACAACTTGGAGCAAATACCCAAACAACTGTATCTGCTACAGTTTTTTCTCTCAAGAACAGTGAATGGTTACCAGGAGTATGTAAGCTAAAGAGAGGGAAGAGGAGGATAGAAAACCAGACAGGATTTCTTGTCCTATGGATTACAGGACACAAGGCATGAATGGAATTGGAGATCTTGGGCAGGACAGCGTGGCAAAAGGACAGAGAAAACTCCAATTGCAAGGAGGCTTTTAAGCACCAAGAGGGTCCCTGCTTACCAGCTTCGGTTCTCTCCAATTTTCTTGTTAAGTTCATCCAAGGAGAAGGAAATTAATGCACAGATCCCGGTGCTCCTGCAGTGCAGGAGTGTGACATGTGACTGTGCACAGTCCTGGGCTGAGGGGAGGACACTGACCACCAGGATGCCACTGCTGTCACAGTAACTGTGTGCAGCCACACTGAACTTGGGCTAGTTTGTATTACTGTTACATTTTTCTTTCTCCAATTCAGTTCTTGCTCTCTCCAGCTGTAGAATCTGAAGGTTTTTTTCAGAGTTCTCAGAACTAGATGAAAAATAGCGTAATTCTTGTCAAAAAAATAAAAAAGTATGAAATTGTCTTTGCTTTAAATTTTTAACCAGCACTGCAGAGTCTTTGAACAGTTGCCTCAAATTACACTTAAAATGAACCTCTCATAAGTCCAAGCTTTGATAAATTATATCCCATTCTGAGCTTTATCCATAGTTCCTCATTTCAGCTGGGGAGGGAAGGGGAAAATCCAATCAGTCTGTGAAGATGTCATGAAAGAAATCACACTGTGTGATTCCTCCATCTGCCTGACAAGCTCCATAGGTGCTCCAGGCTTCTGGGTGGTGATCACCCAAACAAGACTTCTGACCACCCAGGATTATCTGCTGCATGAGCTTCAGGTTCCCCTAGAGAACAAATAGCTCTGATTACCTGTAATAAACCTAAACCAGACAAATGTTGCCCACTGGAGTTTATTCTTCTGTTTTCATGCTATGAAAACACAGTGCAGCCAGACAGTGCATCTCCATGAGCAAAGCACAGAGGTTGGGCAACACTAGGGAGTGTTTAATGTTAATAATTGGGCTACTAATGGAATAACCCCTGAAGCTTTTAGTTTCCAGATGCTGAGACCACTTGCTTGCCTTTGCTGGTTAGTTATTCAACCACAGAGAGAAGAAATCCATTCCATGGATAGCACTGATATATAAACAGACATCATTTAAAGCCATATTTTCAATGAAGTTTTTTGGCACTCACTGCATCGAGAATTGAGCACCCAGCCAGTGTCCCACAGGGTTCTTTGAATATTGTACATGTGCCAACAGCAGACAACTGCTTCTAGAACACAAGGCAAAGTATTACAATGGCTTAGGGTTCAGTGTCTTCTTTTCCACTCATTTAAGTAGCTCCACAGCCATCCTTTAAAACCCCCTAATCGTCCTTCCTCCCCATGTACCATAAAAAACACACTCTCCTCTGGGTACAATGCCAAGGTCCACATTTCCCCAAGTACTGGTCATTCCTCAAACCTAAATGCTTGTTTTCTTTCCATATCTCACAGGGCTAAAGCCAAGAAGGTTTTTATGCCCTTCATAATGTAGTTCCTGACCCCACACAAATCTCCCCCTTTCACCAGTGCTGATCAATACAACACTGAGCTTGTCACTGCTTATGTATTTGTGCAAACCTGCTGCTGACCTCATTGCTGTTCCATTCCCCTTTGCTCTACAAACAGCCCCCTTAAATCAATTATTTATCAGATCCACAGGGACTTCAGTAATAATTGCAATGAGATTTGTGGCTTCTGGACCAAAATGAAATCCCATAACGCAAAAAGTTTTCTGTTCATACCTCATTTTCCAATTTCTTTTGAAGTCCCTACAAAATAGCCAAACCCTTGAGCGGGCTGAGATTTAATAGCTCTTTGGCAGCACTTACTTAAATTATCCCGTGCACAATGAGAAATTCAGTGTGAAAGGCAAGAAGATGGCATTGCCTGCTCCCTAAGTGCCAAGCCAGCTAAGCCTTCATGGCTTTATTTCCCACCATCTGCAACACTTCTCTACTCTTTCATTATATTCAGCTCCACAAGGATCCTCACACATGCTTTATGTCTAATATGTTGTCTCAGATGCTGTGAGTTCCTCTCCAGGAATGATCCAAGCTATCCATGCTGCACAAAATACTCAGTATCTTGTTCTTCAGAAATGTTAGCAGAGCTCAACACTTTTGCAAGGAAAACCAATTCAGCAGAGAGAAACTTTAGCACTGGGAATGGGGAGGTTTTTAAAAGATTTGAGATAGCCTGGCAGATTCCCCACTGTATTCTTTCATTTCAGTCTGGTTGCAGTAACACAGGAAAAAAAATGAGTCTCAGTGGTGAATTAGGACTCTTATCTATACAACCCCTATGTGAGAAATGCATTCTTATCAAAGTCTCTTAGGCACTGCTGTGCCAGCTTTGAGCAACCTTCAGGTATAAACAATACCATTAGTCAACAGGTTGTCTACAGCAAACATCCACAAACAGTTCAACAGCACAGGAAACTCCAATATCTGGTATGGGAATTGTAGGAAAAAACTTCCCCCAGTAAGACTGAGAGCTTTGATACATTAAGAATTATAAAAGGGAGCCTTGAGGGGGTGGAGGGGAACCCATAAAAAAAAAAATCCCATGAGAATCCTATCCTGAATTTGCTTTTGAAACACTGAGTTGCAGTAACCTAAAGAGAATTAAGTGCATGTCTTAAATTGCTCTAAATTCTAGCAGTACATAGGACACATACAGTAAAAATCCATCCTTACCAGGCATTCAAATCCCCAAAGCCATAAACAGCACACATTAGCACAAGGTCATTTTGTAAAGAGAATGGTGCATACCTTGATGGGGAAAAAATACCAACTGACATACAAATATCACTTTGACTCAGGGTCAAATTTTTGAGAAGCTTCCAAGTTATTGGGAAACGAACAGAAGTGTTTGGTTACCTCCTCCTCACTGGTTTAAGGGAAGCTAGATGCTCATGGGAACTAGAGCTGCAGAAATCCAGGGAAACTGTCTCAAGCCCTTTTTGCCATGGTTTTTACATCTGGCTTTCCAGAGAGATTTCTGATATCAGAGCAAGCCCAGCTATTAAAAGCACTCTCAGCAAACTTTCCCCCACCTCTGCAGGATTGCACACTTACCTTCCAGCTTCCAAAGCCACATGAATAAAACAAGTTACTTTAGAATAAGCATTCCAGTGTTACAGATGCTGCTGCTGGATGTAACCACAGCAAACAGTCTTTTTTTTAATTCCCCCAAACCATCCTCTCAGCTGGTTTGCTGATTCATCACAGGCCTGAATGCAACACATCCTCAGCCCAGGTTCCTCACAGGAAAGGTCTGTGGTGTGAGATAGGAAGGGCTGCATTTACTGTGAGCACTGTAGAGCTCCACAGAGATGCTGCAGGATGGTGTGAAAGCCTGGAAGGGCTTCTTATATTCTCTTATCAAAATCCATGGATCTCTGATGCATAACAAAAGGAGAATCTATTAATTTAATTCGCAGTAAAAAATAGGATTTATCAAAAGACACTGAAACTGGGGAGAGCTTAACAGAAGCTCCCTTTTGTGCTGACATGGATTCACCTCCACCACTCTCGGTACACTATCCATGCTGGAAATAAGTGATTTTTTTCCATCAGGACTTTCCTTTCATTAAAATACAGACTTATTTAACACTATTACTGCCTAGAATCCAGAATAAAAGACACTGTTCTTCATAGAATTAAATGCTCAGTATTTATCTATGCAAGAGGGAACCTGCACTGCTCCTGACAGGCCTTGAGACTGCAGTGAATTTTAGGACTGGAGTCCAACAGTAGGATGTCAGGGTATCAAATACTTGAGGCTTTTGCAACAGCAACAAACAGTGATACATTGCTTTCATTACTGTCAATAAAAACACAGACAGCTTTGATAAAGGTCTCAGTATAACGAGGAAGGGTTAAGTAACGACAAGCTCTTGAGTTGTGTGTAGAAAGGATGCCAGAAGTTTTTTTAAGAAAAAAGAAAATCAATGATTTATCTACCTGGCTGGTCAGGGACAGCCACAGTGCTCCACCACAACAAGGTTCAGGCTGAAAGAGGAGATGAAGCCTGTTAAGGTCCCAAGCAATAAGTGATCACAGATCAGCAGAGCTGCTGCACTTGGACAGCCCAGAGACTGAAGGGGTAATTCACTTGGCAGACCCTCAGCTTGTGAATGACTCCATCAAGTCAAATAGGATAGATTAAACATAGCTTATTAATCATTAGTTACAGTATGGAGTGCTAGAGACATTCTGGCCTTTATTAATATTTTGCCTCAAGTGATTTGCAGCCTTTCTGTATTTGTCATGTTATCATTTTATTTAATATACCCAAAGTCCACCTCCTGTCCTTGTTGCCAACACATCTCTAATCAGTTTGAGCCCTGCCCCTACCAGCTTACTCTAGAGTTTGCTCTGTACTGGAGCAGATCTTGGAGGACTCTTAAGGAGTCTCTTCATAATTACTAATAGTAATTTTATTCCATCAACTTGTCCCTGTTACAAAATAAATTCCTGTACACATTAAGAATTTACAAGCTAAGAAACTCAAAAAGCATTAACATTACCAGATTAAAACCTTAAAGGACGCAACAGAAACTGATTACCTGCAAATATGTTAAAATTATGGTTCAAGGTTTGTTTAGTGACACTGATACTTTGAGAGATTGCAGCAGAGAACAGGTTTAAGGATGGAGTGGATATTCCACTCTTAGCTCCAAGGAACTCAGTGTGTTTCATTTTCAGTTCCAATGTCACAAGAACATGTTTGGTGTATACATTTCCAGCACAACAATGTTTCTAGCAGAAAGCAGGGCAATTATGCCCTTAAGCAGTTCTGCAATTTCATATTTAATCTTATGAAATACACTCTTCCAGTTTTAACAAATCATCTCTAAATTGCCAATCAAATCACTCCAGGAAACGAGACTCTTCATCTCTCAGACTTGCAAGAAGTAATTTACCAATTAAAGCCGAAGAGAGTTACAAGAATAATTTAGGAAAGCTTTCTCAGAATATATTTCTTTAACTGTGTGTGCAAAATCCAGCAAAAAATCCCTACTCATCAACATCCACTGAACTTCCCCCTCAAAAAATACACAAGTGCCCCTTGTTTAAACAACATTATCAGGGCTGCAAAGCCAAGCACTCTTAAGGTCAGTAAAAGCCACAAGTGACATGACCTAAGGAACCATCACTCAGCCCTGTCCTGTGGCCCCTGTATGTGGAATTCATTATTGTAACAACCTCACTCAGCACAAGTATTGCCTGATGCTGCATTTCTGAGCCACTGTTCAACTCAATTAACCAGCCCTGGGCAGCAATTGAGATCCCTCAGGCTTTGTTTTCATGTTCCAGAGCACACCCTGCATTCAAGCACATACATTTTGTTTGTGGTGTTTTGGTAAACCAGGCTTCGGGGTCACCTGGGTGAAAAATGAAGGAAATTATTTGAAGCACCTCGTCCAGTATACTACCAAAAACATGTAAAAAGGTGTCCACACTTCACAGTTCTAAACTATATTCACCACTGCCTCTTCCTGTGGCATTCACACAAACCAGCTTCCTTCAGCAGTCAGCCAAAGCAGCCCCAACCTGTTCTCCTCAAGCAGGCATTCTGGCTCAACCTGCCTGCCCAGACATCTCCAGGTTTCCTATTCAGCTGCTAAATCTGCCCTGCAGATGCCCAGGAAATAACATAACATGGAAACCAGGTATCAATACTTCAATTCTGCTGAAGTTCTCCCGATTTGTCTTTGTCAGAAAGGCTTTAGCTTATGCATTTCTTCATTCTCATCGATGTCCCGTACACACAAAAGCTGTTATCTGAAAATCATTCATTTAAGGTTCAATTTCCATGCAGAAATGAATATTTTCAGCCAATGCCATCCAGTTTGGCAGGCAAGGAGCATTGTCCTGCCATACCAAGGCACTGCCCAGCTCTGCAGGCACTGCTGTGCTCAGGGGGCCTGTGATTAGGGAAAGGGGGATAGGCAAGAGAATTGCTGCACATTTTGGCCACTTAATTAAGGGGAGCAAATTCAGCATAACCAGCTTTGCCTAAGGAAAGTATAAATATAACTCGAGATGCTTTTCTGAGCTGTACAAGCACAGTCTTCCAGTCACCATTGAAAATTAGTCCTGAAGACTGTGGCAATGTACCTGTGGCAGACTAAGAAGGCAACTTCAAATAACACCATCCTCAAATTTCTCTCCATAAGAGAAAAAGAAGGGTAATACTGGCAGCATTAGTTCCTGTCCTTTCACAGTCTGTGCTTCACATCAAGCCTGCCCAAGGTGGCAAAAAACCTTTGGAAGGACCACAAAAGGAAAAGCAAAAGCAACTACTACACAGGTAAGAAGGAGACATCAGATGAACTGGTGGGATGCAGACTGAAAGCAAGGAGGTGACTTCTGCCCTCCACAAAAGAGGCAGGTAAAGGCTGGAACTCTTCACCACAGGACACTGCAAATGCAGAGTATTCACTGGACAAAGAGTAAAGGTCCAAACTTTAGTTTAGCTGTAGTGTCCAGAAACCATGAGGTACAGGCTTATCCTGTCAACCAGAGTCAGCAATGAGCTAGGGTTGGTTTGTTAGGAATGCTGGGATTCATCATATCACCTCCTCTGTCTGGTTGCTGTGGCTGGAAATGGCTCCATTAATCTGCCTGCCCGGTTTGCAACGAGTAAATCCTGAAATGCATATGATGTGCTTTAAGTGGAACAAAGTAAAGGAGATCTACCAAAAGTACCCAAACAATCCCTTTCAGTGTAGAACCATCTTTTCTTTAGAAACAGTCATGAAAGGCAGATATTCCTTCAGACAATTGCAAATATGACTCACAGCATTACAGAGTTTTCAGTCTCCCTTTCTATGCATCCCTGTGGATTTCCAAGTCCAGGCTACAGCTATAAGAGAAGTTTGACAAACACTTGTTATCACAGAAAATAACAGCTTGATGGAGCATTCCTGGTCACAGTGATTTCTCCATAGCTGAACTGGCTCAAGAAAAATAGAGGGCCAACATATTATAAAGATTTATTTGCTGGAGACATCAAGTTTTTATCTAAGCAGCCTGACAGCCTTTCAAGTATTTATACAGGTACAGTTTATAGGTTATAACACATGAAATTACCAATGTATTCTGCCCTTTGAAAGAACTCTTCCTTATTTTTACAATTTAATATTCGCTGCTGAGCTGTCCTTGCTTGTAAAGGACTGTCAGGTTCAAATGTAGAATTAGATGATCCAAGACACCCTGTCTCTGGTGAATAAAAATTTTAAAATATTGAATTTGCCAGAAGAGTAATAAAGATGCCTATTCTGTATTTGCAGGCTATTATCTCTGTTTCCCAATGTTGCCCAAATTGCAGGGTTTGCACACAGGTTAGTTCTTGTAGAACCTAAGGAAAGGCTTGGCAATCTCCCTATTTATTATGCTAATCCTTGTGTGTCATGGCATTAATTTATCTTTAAATGTTAAGCAGAAATAATCAATGCACAGAGCTGGAAAAAGGGTTGCAAATTATGCCTAGTTACAAAATTCCCAGACTGACTATTCTTCAGTGGAGCTACCACGGGCAGCTGAAGGTTCCAAGAATAACAATGCTCTGTCAGTGACAGTGCTGAAGATTAAAAAAATAATTATTTTCCTGCTACACTTGGTATTATGTATATCCTTAATTATATGTGTCAGTATTATTATTTTGCTTGTTGTCTTGTCATTTTTGTCACGTGCCTCAGTTACTGGTTCAGTTCTCATGTGCCTGCCTGATCCGAATTCCTGCCCTTGCAACTTTGATATTTTGTAATAGCACTGGGAGGCCTTTGGCTCATCCTACATGTACAGTCCTTTACCTGTATTAGGTACTGTGCAAATTTTAATATAGGCTTAGTTTCCATGTGATATCACAGCTGACACACAAGACAAAGTGTGGGTAAAGGAGATTGAACCAAAAAACTGAAGACAGAGAAAAACAGAGGCTTAAGCTTCTAAGGAGATCATTCTCATTATTTATGTTTTTTTTTAATTTTTGCAAGTATCCCTAGTAATTGAAATAGGAGTACAAAGAAAAAATCTGTTTCAGGATGGGATTAACTCCAGGGCTGAAGTGAAGTCTAGTTTTCCTACAGATCTCAAAAAATAAAATTTGCTCCGCATTCTGGTCTGAACTGTCCTCTAATGTAGGTGCCCAAAATTTCTCTGTGGCTTTACACAGACTGTGTATGATGTCTAGAGTTGGCTGATGTAACTAATACCTAGAATCAAATGCAAGACTCCTGAGTTCATCTAGTAATGAGCCTTTTGCATCCTTACAGTGCTTTAATTTCTAAATGACAAGATGCTGTGTGACAATATACTTTATTTCATCATTAAAGGATGACTTGGTTATATTTTCCTGTAGTTAGTTCCTAGGTATTTGCTACGTTTCTAGAGAATACTTAACTCCATATCTTCCTGGGAGCACTGTGGTTTCCCAGGCGTGTGTAAGGAATGCTTTACAGTAACTATTCCACACGTTAAAGGATGCAGAATGTTATGGTGTTTTCAGTGGCTTGCCCTGGGCCAAAAGCCACAGTCATTTCTTCAAAATAGAGCTACTCAGTGCCACTGATGTGACAATATATAATGAAGACAGCAGGAGTTACAAGCAGTTTTGTCAGAGTATACAAAGGCACTGTACACTTGCATTAAAGGGCAGTCTGCAGGTTTCCTTACACAAATGACAGCTCAATATTTAGTGATTAATTACTTGCATCCAGAGGAGGGGTCAGAATTTTTCCCATCGTTAATCTGTGGAAATCCACTGATGACATTAAAACCAGGCTGACCTGCACCACCAAAAACTGCAGTTTTCCTCTACTTTGGATGCTATTGCACATTATTGATTATAAAAGCTAATTTTAATGTATGTAGAGCATTTCATTGGCTCTTGCCACCAATGTGTGTCAGCACAGACTAAACCGTTTACCCTTTATGATTCTGACTTCATCAACTTTTCCCCTGTTGGAATGTTCACCAGAGTGAATCAAACAGCAGTTCTGCTAAAGCAGCAGACCAGTGGGAGATTGTGCTCATCTTCCAGGTCTTGCAGTGCTTGACCATCACAAATTGTTGCTGTCACAATGTTAAGTAACACCTGAGAATACCTAATTGTGTCTCTCGTTCCTTAGCAATTAAAAGCTGAAGTTTTAGTTCTGGATGTTCCACAGACTTCATCTGTAGCTGCCACTCTTGCAGTTGTGGGCACTGATTATGTCAGTGAAATTCAGTGGGTGCTCACTGGGGAACAAGGCAGCTGATGAGCCTTGTGCATGTACATTTATGTCCTGGACTCGCCTTTTAATTGAATCTAAAATCAATTTTCAATTAGTGGTGGTTTGGCACCTCATATTAGCTGTTAGACTCGTGAATAAAGGTAAAGAGTAAAGCATGCAAATCTATAATTACTTTTACCTTAATTTTGCTAATGTTCATTTCATTAGGAAGAGATGTGCTGAGTACTTAAGAGAGTTCAGAAAGGGGAATTAACACTGACTTGTCTGAAGATGCCAAGCATTTATCATGCCAGCACAGCTAGATGGAGAATAATTTGACTGCTGATGAAACAGGGCACCCCTACATAACGCCCCTCTGGTTTAGGTTATTTCCCTCTTGAAATGGAACAAAAACTCATGGTAGGTCAGTCAACACTTACATGTTGAATCAGCCCTACTGTGTGAAAAAACTTAGCTGGAAGTGTCAAACTGAAGTTCTCTCTGAGAGAGGTTTGGTAGCTCTGACTTAGACAAAAAATCATTTTAAAATGTATATATGACACATACATACCTGGAGAACATATCTACAAGTGAGGTTTCCACTGCTAGTTGCCTGAAGTTTCTAAGATCCTGTCTGTGGTTTTCCAGTTGGTGGATGAAATCTGTCTTCTGGAGCAAGAGTCCCTGGCCCCTTCCAGTGCAGCTACTTCACCTCAGAGTGGGGATCTGGTCAATACTTTGCATTCTGTTCCATACTGCGAGTCTATTCCAGAGTGACCATTATTTTGCAACCATTGCCTTTTAGGCTATTTGTTTTAAATTGTCGCAACATAAAATCAATACAACAGAGCAGGGCTCAAATGGTAAACACTGAAAATGGGAAAGCAGTTTCTTCTGCTAACCCTCCCACATGTGTTTTCATTATTTTTAGCACAGAGGGTTGCGTGGTTCTCTTTCCCCAGTTTCCAACAAATTTTGCCTCTGTGAACAGCCTGGGTGATTTTCTTCAAAGTGTTCCAGTAGAAAGTCTGCCTAGGTCTTTCTCAGGCTTTTGGGATAAGTTTTAATAACAAAGAGTGGAGAAGTAGTTGGGATGTTGTAAGGATGAACTGGATAGTCTTTGTACTTTGTCACATGGACCATCTCATTAAAGGACACAAGGGTAGCCTTAAAAAAAAAAGAAAAAACTTCAAATGTGCAATTCCCATCAATAAGTCACAAGTTAGGAAAGTAATTTCGTAGTGTGTGTGTGTGTGTCTGTGGTATCTGAGGTAGGAATTAATAAAATCTTGTCACTGCAAGCCAGTTCTAACACCACCTGATGTTTGCTCTGCTCCTCCATGAGTGTCAGAGAAGCCCCAGAGCTGGTTTAGTCTGACTGCCCAAGGCCCCAGGACTGTTCTGGGAGCGAGGGTTGAACAGGGCACTGGAGGGTCCCCCCATCTCATCCCTGCTGTTCCTTGGCTGTTCCCCTCACCCAGGCTGGCACTGCAGGGATCCTTGGATGCTGCAGAGCTCCCTGGGGAGGGCAGGGGAGCCCTTGGCATCACTGCTCTATCACTGTCCTCTGCTCTCCCTGCTCCAGTCAGGTGTGGGTAGCAATGGGAACGTTGCAGGAAAGTTTGAATGCTGCTGTGGATTTTCTTTGCTCTCTTAATGCTGCCTAATACATATGGTTTTCTTCAGGTATAGTGTGGCTACAGATGGCCTTGATTTAGCACCCAAATTTCAAATATTTCCAGTTGTGTCCAAGTGCAATTGTAAGTCTGGATCTTAGATTTCTGACTCAGTCCCACTTCTACCATTTAGAGCAGTAACTACAGTAATTCTGAGCAAAAAGACCATCTGTTGTGCTGCAGTTAACACTGTTTTCCTGAAAATACTTCCATGTATATATTGAACAGTATATAGTTTGGATTGTTTTATTTATGAATGCCTTTGGTTTTATTTTCAAAGGAATTTTTAGGTATGTGTGACAGTTATAAGGAGCAAATAGGGTCAGTAGTTAGGGCATTTTGAAGATGAGAATTCCTTTGGAGTCAGTGGCTTTTCACTGCTGCAATGCTAAATAAGCTTCTTGGAGGAGAAGGGAAATAGGTGCCTCTTGAACTTCTGTATTAATTTTGTGTAGTTACTGCTGTACTTTCTTCTCTGCACCACAGATCCATACAGAAGATTTCAGTACAGTTTTATAGGCAGATGCCTGACAAACAAATCTGCTTGAAAACACCGGTTGTATATGAGATGTTTTCTTGTGCATTTTCTAGTGTATCTCGTCTCTTCTGTGTTGGTCCATGTTAAATTTTCTGTGTTGATGTTGTGGGCCCTCAAAGACAAAAAAGAATATCAGTCAATAAATGCTTAACAATAGTATGGATTATGTAAAATAGAATATGCAGTTGTTACAGGGAGAAACATGGAAATTGATGGCATTGGATATGGAATTCCATAAACCCCAAATACTCTGAATCTTTATGAGACAAACAGCATTAGCTCTGATAAAATGAATACTTGTAATTGTTCCTATAAACTTCTGGATGTTTATGGAAACGTTAAATGGGCTTTTGTGTGAGAAGCCATTGGCAACCATAATTAAAATTTCTCTAAACATATATAATTCATGGCACACTTATTCTCTGTAATAAGTAAGAATTTAAAGGCTTAAGGAGCTTTAGATGAACTGCAGCAATGTGTTAATAACCTTCCATATTTTGAGTACTTCAGCTCTCTTTTACTGTTGAAGTGTTCCAAAAGTTTATTTACCAGTCTGTTTACATTCATTAGTATAGTTATTTAAAAATCAAAACATTTACAAGCACTTTAGCTCAAGATATCTTATCCTTGTCTCATTATATAAAGTTCCTAAATGTATTGTTTCACACTAACATTGACTGCTGCAAGGAAAACTTAAAATACACATAGCT
Source organism: Corapipo altera (assembly GCF_003945725.1). NCBI lineage: Eukaryota > Metazoa > Chordata > Aves > Passeriformes > Pipridae > Corapipo > Corapipo altera. The sequence goes on from NW_020884913.1 coordinate 4,296,058, forward strand.
TCTGTCCATTAGACAAATAAAATGGACAGCTGTTATATAATGCTGTGAAGAAAAGTCACCCAAAGGAAAACAGTGCAGAGAACTCTCCATCACATTCCCAACTCCTGGTGCTGCTGGATGAATGAAGTTTGTGGTGTACCAGGGAGAAGGGTTGGCGATGGGCACGCTTGAAAATCAGACCACAGAGTGAGGTTGTGCCTTTCCTGCTGACTCAGGTAACAGCAGCTTTCTGCTGAGCCTGGTGCTCCATCAGCACAGCCTTGGTCTCATCCATCTGCACCGAGGTAATACCAGAGCTCCCAAAATCCTTTACAGGGGAGTAGCTGATGTGAACGATAGCTCCGTTCTTTCAGAGAATACCGAGGCAAAGAAGGGAGTGAGCTGCTCTCCTGAACCTAAAATATTTCTTTACATATGGAGAAATTGTCCTCAGAGGATGTTGCCAGAGCTCTGGGAGTTCTGTGTAACTGAAATTCTTTATTTCACTGTGTCACTTAATCCATATTGCATTGGATAAATCCACTGTGCTTTTTTCTTACTGAAAACACAGATCCTGTTCCAGAACAGCACAAACTCTGCCCTCTGTCACAACACTGGCACTAACAGGTTTGCAATTCCTTATGTTCCAATGGAAGAAAAGGCATGAACATTTTCATACAGTCTTAACCACCTTTCTGCTGTAAGGTTCTTCTTCCCTCATATTTAAATCAAACTCAATTTAATTTCCAAATTCACATTTCCCAGAGTAGGTGTGCGTTGAGTGTTCTCTTCAGTTGTGTTCATTTTCCTTATTAACAGAATCAATACTAATAAAAAGGATTGGTTACAACTTCTTAAGTAGTTTGGAGTTTTAAACTGGGTAACTCACAGAGCAGGCAGGTTCCACATTTGGGTCCAATACTGGATTGTTGCTGCTTTAAAAAACACATGCAACAGAAATCAATGGCTGTTTGTTCAGCAACAGGGTAAATGAGAGAAGAACACGTTTACAAACAGCAGGCAAGGCTTTCAATCTGAAAAGCAATCACATTTTCTGCTGTCTGCCTTCAAGGGCAGTGCTCATAACCACAGACCTGACAAGGCAGGAAGAGAAAATTTTTGTTTCCTTTTTTATAAAAAAATAACCAACTTGGTACCTAGACCAAGGCCCCTCATGTGAACATTTAGAGCCACTGAGTAAGGCTTTCCCTGGTGAACAGCACCACTGATTTTACCTGAGAACTTACCTGTAACACTTATTTATGGATTAATGGACTACACTGCTGCCCAATCCCAAATGCTGCTCCATGCAAATAGACATAAACAAATACCCCCTAATTACCTTAAACTGGGCTCCACACAAGAGCTGCAAGCTCAGGTTCTTAAGCTGAATCCAAGATTTTGCATTTAAAGCTCATATTTTGGTTTGTTTTTGTTTGGTTGGTTGGTTGTTGTTGTTTGTTTGTGGTTTTGTTTGGTTGGTTTTTGGGGTTTTTTTTGAGGGTTTTGGGTTTGGTTTTTTTTTTTTCTCCTAAAAAGGTCCCCTCAAAAAAATTAATGGGGAATAAAAAATATATTTCGTAAAAAGCCAGATATTAGAGTCAAACTCAATCACCAGACTATCCAAGGCATTCTGGGTGCAGAGGCTGGGCCGTTCTGTCAGCACAATTAGAATCCTCATGTCTGGTAGAACAGTAATTTTAGAAAGAAAAAAAAAACCTCTCATGGAAAAATGTTTTGCATAAGAGCTTCTAGACTTTGATTTTTTTTTTAGCTTCATTCAGAAAGGTCAATCACTGAAGCTTCTCTTTGTATAGACTGATATCACCAGATCATGCCTCAAAACACCTCTACTGTCTAAAGAAATTCCTTCTAATTATTTTCTCCTTTTATTATATCCAAAATCAGGACATCAGTCCAAGCTTCCCACTGCAGCCTGTATTTTATAGCCTTTAGTCATCCCTTGAAGCAAACTGTAGCACCCTTACTGCTTTCAGTGCTACAGGGCATCATTAGTGAAGACTCCAGCTCTGCACAGACACAGGAACACACCTCATGTTATGAAGGATGAATTTTAAGTGGCATTCTTGCATCTAAGCAGAAAATTATTGATGAGTTTGTGAACATTGGAACAGCTCCAATGTGTGGTCTCAGCTACTCAGAAGACCTGACACTGGTTCCTGCATCAGTTTGGGATGCACTGGGAGACAGACTGGGAACTCTCTGCTCCAAGGCTCTTCCCCTGCTTTGATGCCTTCACCAGGGTTAAGATAAATTTTGATATCTTTCAAGTATCACAATGGGAAAGCACAATGCACCACACTTCAGCTCTGTGTCCAAAGGAAACTTGTTGGAAAATACAGTCTCTCAAATATCTCCCAAATTAAGTCATTAAAAAGGAACAGCAACCATTTTCACCATTCATTTTCAGGTGGTAATTGAATTCTGCTATGAGGTATAATGCCCCTAATACTGACACAAAAAACAGTAAGAAAAACTGTACTACAACAGGTCAAAAATGTGATGTGAAAAACCATCCTTCAAGAGCAGAATGTAACCAACAAATGTAGCTCTCTGTCAGCACATGAGATCCAGAACATAACACATGAAATGGTAGAAAAAGTTACTGATACTTAAATATCTGAATGGTAATGGGCAGAACTCACATAAAATAAGATTCAAATTAACAGGACCACATAGATAAACCCCCTAGTACTGTGAATAAGGTTTATTTTTCTCCCATGTCAGGAGAAGACTTGGCCACATAAGGAGGTGTCAAGGCAGTAAAATGCCCCTAGAAATCTGAACTCCACACTTGGAAGTCAGAGACTAAACAAGGTAAACAGTTTTCCAGGTTGGTGACTATATTAGTGCACTTTAGCTGCCTGAAGAATAAACAAACCTGAGTTTTGTGTGGTGGGTGTCTTGTGGTTTGGTACTCTTTGGGGTTTGTGGGGTTATTTTGTTTGTTGGTTGGTTTTTTGGTTGTTTGGGTTTTTTTTGGGAACACAGCTTGCCAATTGCAATTTTCTTTTTCATGATGAGTCATTCTACAAAAGTACAAGACAAAATTATAAATGAGATGAAAAGTAAAAAAAAAATGGATACACCTCTGTTACCCTCAAGAACATTGTGATAAGGACAACTTTAGAGGTGAGGAAAACTAAAGCAGATTTGAGACCAACAATCAACCGTGACAAAAAAGATAATGAAAATTATTTAAATGTACACAAAGCCTTTAAGCATCTTCTCTGACCTGTGTGCAAAATGGGTTGATGAGTTTTCACATCCAGCAATCAAACCACTCCTATACTGGTGGGAGCAACCTGCCAAAGATGAATAATGTTAAACATGAACTATTCCAGATGAAGGGATTCATTCATCCTGCTCTCAAATTGTGGCATTAAAGGAACTCAGCAGTTGGAGATGGTCTGATGGGAAAACCACTGAGATTTAGACATACCTGTAAAAAACAGGAAAGATGATACCATAAAAGTGAGGATTTGGGGGGATGATGGGAGGAATCAGAAAAGCCTATCCTTGATATAGTAGATAGCAGTGGATAAAAATGGAAAGGAAGGTGGAGAGGAATATATTTATTGATTTGGTTTTTTACATTCAGGTATTCAGACTGAATATCTATTAATATCTGTGTCTCTCACTGTTTTACTTCAGAATCAAAGACTGGCAAGAGAACTTGGTGAAGACTGAAGAGGTAATTAAACAATTGCAGAACAAAAATATGATTGGGGTGGGGAGAAATCAGCAGAACAATCAGCCCTACAACTCAAAAGGCAGTTGAGGTGCAGTTATGTTTTCTGGCACCAAAAGGTAAGTGCCTGGCATCATCTGCAGACATGCAACCTTTCAGGAATGGTGGGCACTATTTCACAGCATCATCACGTTACACTTACTGCAAGAGTAATTGTATGAAAATATTGAGATGATTATAATTTCACAGCACTGTGTACCATGAAAATAATCAGTCTCACAAGAACCGCACCTATTTAGTCCCAACTCAAACTACCTCAAACCCACGATTTGTTATATACACAGGAGAGTAAATAAGGATGCCAATTCTGTTTCTTGCATGCAGAAAAGCCACCCAGGTGCCTGTTTCTGAACAGATCTGACAAGGTGCAGCGTGGCATCTGCTCAAAAGCACCTGTCACTGGGGGACACAAGGAGGTGTTGAAAACAGCAAAAAGCTGAAAGTCAGGAAAGACAAATGCAGGAGAAGGGGGATCATTGGTTGATACAGGCTGGGATTAGGGAATGCTGGCTGCTGATGGTGATAAAGCAGAGGGAAGAAGCCAGCATAGAGAATTCTATGCATGGTAGCAAAAGGGAATAGAGAATCAACTGCAGAAAGCTCTGCAGCACTTCCACTGCCCCTGCCCTCCCTTGGGAGACACGCTCCTCTCTGGAAACCAGCTGTGAGGTGGTGACACATAGTCTTATTATTACAGAATTAATGGTCACCAGAAAGAGAAAACAGAAGAGGAAAGTGAACTTAAAAAGCAAAGTGGTCTTTCTGGCAAAGCAGAGCTGTACAGCACAGGAGGATGTATAGTCCTTTTCAGAAAGCAGGAAATATAAGAAATTTGTGGCTCTGTCACAGTCATAAGGACAGTGAGTGCACTTAGTGCTGCAGGTAATGAAACTGCCTGGCATTTACCAGCTTCTGAAGACACACATTAGGTAATGTGAGACAATATCATGTAATATAGGAAGGTAATGTTAGTCTGAGTTCCTTAAGGAAACAAGGTTTATGGGTTCCCAGTCCTCTGCAGCACCTTCTGGACCTGGGCAGCCAGAATTGTACAGAGGCTTGGAGTCACATTCCTGGCAGCATCCTAAAAACAGCAGCTGGAGATGGACAAGGTGTGATCTAAAAGGCAGGGAGGATGTTCACCTACCCAGCAGTTAACAGGGAATGCCTGACCAGCCATCTGGGTTTAAGAGGGTCTGGGTACAAGAAACATGGGAGGTGGGTGCAGTGGTTATCAGCTCTAATCAAGGGTTATCAGCTCTAATCTTCAAGGAATGTCTTGGATGTATTGAAGAATCTTGTTAACACACATGCAACACATGTTAGTGCTCGTTCCCATTGGAAAAGATGAACACTGAACAGCTGAAATATAAAATCAGAAGCAAGCAGAGGGTAGAATTAAAATGATTGTGATGAAAATTCTCCACGTTATTACTGGAGGTATAGAAAACTGGGCAGCTTAAGGGACATACTCCAGTCTTCCTGTGCTGATCTGGATGGGCAACAGGTAAGAAGACTCACAGGTTTTTCTAATATATCAGCAGACTAACACAAGCAGAAGTCCTCTACCAGTGGAAGACCAGCTTTTGTGAAACCATGTGTATCAGAAAGTGATACACATTTTTAAGGGAAATACCACATCTGCAAAAACCATCATTCTGTTTCTCACCCAGAGGACACAGTGTTTTTAAAATGTTAATGAAGTCTCTGACAGACCTCCTCCTTTAAATTAACATGCTTGTACAGCTCCACCTTGGGATGAGCTCCCACATGCTCAGGTTCATAGGAGACATTAAAGGCAGTCAGTCACATAAGTGGGCTTGAGCACATAAAAATGGAAAACTCAGTAAACAGAGGGATGTTTTTAAAGGGGTAAGAAAAACAAAATTTAAAGCAACTAAGCAAAAAGTTACAGTTCTTAAAATGCCCTTCAATACTAAAACTGTTTACTTTATCTGAAAACAAAACAGCATTTAGCAAATTACTCAAGTCCTTCAATGGATGCCTCTGATAATTGCCCTGTGGTCCCTGTGTGGCACAGAAAGCTGCACACACAGCAGACTATGCCAATTTGCAATAAGCTCATTCCTACAAAAATAGAACAAATTCCCAGTTTTCAAGGAGGAAGTGTACTATCAGAAATATGGCTTAAAAGGACATAATAGCTCATGCTAAGAAAGCTGCATGCCCTAATGTACTTATTTCCCAGAGTAGTGCTCTCATACCCATGATGCAAAATTTAATTCTAGCCTCTACCTGCCTTTTTGTGGAAATGACGTACTCTGTTATTTGCTTAGACCAGCTTGGACCCATCCATTTCCCCCAGTAATGTATAGATAAGGGGTATGTCAACATGGACTTACCTGGAGCAGTGCTCACACAGAACAATTTTCAAGTATTCCTAATATCTCATGAAAAATTTTCACTAATGCCTCGTGAGAGTTTCACAATCATTATTTCCCATATAGACAATTTATTTGGCTGGGATCAGACAAACTTGTTTGAGTGAAATGGTGAAGAAAGGCAGTTTTAGCAGAATGCAATCCTTGGGTTCTCTGTTGCTCATGTTTTTCAAACAACCCAACACCTGGAACACTAAGTTAGTCATGGGTTTAATATATTCTCTGTTAAGAATCTGCCATTTAAAAATACTTCAAATTCAGACTTCTATTTGAAATGCAATGAATTTGGCTACTGTCACATTTCAATATCCTATTGACAGCACCATTTATAACTTCTGAGGATGTACTCCCATAGATTTTGGGACAAAGACATTGGCTGCAGTTCCAGTCAGAGCTTGGCACACCAGTTCTGATTTCCCTTTCATTTATATGGAACATGCCTGACTTCTGTAAGGGATGAGTAAGTATGGAGAGCACCTGACTTGCCAAACATTATGCAAGAAGCCTGAGATGTAATTGGGGTCTTTAAAGTTCTGAGCTATTAGCATAATGAGTGCATTGCCCTTTTACAGCAAGCTACAGGTATAGCTTCAGTGTCCCTGTGGATTTTTTTCCTGAATATTAGAAACAACAGGCAGAGGAAGGCAGAGCCAAGCTCACAAAAAGTACATGAGGCGAGAAACAGGCACAAGTGAGTTTTATGAGCAGTGGAATCCAAACCAGTTGGACAGATTGTTCTGTATAGCACTGACAGGGCAGCAGAAATTGGTTCTCTGACATACAGGTATAAACAGGATCTTTTATGTTAGATAAACGAGATTTAAAAATAAATGCTGGCCTTCAACTCCGCAGCCCCATTCCCCTGCAGTGCCTGCTCACCATGGGCTGACAGAAATTGCTTTTAGCTGAGAGTGCAGCTCCTCTAATCTCTGAGCACGACTGACCTTCCTGGGCAGCCTTTCACTGCACGTGCTGCCTCTCATCATGGGCCACACAGAGGCTCCTGAACCCTGAATCAAGCCAGGACTGTCAAAGTAAAAGAGCTGTCACCCACACAAATTCCACCTGCTCACCACACTCAGGGTTTCCTGCTCTGTGGGTTAACTGCACTGAACAATGTCACATAATAATTAAAAAAACCCCAAACCAACCAAACTTAGATTTCCCAAGCCCTTTAAGGCATTTAACTGTTGGTAATTCCAGTTTAAATTAATGGGAGCTGTGCATTTTAATCCTCTTGAGTTAACTTTGAGAATGTCAGAACAAATCAATGAAATCAAAATGCTCTTTCTGCAAAATAGGAATAATTTTAAAAGACCAAAGCAGTGAGAAGCTGTCAATAGTATGTTCTGCATTCCTCATGTAGGGTACATTTTTCTCCTGAGGTACACCTAAGCCCTTTCTCAGCAGTGGGCACCTCACTTCAAAGAGGGAAAGTTTGTCACACTCTAAAATAAGAACCAAGAAGCCTCCTTTGCCCAATTACTGCATGTAACTGCAGCTACATGTTAGCCCAGCGTGGTAGGAGCTTAGCTGGATGTCTAGAATCTCTACAGAAAAGTTCTTGTCGGAAAAAAAAAAAAGAAAGAATTTGAAAGGAAAACTGATCACTTTGCTGTCACCAAGGAATAGGATGAGGACAAAGCTCACCAAGTAAAAAACCTTAAGAGACAAAGTTCTTACCCAGGCCCTGAACAAGAGCTGAGCTAAAGAGGAAGGAAGTAATTTTGATAGCACAAAGTCTATCTGATAGGCAGAAAGCCTATGACATTTGTGTCACAGAGCCTGGTTTCCCCCAAATGCAGGAAGACAAAGCTCCCTGGGAAGAGCAGTGCTGGGCAAGAGGGGAGAGGGAAGAAGGGAAGCCCACAGAGGCAGTTCTAGACTTCACACAGACAGGCTGGGGGGTCTTTTTTAGGGTTTCCAGCCTAGAGTGCATGAGGTGACCCCTTGAAAACCAATTGAAATAAATGAAAGAAGTTACTGTGTATTGGAGCAGGGAGTTCAACACAGCCTTAACTTCAAGCAGCATAAGACCCAGGGTGAAACACAGTCATTACTGGAACTTCTTGCAGCAGCAGAGCTGCTAAACTCCGTGGACTCTCCAGCACCACACTTGTCCAATTGTTTTGGCAGCTCAGCTTTGCACCAACACGAAGTCTGATGGAGAAGAAATGAATTGCACGGAGCTTTAATGAGATAGAGCATTAGCATGTGCATGAATAAAACTGCACCATCACCTTGTGCTCATTAATACATCTTAGATGCTAAAGAAGCTCCTTAGGCTGAAACACATATTTTAAATCAACTTGGAGTAAATTGCAGAGGTCTTAACACATCAGAAGATATTGGTTGTGAGATATCAAGGGAACTCCAGCAGCCACAACTGTTTTGCTCTCCCAGAAATGCAAACTGTTGCTCCATTTAAGGAAAGATGAGAAGCAGCCTAGATTAACGATGCAGAGCTAATTAAAGAGGTAAATAATTGTGGTGATGTACCCTGAACAAAAGAGGCAAAATATAATGGAGCAGGAAATCAGAAGAAATACAGGGGTTTGATTAAACTACATTTCTAAAGGTAGGTAGGACTATAAAATGCCAAATCTTATATTAATGCAGAGGAGGTTTATTAGAAAAGTAAATTATAGCTTAATATAAAGCAGATTAAGGGTTTGTTTTGTGCAGCCAATACTATTGTACTTAATAGTTATAGCTTACTCTTTGAGGGGAAAAAAAGCTGACCACAACTAATAAGAAGACTCCAATGTCCCACAGGGATGAGATATCTGGGGTGAAGAAGGTACCTCAGTAGAATTCAGGAAAGGGCTTGATCCACCTCCTGAAGCAACACATAGGTTGCTGTAAGTTATTTAAATTATTATTGGGGTTTTGAAGTAAGAATTTCCCACCCAAATTAGGGGAAGGACAAAAGAGCCTCAAATGTTCTGTCCCCCTGCCTCACCCCACATATAGAAAGGCAGAGGAAAACAAAGGTCTGTACTACCAAGTCTCCTTTGCACACAGGTAAACAGGCTCAGCCAGTCCCTATAAAACCAGGAAAATCACCCACCATACACCAGAGTACCCAGCAGTGTAACCCAAGGATCTCTGTGTGCTAGTTAGAAATTTATTAATCAAATATTACAACAACCTTAGTTCTTAACATTACATCAACCCTAATTCAACAGCATCACCATGGTTACAGTGTTATTACAGTTTAGCCTTGCAGGTGTCTTGTCAAGATGTACCAACACAATCTCAGCATTCATCCTGTGTACATCCCAGACAAATAATCCAGCTATCATATCTACTCCATTAACATAAGGCCACAATCTCTACTCCTTAATTAACACAGGCCCACAATACCATCTTTGTCAAAAGCAGGCTGTGGTACATCCTCTCTCCCACAGTTCCATCCCCAACACAAAACAGCAAAGCTCCTAATTAGCTGCCCATTTTAGGGAGCTGCTTCCATCAATCCACATTCCTATATTGCTAAGAACCCTTTTTTCCACCATCAGCAGGACCATTAAAGTCATAAAAACATCCACAACACCCCAGAGAAAGAAAATTTATCAGAGCTTTGTCAAAGAGGTAAAGCTGAAGACACGCTTTGAAAAGTTATTTTCAAATAACTAAAATAGCTTTCAAACAACACTAATAAGGGTCTGTAATCCCAACTGGGCATCATCTCTATGCATAAGGAGACCTGAAATTATGTAATCTACCAAAGATGGGACAAATTCTCTGACAGTCCAAGCAGGCTTTGGTGATTTGATAACTTTCAGTTGTTTGGGGGGGGGGGGGGGGTTTTACGCAGAAATTCACCAAAATACATAGTTTAAAATTGTCAGCATGACTAAAAAGGAGATCCTTGGCTTCAGGATTGGTGGGTATCCCACTACCTTCCAGACTAACAACCCACTCCCTCCAATATTCCTGCCTTTGCATTCCTGTTGCTTTTCATTTGACATATTTCTCTGCAATGTTTCATCTCCTTGTGACTGTGAATCAGAACGTTCATTATCTGATGATTAAGTTCATAAACACTGATTCAGCCTCTCTTGCTTCATTAAGCTGGTCTGTTTGGCTCCTGATTTATTCTATGTCTGCCTGAGATGTCACCTGCATCTCCTGGTCTCAGGCTTTTACAGTTGCTGTACAGGAGTGATGTGTCATGCTTGAGTTTTGCAGTTGAAATGTGTCCTGAATACATTCTGTAACCTGACTGGGATTAAACAACCACACACCCTAATTTGAGCAGAGTCCTAGAATTTCAGTGAGCCAAATAAATCTGAAATAACACAGAGACACAAAGTTTTATTTGATCCTAATCTTTTTATTCTCAAGAATGATGTTTATTGACTTATTCCTGGTTGGCAGTGCTGATAAAAAGGACAGGACATCCCCCTGATGTGACAACTGCAGGGCCCAGATTGGAATGTCTGTCCCCAGGGTTGCTGCTCTGGATTTGATCTGGCACAGCTGATAGCAGAATCAAGGCTTGAAATGGACAATTTTCCAGCAATAAGGAAAGGATTACAAGACAAACTACTCTGTAAAGCAGCAGGGAAAAAAAAAAAAAAAAGGATAAAAATTGAAACAAGAGCAATAGAAGTTTCGCTGCATTACAAGTATCAGTGAAGTAAATGCTTCCAATAAAAAGCTCAACCCAAGGAGTGTTATTTATCAGGGAACATCTGTTTGGCTGACCACTATCTGTGCTAGTGCTGCCTGACATGAATACTTATAGAAAGGAACACAGCCTGGCTTGACATCAGAAAGATGTCTATTAGTGTGCTCTTAGGAATGAGTGAATATATCCCTCACACCTGTACTGGGTAGAACTCCTGAATTTTTCTAACACCAGTCTTCTTTCACCATTTCATCCCTGTACTTCAGCCCATCCCTAACTTCATATTTTAGGTACCTTGTAATATTTTGTCCTAATCTGGCTCCTAATTCCTTCTTTTATCAGTTTTCATCCAGCTTCCCAGATAACTACATAATTCCATTTAAAGCCTTTGGCATAAATATATCTACATTCTACATCCAACTTGGCCTTTAGCAGCCTGCATGACTACAACTCACAATTGGAACCTACAATACTACCACGTTTCCAGAGGATTAAGCATTTACATCCATGACTAAGTTTAGCACTCCATGTGCAAGACTGTTGGAAAACAGGTGTAAACAGAGTGCACATTGTCCTAAACTGGGGGGGAAATACTTCAAAACTAAGTATTAACATATTGTAAGATGGATCCATCTGTTCTTCACGTCAGAAGGAAATTTGAAATAGAGGTTTATTACTCTAGAGCCAGCCTAGAGGTAATAGCCTACATTTGGATATGGACTGAAGGTTCAAATTCCCACTGCTGGAAATCACAGCATATCACTGACTGCACAGTTTCACTGCTTAGGACTTCAGCTTTGCTACAGCCCTCAACTCCTCTTAGACCTTACACAACTGAACCCAAAACGATTACATTTGATTATCTGACCCAAAGTTTTATTTGACCCTAATCTAAATATAACCACCCCATTCAATTACTATTAAGGAACTGGAGGAAAAAAAAAATTATTCCAGAATCAGCTGAACCAACCAAACATTTAATTCTTTAATTCAAAATGACCAACATTTTTGCAAGAACAAGCAGGTAAATGAAAAATAGCCTCCTCTGTCAGAACTGCTCAGGGGGAAGTGATTCAGAGCAAATTCCACTCGTGGTAATACATAACCAAAAAATGAACTGGTATAGATTTTCTCATGTCTAGTAAGAGTTGAGCTCACAGTATACTTTTAATGGAATCACAGTCTTCACTGACAGTTATTTTAATGAACTTGCATTCCTATGTTCACCTATTTATCTAAATTTTGTTGAAAGCAGTCCATTAGTGCAAAAGTTATCATGCACTGGCTCACAGTGTGAGGGCAATGTTAGCCTTACAAAGCCACACTGAAAATTCAACAGTATCTCTGACTTTGACCTTAAATTCTAGGCAGCCTGACTGGGAAGGCAATGAGTTTAAGTAAGAAGAGAATTATACCAGCACAGTGGATGCTTTAGAATCAAATTTCCAGGCAAGAGGGAAAATTCATAATTCTGAAGGCAACCTCTTCATGGGAGGGGATAAGGAGAGCACCATAAGAACACACCAGTGTTCAACACACCCACCACTGCTGGGCAAAGGGCCAACCCAGGGAGAAATGGAACCACCTAAACTGGCTCAGGCAATGACCTTTCCTTCCCCACACTCAAGAATAGAGGTGTGGGAATGTCTGAGATTGGTATTTGATACGTTGGCTACAAAGGTATTCCTTGCATCAAAACTACGAGTGAAAAGTCATATTTGACTCCTAGTTGGCACCCTCTAAAAACTGGAGTATTTCAAATGGAGCCCCAGGTCTCCAGGTGATGCTTAAAGTCAGTTACTTTGGCCTTGAATAGGTATCATTATCCTGCTTCAGCTGCTACAAGACCTTATAAATCACGTCATAAACCAACTCCACATATTTATAAACATGTCACATATTAATTAGACATCTTCAGTATAATTATTTTTACTAGTAATTTAAAAGCACAGGTAGAGGCCCATCTTCAATGATGTTTTTATCACCTATTTAACATCATAAATTTTTGAAAGTCATGCAAATGATCAACTGTCCCTTCTCATGTACAAGGGAAGTTATTGTTGTTATACAGAAGTTACACAACAAACTGCTACCTCACTAAGTAGGTTAAGCATGGACATGGATCCTTCTGGACTGAATCTCTTTTCCACTGGCTTCACACAATTCACAGAAACTAAAGGGTTTACTTACAAGCACCTCACAAGACAGATTCTAAACCTCAGCTGTTTTGACTATGTGATACCCTAAGGTTAAATATTTTACTTGAAACAAAAAGGGGAAAAAAATTCTGCCACTACAACCAAACTCAGGACTTCAACACACCTAGAAGGCTTTGGGGGAGCCTCCTACTTGCAAAACACAATAACATGGGAAAAGGGACCAAACTTCCAAGCCTACATGCTACAAAATACTTGGGCATCAGTTGTGTTACAGCTTGGCAGCATCACCCTTGGGACCAGACTCACATATTGCTTTAGTCATGGCAATAGTTTCATTAATTGCAGCTGAAATCAATGGAAATGGCAGCATTTCCTTTCAGGATTAAGTCAGACAGGCTCCTTGCCTTGGTCTTGCAGCCCTGTTATCCTCAGTCTTGCGGAATTATTTATGTCAGTTTAAAAACAATACTAAGTGCAGCAGAACGATAACACTGTTACATAAATGAGGGTACAAAGCACAGGGCAGTACAGATCTATTCCAAGCCATCAGAACTGTTCTATCTTCTATGGATGATAATTTCTTTTATGTGTCCTGATGGCAGGATCAGACTATTAACTTCTGCCATCTGTGTGCAGCTTGTTCCTTATCACGGAATTTTGACTACAGACTGTAAACCTCTGACTCAGCGGGTAATACCTGCTGGATTGTGTTGGCAGAGAGACTAAATGCCTTTCCCTCTCTATATATGCAATGGGGTCAAATTGCCTTAAAACCTCCAAACTCTGCCAGACTAATGACTCTCCTTTTTTAATACAGAGCAAGGTAATATTTTATGTATTTTCATGGACAGTATGTGAAGGTAATTTAAGCTACCCTAGGGACCAGGTAAAATTATTCTCATTTCCATTTGGCACAGTTCAGCTGAGAGAGGTCCTTATGAAGCCTTCTTCCATAAATCCTTAAGAACCATATATCCAAGCCTCAGGTTAAGTCAAAGAGCTTTTTTTTTTTCTCTCCAAAAATACTTGTTAATCCTTGATTCTTTTATGGTGCAGTTCCTAAATCTGAGGCCTTCTAAGCTTGTAATCTCAGATTTACCAGCCTACTGAAGGAGTATCACAACAGCCAGTACAGCAGATCATATACTAACACCACTTTAAAAGCAGCAGAAAAAGTTTAAGCATCTCTTCCAGCAAGTTTCAGGCAGAGCCATTACTTCCTTCAGGTGCAGTTTCTATCCAAATGCTTTTCTGCATTTTGGCCCCAGTTAACAAATCTCGCCACACCATCCTGGGACCTCTGCCAGGTTTCTTTAATGTTGAACACTGCAGGGTGCTAAATAGAGTCTCAAGTGTTAAGTGAATTAAAAAGAATCATCTGCATTGACTGCAAAAGCACTGGTAGTGATGGAAAAATCCCAGTCTGAGTTCCGTGGGTCACTTGCACGGGCAGGACACGAATTCCACAGCTCAGCTCGGCTTTGGCAGCCTGACCCACAAGCAGGAAGGTCTCGAGTCATGATCATTACAACACCCAACAGGCAGAAGCCAACACTGGTCCCAAGGGAAAGCTCCAGCCAGCAGGAATCCTGCATGTTACCTGCCCTGTCATTCCCAGCTAGACTGGCCATCTGTCTCAGGGACCACAGCACCGAGCAGGGCCAGGTGAGCCAGTCTGGCACCCTCACCTTCACACCTCAGGAAGCCCAGGATGCATTAGGCTCAGTCATAAACCTGCTGTTTGTCACAGCTCTGGATGACTGTACCAGCATAACTGATGCTTTCCTTTAGCTTGTTGTGTTGTTCCAAATCAGAGTTCATTTCCAGCTTCTCCAAAAATTAACTGATGGCAGTGTGGCATTTCTAACCAGAAAGTATTTAGTGTCTCTCTCAAAATCTCCCCTGACTTCCTGAAAGGCTTTATACTTCACATTAAATAAAAATCAATGAATTTATTTTTTTTAGATTACTACTTCAAAGGCAAGTAATACTCCAGTAACTTAGATGAGGTGGAACCAATGGGATCATTTACAGAAGCAAAGGAAGGAGAGTTTGGCCCACAGTTAAAATTAGGCAAGGTTAATAAAACTCAGCTCTGACTTGGCCATCTATTCAGGGAGCTGTGACAATGCATCAACTGATTTAGAGCTCAGTACTGCAGGGTTCTCTGTGTCGAGGTATATGAAGCCAGTGGGAGGTGAAAATATTTAGTAGCTCAAACATATGCAGTCTGTCAGCACTGAGCTGTGCAGGCTTCTCAGCTGGGGACTAGCAAGGACCTCCAAGATGCAGACATAGCAGATTTCTCCTTGACGAGACTGAAATTATATTCAACCTCTTCCCCTCTCTCTCCCAGGTTACATCCTTACTCCAGAAGGAAGCATCCCAGCAGTCAAATCTACAGTCTGTTTTAGCCATGGTGTGGCATAGGAACTCTTCTCACTTTTGCTATTTTGCTCTCTGTGGCAGTGTCTGGAATGAACCCAGACAAAAATCCAATTCCAGCAGCTGGAGGAGCAGCCATCACTTCAACAGGAGGCACAAAGGTTGCATTCAGCTCTCCTTTACCCTCTCTCAAGAGAAGTGAGCTTCCTAATCATTTAAACGATAATTAAACCCAGGTAGAGCAAGCAGGTAATTTCCCAGGCAATTCAACCTAAGTGTCAAATTAAGTAGCCTCCTCATTGTTGTGCATATTTGTCAGGATGTTAATGATTCATTTGAAGACAGTGGGAAATGGCTTCAATCCAGTGGCAGATTCCTGTGGCTCTTCCCCTCACCACTGAAATCAGCACGTGCCATTTGAGGATTTTTCATGTTACTCAAAGGTGATGTCTGTGCACTCAAAGACACCAGAAGATGCTTCTAAAATCCCTAAGCCTTTTTGTAAATTTTTTTTCTCCCACCATTTCCTGCTGGTTCCTTCGAGACCTGTATGGAAGTGTCAGAGTGTTTGTGGTTCAAAACATCTTCAGCCTGGTCCACGTGGACAACTTAACATCAGAAAACATTTGTTTCTTCCAACTTTTTCTTCTACCCTACATATTGCAAATTTTTAAGAAAATAAGAAAGGGGGGAAGAGAACAAAAAAAAAAAAACTTCCTTCTGGCTTCAATCCCTCTGAACTTCTGTGAAGCACACAGTAGGAGCAGTGGCCTACCTGAGAAAACAATAGATCAAATTCCTCCATTTCCTTGATGAATGGCCAATAGCTGGTAAGTCAAACCCAGAGACTGTGCCAGCATTAAATTAGACCTGAAGGACACTACAGGATTGGGTCACACCATAAATCAGGGGAAAAAAAAAAAGTCATTCTTTGCTCCACTTAGTTTTGGATTTACATAGGAGCCAATTTTTACAAAGGAGCTGACCTTGTCTTCCATCAAGACAGAACATCTGCCCTCCTACCAATAGATCCAGAAGCTCAAAGCAGGGATTGATCTTCTGTAGTTTTGGGTATTATGTCAATCTGCCTGGAAAAAGGGTAAAAGGTTTTCTGCTATTCCTTCTTAAAACAAACATTCTTAAATCATACAAAGAAGCTTCTGACAATTAATAACCAGTCAATTTTCAGCTTTATACCTGAACTGGTGAATAAGGCAAAGCAAACTTTGATTAGGACTCAATCAATAGGGTGGGCACAGCACTGGAAAGGAGGGGAGCTTGTCTCTGCTTTGGCTTAGAGGGCTTGTTATTTGAAGTTGTCTTTCACACAAAGCCTTCTTAGCAGGCTCAAATCTAAAGCCTGTTTTATTTCTCAACCCTCAAAGACTAGATGACCCAAAGTTTCCAAAACTTTTCATTGTTTATAAGCCCTTGATTCAAGGCACATTGATCAAGTCCTCAAAACTACTAAAACAACTACAGCCAAAATGAAGTGGGTTTACAAATACAGGATCTCACAACTGTTCTCCTGAATTCCTGAAGGCTCCAAGCCAGACAACTCCTCATGTGATACAAATGGAATACGTGGTAGAAAGACTTCAGAGTAGTGAACACCCTTCCATTTGTCAGATTAAGGGCATTCCTAAGAGGATTTGCTAGATAAATTAATTCTGAGCAATCACCTCTGGGCTGCTGTGATGGGCTTAAGGAAAGATTTTATTTTTTTTTTTAATGTTTTGTCCTTTTCATAGGAATTATTTAATCAGTAGCTATTCCCAGCTATGTTGAGATCCAGTCAAACTGTCTAAAAATCACCCTGGCTTCCTTATTTTATATAATGTTAATCTAAAAGCTCGAAAAGCATCAGCACACACAGCTCACCTCCAGGTGCTCTGTGGTATATTCTGCACTATGCCCTTTTAATAAAAGAAATAATCAAATTTTCTGTCTTCATGAAAGCATCAGTCTGCCTCATTTTCCCCAGCTGTCATTTAGAAACACCAGAAGGGCTGAATGACAAACGTTACAAGTCTCTGACCCACCAGACTTTGACAGTAGTTTGATAATATTTTCTCTTTAATCTCACCTTCTGGCAAAAGGTGAATACATTCAGACATTTGTTTCACTATTCTGATCCTGCTGCACCAGCAGCCAAGCCTGCCTTGCACTCCTTACTGCACATCCACACACATCAAGAGAGAGAATCAACTCACCAGGAAAAAGGTATATTTAGAAATATCCCCCCCCCCCCCTCAAGATTTCCTAAAATACCATAACTTATGTTCAGCCAAAGAAGCACCTAACAAGACAGGCTGGAACCTCCATGAAGGTGTATCAGTGTGCAGCATTTCAGAGGCACTGGGAATATTTTTATGTCAAGAACCTCCTGATGTACATCCTTCCCCAGACGTTCTGACCTGCAGTCTAACATCCCTACTGACAGAAATCCTCAGGTTAAGTACAACTGGGAAGAGGACATTTACACTTGGAGAGCTGTGGGAAAGAAAAAATGATCCTTCTGAGATTTTTCCCCTGCAGAAATGGACATGTGCAAACAACCTACAGCAAACACAGTCCAACAGCTTTCTGCTCCTGTTGTCCAGCCCAGTCCAAAATGACACAGAACTGTCTCCTTAAATGGCACATGGTAACGGCAGAAAAAAGCTTCTGAGAAGCCAGAACTGCTTCAAACACAGAGTTTGGATTTCTCAGGACACAAGCCTCATAAAAGTCTTTGATCTGCACCTTAAGTACCTCATAGATGCAACAATGGATCTGTGCTCAGCGCAAAGTCCTAAACCAGAGCATAACACAGACTGAATTTAGGAATCCTTGACAGCAGTGCCATGGTAACCATGCTTCTGAAGCAAAATAACACCAACAAATTCAGCTATAAGGGCCAATAAAATAATAAACCAGGGAATCTTAAGTAAATCAGTCACCAAACCTGAATTATTGAAATTAGATGTTGTACCAAGGAATGGCATTCAGATACATAACTGCAAAGGCCCAAGAGAAAAGGGGCAGAGAGATGAGTGAGCTTGGATTAGATTATAATAAGAAAGGCAATATTCAAAAAGGAAATTTTAATCTAAAGGGGGAAACACAATCTGTGTTTATGGCACATCTTCACATCCTAGAGAATGCTGTGTTCATGTTTAATAAAAGAAGTATACAGTTCATAAAGACACTGTTGTATGATAAGTAGATAGAGAAAACAGCCATAATATTCTAGTTTCTATTACTGTTATTCTGGGAGGAATATTTCCACATGCAATTAACTCTGTTTGCAATATACCAGAGACAAACAAAGGTAAATGGAAAAAAATCCAATTAAATTAAAGAACCACAAAGGACACATTCAGTGACCAATAAATAACACATAAAGTACTGCTGGAGTAGGTTGATGAGCGTTGCTGGTTATCAAACCCTGAAGGGAGTTCCTGGAATAACAACAGAGGGGAGATAGAATACTTCAATTCATTAAGGGATTGTGGATGTGACAAGCAAGGGAGTCAAGGCAGCCTCATGGCGCCCACATTGGCTTTTTAGGCAAGGTGTGTTGAGGTCAAGAATCCCACATTCTGAAGGTTACTGCAAATTCATTTCTCAGCTGAATAGTAGGGATACAATTACACCCTCATCCTGCCTCCTGCACTGCACTCCCAGTCTGTGATGGAGTCACAGCAGCCGCCTCCATCACCCACTTTGACTTCAGTTCAAACAAGCATTTTTGTGTTTTCCTCACATTCTTTCTCATGCCAAGGAGGAAGTCCCAAAAATTCCAACAACATGCCATTGTGTACCTTCTTTTCTTTATTGCAATGCCTGTAAGCAGGTCTACAATAGCTTGATACAAAACACAACCACAACACAGGTGTTATTTTGTTACTTGCACAGTTCTTCCTGAGTATTCACTGACCAAAACTTTCAGCATCAAAGCAGGCAACAGGAAATTTGTTCCCTCCTGACTGCAAGGTGCACACTGCTCAGCATTTCCAACCCACAGACTTTTCAGTTTTATTTCTGTCAATAGACCTAACCCTGGTTTTAGCATGAGAATCAGGCTTAAGACACTGAGTTTCTTTCAGTCTCCTTAGTCTGAAATATTTTCTTTTTGAGCCTTAACAGCAAAAACTCTCAACTACATATTTACTTAAAGCAAAACATGAAAAAAATCTGGCAATTGCAAAGCTATTTCAGCAGAACAGCTTTAAAGTTCAGCAGCAGCTCAGTGATGTCCATCTTTGTGGTTTCACAACAGTTTTTTGCAGTGGTGGGGGCTGTCAAATACAGATCCCCTCTGTGTGAGCCTTTGAGTGCAGTGGTACGTGCCTGGAGCTGCAGAGGTGCTGCAATCACCAATTAAATGTACACATCTGTCTTGGGAACCAAAATAGTTGTGTAGCAGCATCACCAGAGACTCTCCAGCTAAAGAAAAACCTGTATCTGGTCTCAGTAGTTCACCAGACTTTACATCTTAGAGGTGAAACAACAACAGAGAAACACAGTTGAACTTGTTTTAAAAACACAATATAAAGCAAACTAGCAGTGCCTCTACCCTCTGAATCTAACCCTTGAGCCAAGACATGTCTTTACCGTAGTTTTCTTTCATATTTTTACCTGAATAACATTATTTTGCTTAAGCATGTGGCATTGACTTGATTTGTTTGAATCATATGTCTCAGTCACTGTAAAGATTAAGATCTACTGTTAAAATGTACTTGAAGATGTATTTTTGTTATTGCATCTGAGTAGGTTGTTGGGGGCTTTTTTTTTGGAATCCTGGTAAAGAGGCTGTGCAGGCAGGTAATTGCCTGTGCAACTTATTTTGGAAGCATTTATGTAACTCAGGAATAAAGAGGAGTTACAGAGCAAGGGAATATTTCAAAACATGTGACTGGCAAAGGCAATGACCCTTTAGATGTTTTTGGAATGTTTTCTCCCAAATCAAAACTCCCACAGATTCTAAGAACTCCAAGATGGTCTCTAATGGGTTATAGTCAAAACAATTCTTAGCCTTCCTAAGTATTATTTGCTGTATTAATTCCTACTTGTTGTTCAAATTTAGACACATAACTGAAGTTGGAATTTGTAAAAATGTGAGCAAAGTTAATGAGAAAAAACTCAAATTGAATTCTGTGGGCTTTAAATGGCACAACAACTTTGAAAGTACAAGATCTTTCTGTAACAAACTCTAGATTCTTCTGTTATCAGAACTAGAAGAAAAAAAACACAAACAGCAATAGAGGCATTTTGGCTTTTGAAAGAAAAATATACAAGCACATCACAGCCTGTTTGGAGTGCTCAACTAAGAGGGGCAGAGTAGATTAATTTCTATTTACTCTGCTCATCACTGGGTCAGCCCCACCTGCTGTATTAAGGTTATCTTGGCTTTATTTTGGGGTTGAGGCATTTCTGCAATATCTTCTTTCTTTTCAGCCAGCACAGGATGGGTGTGTTGGAATATTTCTACAGCAAATATAATCAGAATATAAGGTCATGTTTTCTGAGCCTCTTGGTTAGCACTGAATGTTTTTTTCTTAAAAAGGATGCAAATAATTTACAGACCAAGCCTCGTTCAAAGCCTGTTGTCTTCAGCAGCCAACTTGAGCCTGATTAGATAAGCAATTTCAAGTGGGATTTAATGTGACACTGCAGTTACTTTGCTCAGTAAAATAAACAAAACTGCCTTATGGAAAACACAAGCTGTACATACAAAGAGAGAAAGCAAAAGGAAGATCTAGTTCAGCCAGAAGCCTTAGCACCAAACCATCAGGTTGAGCTGCTTCACAACAGCAACACAGCCCTGCCAGAAAATATTTAGCATGGAGTCAGGTTTTTCAGATGCACTCAAACACCACTGGCAATATAAAATACCACTTTAACTACATCCACTCCACCCAAAACACTCTTTGCACACGACAATCTGAAACTATGTCACTCTCAGCCAGTTTCCGTGTCCCTCTTTCTGCCAGCATTTTATCTTTTGAGTTCTTTGGAGCAGAACATTTTACACACGTCTATATTTGTAACATGCTTAGCTCAAGAGGCCACCTGTCCTTTTTGGTGTATGGTATCCTTAAAATTACCCAGGAAAATATGGCCTGTGAGCCACCACACACATACAGTATGGCACTCTGACTCTTTCTGCACAGAAAGAAGAAAACCAGCTACACTTACCAAACACAGCATCTTCCCTTTCTGTGAAATACTGTTTTGGGAGGTAAAATATAACCAAAATTACTTTTTCTCTTGCATTGTTTGCTTGGTTTTTTATTGCCTTCCTGCTACTGGAGGCAGCTGACTCTTGAAAACATACGAAAATACCACATATTTTGTTTCAGCGACCAAGGTGAAAAATACTGTCTTCAATGCACAAAGAAACACTGAATAACTTTTTGTGAGTTTAAACTAATATGATGAGTAGTGGAATACTCATTCAAGTCTAAAATATAATGCTCTGGGAAAGGGAAATATTCCAGTCAGCTTCACAATACACTCTTTTTCCCGAGGTCTGAAGCTGTTTCCCAACACAAATCCTCAGAACGGTGAATTCACCACAGTTTTTCTCAGTATTCTTGCATTTACTTGGGGATCCTGGAAAGCTGCACACCATCTAAATGTTTTACAGGCTGACAGTCATACTGACACACTGGCCTTGTGATGTCCCCTGCCTTGAGGAGAGTGAGAGCTCTGATCTGGCATGTGTGACTGCAACAACAAGCCTGGCAGGAATTCAGTCATTCTGAAGCTAACAGCAAATCCCAAGATCCTTTCATTTAACTTCATTACCCTGGGTGATCCCCAGCTTGTGTAACTATATTCTCCTGAAGGGACATCCATCCCCTGCAGTTTCAGCAGGATTTTGGTTTCTCCTCCTTTTCTCTCCTGAACTATCCTTTGCCTGCCCTCTTACCCTGAGGACCACAGCATTTCAGTGAAACTGGAAAAGCTCTTCTCTACTTGCCAACACACATCCCCTACAAGTCTTTACAGATGTTTTCTTTCTCACCATGCCAAGTTTTAACCTGTTCTTGCCACTAATCCTCTGCACAGCTCTGCACCAATATTTCATTCAGCAGCAGCCAACTCTTCTCCTGTGTTTCCTCCTCATTTTCCTCCACCTCTCTATCAGCGTTCCTCACAAAGCATCCAGCATATTTACATTCTCCCTTAAAATCCATTCCTTTTTATTAGCTTTCCCTTTGGACATTTAACTCCACAAGGTCTATTTCTAATCTCTTACCACATCTGAGAAACCATCAAAATTCAAGGAAGTCACCTGTGATTGAGTGTAACTCTCATAGTTCAGGGAAAAACCCAGCTGGGCTGAAGGGGGTACCAAGAAAGGACATTAATGTTCTTTTGATACTGGAGTACAAGGAGGAAATTGGGCAGAGAACCTTTTTAATCTGCTAAGTAGGAACTGTGCAGCCCTAGGGACCCTGTCCTGGCAGGACTCAGAAAAGCCAAAGAAGGAATGTAGTTCAGCTGTGAAATGAGGTAATCCTGTCCTTATCACAACCTGAGATTTTCTGCTGTTTTGAGAACAATGAAAATCAGTGTGTCTAAGCTACCATACAAAGAAGGCTGCACAGAGATTATATTATTTCCATTTGTTTTCTTTTGTTTCTGCTAACAACACTTCAGAGAACTGCTAAAGTCCTTTAAAACCTATATAATGACTTCAAAAGGAACCAGTTTTCATTATGCATTTGTTTTGTTGAGGTTTTTTGTTTGGTTATATCTGTTTGTTTTTACATTTTCACCCTGTTTTCAGGGGCACTAGTAGCATAAATCCCCATGAAAACCACGGTAAGGCTGAGAAGTGCTTTAGGCATCACCTAAAACAAAGGAACCACAATTCTTCAGTAGTAGCAATGATATTAAACTTGCTCTGGGTTGAAGAATGTGATTCACTTACCACCATCTTCCTCCTATCAAAACAGCCCTGAGTCACCACACAGCACAAAGATATTTACAATGCATAAAGGAATTTGTTCTGTTGTTTTGCTCTTATCATCCAAATGGTAAGAAGCAGCTGAGCTCCAGGCAGGGGAAAGGTGCCCTGTCAGAGCTGGGAGGTTCATGTTATTGGAGAAGCAGACATGGAAAAATTAATTTAACAGTGCAGAAAAAGAGTCAGTTTAGCAATATCAATATGCAGGGGTGAAAAAACACACACACACACACTCTTGAGGAATTAAATTGTGAAGTTTCTCAGATTCAGGGCAAGCCTGCCTGTAGTAGATTTTGGCTTATCACAACCCAGCCGTGCTCCTCACAGAAAGAGGAGCTGGTACCTCCCTATCCTCTCACACCACCTTAAACCTCCTGCACGTGGAGGAGCACAAAGCCCTGGCTGAGGCTCCTCATAGCACAGGTGAAACAGTAATAAAGCACAAAGCTATCACAGCTGGAGGAGAATCAATAACAAGTTATTCTGAACAACAACTCCCAACTTGCAGTCTGGGAAACCATTTTGTTGCATGCCCATCATCTTTTCTATTCCTTCGGCCATCAGTCACTAATTTTTTACCACTGTTTATGGACCAACACAGGATATTAACCAGCAAACCGCTTTCCAAGAAACTTTGATGAGGTTTAATCAAGAATAGCTTCCAATTTAAGCCTGGACTGCACAGCTGAGCTGCTGCTTCCCATCATCTTAACGACTGATTTGTTGCAGCTGAAGGTTGAGGCACCTTGGCCTTTCTTATGCAGAGAACCTGGCAACTCACGTCAGAGGATTTTGTAACATAAAAATGCTATACCAAGACAGAGTTTCTCACTGAGTAGATGTGTCTCTTGTAGCATTATTAAAAAAAAATTAGCACTATTACACAGGAGCCTCTTTCCCAAGTCACCCAGCACGAGCACAAAGTGCCAGCTAAAGACATTTATAAAAGTGGCAGAAGCACAAGAAAGAATTCTCAGAATTCTGATAAAGCACTTTTAAGAGATCTGATTGAATTTTCCCCATCAAAGGGACTCTGTCTAAAGCAGATAGCTTTTACCATCATCCTGCTACCATAAATTAGGTCCTTCAAAAGAAGCATCCAGAATTTGTTTAATATTCTGTTATCTCTGAACTGGCAGGTACTACTGAATAGGAATAATTAAAAAAAAAAAAAAGCCAAACAACTAACCCAAATAACAGAAGGAGATGCATCAGGAAATTAGTGAACTTAAACATGCACAAACTCATTTTTTGAAGAATGAGGGGAGGCTGGGTGTGACAATACGTTACTGGTTTAAAATCATTTTTGCAAGTCTGTTTAAAATCCAGATTGGCAGTAACTATCGCTTTTAAGAGACACATTCCCCTTATAAACAAAGCCAGCTGGATTTTTTGTTTTATTTTTTTATTTGAGAACCACGGGCAGACTGGGATTTTTGCTCTCTGAAATCTTTTTAAGGTGGCTGGGCTCAGGTGTGCAGCCTCAGTATAAATGGATAATTCTAAAAGGTGTCTTCAGGCATAGCCTTGAGCTATGGGGGAAACGCCCTGCCTTGAGAGCAGCCTCTGGCACCAGGGAAAGGAGTACACAGAGCAACCTGAAATCCAGGCTCAGTTCCCTCAGTTCCCATTTTTCCTTTAATCCCCTCTTTCCCCTGGGAAAATTTAACTGCATCTGTCTAGTGAATTGTGAATCCTCTGCTAGTGAGTGGCTGAATGAGTTGAAAGAAGACAACTGCACAGCCCCTATTTCCTCCCACAAATCTTCACACAAGATTTTGTTACCCAGAGAGCAGAGCCCTCCCTTGCTCAGGTGCTGTTATTCCATTCCATCACAGTCTTAAGTGAGGCACAAAGGCAATCTGCCATGTCTGCCAGGAACAGGCAGGAGCCCTGGGGGCATAATATCTGTTGTTGTTTAGGAACAGGTAGCTCAGGCCTATGAGCAGCTCTAGGAAAGCACTTAAGAAAAATAAGACTACTTTAAAAATGCCTCTCCACCTTCCCTTGTAAGGCATCCTCTTGTTTGTTACTTAATTCAACCTGAGGGATGACAAATGTTTTCCTCACATCGAACACAAACCTATATAATGTTATGGCCCCTCCTTTCCCAAACTGTACTTTCCACATTAACACAGTAAAATAAACCCCAAGATTTTGGTTAGACTTGCAAGACTCACTGAGATCAACCAATAACAAAACCAACAGACACTGGTGCCCACAGAGAGCTAACCTCCATACCCAGAAGGAACTTTCACAGCCCTGCTGCACTGTTCTGCATAATCATAAGCTTCTAAAAGTGCTTCACCCACCTCTTTCTGATGCAGCACGTGTAATTCCCAGGCTCTTCTCAGCCTCTCACCAAGCTTTTGTCCCTTCTTAGCTTCCCCTGCCCTCCTGCTCTGCTGCACTCCAGAGCTCAATCAAGCAGCCCCAGCTCTTGCACTACTTGTACCCTCTGTAATCAAGGGCATTAACTGGAACCAGCTGTTCTGTTTGCTGCCTTTATTCCCACCCCATCACAGCTTGATCCTCAGGTTGTGATGAACTATCACCTGGCTCTTGAGCCTCCATCCTGTTACATGGCAGAGGTAATTCAGAGGCCACGGAGCATTGATCTCACTAACACAGGATCAATACTGTGCCTCTGCACTGTGCAAAATCACACCTGATGGGTTTGGTCTGGAACAGGCCAAGGGGAGCACAAGATGGATAAATTCTGCTGTGGTGCAATGAAGTTTCTGTTCAGGACATTACTCATCACAAATATATTGTGTCACATACTGACATGACAGATGATTCATCACTGTATTCTATCAGCACAATGCAGCACATAAAGAAGCAGTGGCATCTGGAGGAAGAGTTCACCTTATTTCCTTTAAAAACCCGCAGAGCACTCTGGTTTCTCATTCACTGGATCATCACTGAGCATCTCTTTTCACACAGGGTGCTCTGATTGCACATGAGATGAAAGCCCACTTAGCATTGCAGCCACAGGCAGGCCAAGACTTAGTTATTCATTGCAGGATATAGTCCTCATGGTATCTTCCTCCCTGTGCTGATACTTTATCATCTTTTACTTAGACTTCTACCATAAATTTAAAAGTTTCACTGATGCTTTCACAACATGACATTTTCATGACAATGGTTTATTTATCAACTCTGAGCTGCAAGCTGCAGGAAGAGGAACAGGGAGCAAAGACAGAATATGGAGGTAAATTATATGAACTCTCTCTGTGAAAATAATCCCCTTACCCCTTCTTCTTCCTCACTGACTTGCAAACTCATGTTGGCCTCAAGCTGACCTACTCTGTATGAACCTCACAACGTTAAAAACTGCTCCAGCAGCCTGTTGGTCCGTGCAGAGACCATCTGGGGGAGCTCCAGGAGCAAACGCTCTTCTTTGTATCCCACACAAACTAATCCTTTTGGCTTCATCGTCTAGGAAAAAATATTTCAATACCAAATGTTGATGGTTTCATACAGATTTGAGCCTTGGTATCTGCTGGCAAACCCCAGGCACCTAAGCTACCATCTCATTAACATTCCTTCTCTTTTTCCAGTAGTATGTTTGATGCTGAACTACTACTGTCACCTACTCATGCCTCAATTTCTCAGGTTTGGGATGAGAATAGTAATAGTTACTCCTCTAGAGAATGTGCTGAGCTTTGCAAAAGCAAGCAAATACAGGAGCCTGGAAACACAAGCATCACTGAAAGCTGGTATCTGAATATATCATGACATATGGCTGTGTCTGAAATTAGACAACGTGTGTTGTGTCACCTAAGGAAATTTTTATTCACCTTCCTAGAACTCCTCTATACAGTTTTCTAAGGTTTCTTTTTTGTTTTCTTCTCAAATGTATCAGAGATAAATACTGTTTATGCCAAGCAAGATCTAGATTCTTAAAAGGAAAAGTTAAAAACACACTGTCATTTGTGATTGTGTTCTAAAATCTCTTCTATGAACCAGCAGACTGTACAACAGATGCGAGAACACAAGAGGATTCAACCAAGACAAGCCCACACAGAAGACATTGTCAGTGTCAAAACTTTTCTTTCCATTAAAAAGATTAAAAAATAGGAGAGTAAGAATTCATGCAAACTACAGGTGTGTTTTAAAGAGAAAAAACCTCAAGTCTTCCCAGTCTTTTTCATTTAAATGATTGGAATGATGAAATTTTTTATGTTTGGAAAAGAAATAATCCCTAGAGCAGAGTCAGGGCATTAGAGGCAACAATGTCTACATCACAGGGGCACCTGTTAAATTTACTTGTGAATTCATAACAACAAGGCTTGCTGCAGTAAGAACTGCTTTCTAATGCTGGTTATCCTCCCTGCCAGAACAGTGGTTTTGCCAGAGCACAGCTATTAGATACAGAGCAAACCAGTGCTTATTCTAAATACCCAATCCGTTTTTGAAAACGTGGTTGAAATCCACAACTGCTCTATAGGAATAAAATGTGGTCACTAAAAATTTTTCTGGAGTTTCTGGGATGAGCCAAACTATTAAGGACCTTGGGATACACATAAATTTTTACAAGTTATTATTGTCCTTCATTATTCCTCTGAGAACTGCTCCATTCTCTCCAGGAATCAAACTGAAGTCATGGAGATAAAGCAGGTTAACAGGTATTTCTCACCTCAAGAGTTCAGATTAAGGAAACAAAGGCAAATTCAGGTAAGAACAAGGTGCTTTTTGTATGTCATCACCTACAGAACTGGACTTTCTGGCCCACTTGTCACCTTCTGACAGTTTCCTCATTTGCAGAAGGTGTTTTACAAGCATTTTGTAACACAGAATGACACTTTTCCACTGATGGAGTGGAAAGGGGTCTATGTCTTTTCAGCTCCCACAGTATTTCTACAAGCAGTCTCTGTACGTGGGTGACCAGGGTTAACTTCAACATTACAAGCCTGGGTAGCTGTTTATAAACTTTGTAGATATTGCACTGGAATGGAGCAAAACACTCAAAAAACCCCTCAAACCTCACATCTTACAGGAGCTATATACACATACAGGCACACATATGTGATGGCATGGATACCATGACAAGCTTAATGACATTCCACTAACACAGAACTGCTACAAGTGACTCGTTCTAATACATTAAATCATTTGACATTGTCTGTCTGCTCCTTCATCTTCTACCCCAAAGGACAATCTGCATCTTTTCCGTATGCTCATGAGACTTTTCACACCAAACTGAGTGTTATACCAAATTAGTGTTAGTGGTATAAAACCTGTGTGTGCTGGGTGAGCTTGGTGTTGGTGGGCTGTTCCTGTTTGTGGCCAGAGCAGGTACTTCAGCTTAGCAAACATTCTAACCTGGAGCTTCCACCTTCTCCTCTGAATGCCAGCCAGCGTTTGTGAGCATTCATTTTGATCATCAGATGATGTTTCTCCCTAAAAATGAGGGTCTGCTTTCAAAAAGTACGTGGATATGCCCCTTTCAGGAATGTTTAACGTGTAAAAACTAATTTCATGTGGGTCTTGAAATTAAATGTCAAGAATACCCAAGAGAACAATGTTAATGAACAGCTTTAGCCCACAGCACCCACTATATGCCATTCCTATTAAACACAGAAGAACAAAAAGGTTGGTATAAATATTGATATTTAAGCAAAAGGGAATATTTTCTGTGCATATTCATGAGGTAGTAATATCAGCACCATTTCTGTTCTGCCCAATGAATTCAGTGATAAATAGGCATAAAATATGGTTGAACGTGGCTGCAGAAAATAAAGATGTTCTGGTAGCTGGCCAGCACTCCAATTGATTTTACATGCTTGGTTTTTCTCTTTCATTGTTCAGTTCTACCTCAGGTTACAAATTTTCAGAAGCAAACATGAGCAATTCACTGTAAATATACAATTGCTACTTGGGCTGGTGTATCACTGCTCTTAGTTTCTTTTCACAGGTTGCTTAAATCAATAAAATGTACACTTGACAAACTCTATAATATCTATTCCTGCAGTTTTCTTGGCCATTGAAAACCCTTCCATAATTTCTCCCTCTCCTTTAATGTAAAATATATATGAGAAATCTTTAATATCTTAAGGACTATGACTGTCCATATGACACAAAATCGATTAATTAATATTTTTTATCAATAGAAGTGGTGAATTCACTACCTGTATTACTAACAGAACATGTATGTAAATATTAATCAAGCTTTTCATACATTTTAAAATATCATTTAATTTAGCTCAAAACCTGAATAAATCACATAATTCATTAGACACTATTTTAAAGTCATCCAGGCAAGCAGCAGAATCACGTGATACCAAACAGCCTAATACATAATCACACATGAATAAAACCACTTACAAATGCATAGCTAAACTGCCATTCCTTAGCTGAAACCTATTTAGCAAAAAGAGGTGGCGAGAGACAAATGTATTTGTAGAAAAGTTGTTTTATTCACAAGGGAGCAATGATTCATTAAAGTAGAAAATGCAAGCGCCAGAACCAGGACATGGAGTTATTTCTGCTGGAATACCTGTCGGCCACAGTGCAAACACTTCATCAACCTGTGGCTCTTTTCCTCCTCCCACCTAGAGCATGTTATACCCACTACGTGGAGTCTTCACTTGGGGCCACTGGATGCTGCTGAAATGTATATAAAAATTACCATAAAGTGATAAAACCATAAAAAGTAATTGTTTCACGGTTCACTGGTTCACAATATTCATCTATAACAGTATAATTAACGTATCTTTTACAGTTTCTCTTAAGATAAATTCTGAATCGCAATACCAGTGATGAGCTTTTTTTTTTATTGAGCAGGGTGTATGGATGTGGCCTGCTTTGGACGTGTTACACAGCTCAGACAGCCAAGGTGTCCCAGCACCTGGCTGCAGTTTGCAGTGGAAATGCTCCATTGTTTTCCAGAAGGAAAGGGCAGGTAATTAAATCTCTCTGCATTGCAGTTCATCCCTCATATGATGTACTGTCCCTGGCCCTTGGTCTGATTTATTTGAATTTGTAAGTTTGGCAGGGTAGGGACAATCTCTTGATCTGTGCCCATGCCAATAACTGTCACAAGAACACCAAGCTCAGGGCCAGGCCCTGGCACTATCACAGCAGAAAAAAAAACATTTAAACTGTTGCAACTTCCCTTCTCGCTATTTCCATCCCTCCCACATTGGTCTGTCTCTGGCTTAAAACTGAATTTGGTCAGTCAACACTGCCTGAAATATGCCTATCGAAGAGAAATTCTCTTGTTGTGTGTTTCCAGAATTCACCTCAAGCATCACAAGTAGCAAGTGATTGAAATGAACACCAATCAAAGAAAACTCAATATCAATTTAATGATGCATTAATGGAGGGGGGGGGAAGATGAAAATCTCACTCTTCAGCTTGCAAAATCTAAGCTTAAGTATTAAATTCCTCATGGTAATTACCACTGAATTTCAAGTTATTTTCTCCCTTTGACTCCTAGTGCTGTATGATGCTATTACATGAGGCAACTGTTGAGAGGTGGATTATTTTGTCGTGTGTCCAGCCTGTCCCTGAATGTGCAGCTCAGCTGGGCCAGGCACTGCAGCAGTAGGGCAGGACATGCTGCTTGTTGTTGGACTGGATGTTCTTCTCTTTAATACATTTTAAAGTAGACATTGTTAATGCAAGTGATACTAATTAGGTCAGTTATGTCCAAAAACAATTTAAAAGCAGAAAGAAAAAGCCTTAAATAATCCAACATTTACAGTGTGACAATTCTTTCCGTTGGGAGATTGCTTCGCCAGAATTTACCGTAATCAACTGTAATTCCTTTCTCAGTCACCCTCCTGGAATTTTGCCTAATCCCTGCTGTCTATTTGGCACCTGACAGTCCCTGTTGTCCCCTCCTGTCTCCCATCACCCACTCCACACCCACCCTTGGCACACTGTGGGAGGCTCTGTGGGAAGGGATGCACGGCTGGGTCACTGCCAAGGGGATCCCAGTGGGCAACTCAAACTGGAGCAGCTCCACCTGTGCTGATTAGCAACAAATTAAGTAAAATCTCTCAGCTTGAGACCTGAAGCCACCAAAATCAGACCTCAGACAATGATTGTGCCAAGATCATCACTCACTATGCTGACTGATGCTATTTTTTGGATCTTTCTCTGCTCCCTGTCTGGGTTTTTGCCTCCTCTGCAGTCTGTTAGCCCTTCTAGAGAGGTGTTTCTCTGTGGTTTGTGCTTTAGACAGTCTGGGCAAATTACATTCAGGCTAAAGACTGGCACTTCTATCTGCTATCATAAAGTATTAACGTGCATAGTCCTCATTGAGCATAATTTTTTAATGATATTTAACAGGCACTGGCTGGGTATGTTTGCCAATTTAAAGGCTGGCAGCAATGCTATTTAACATGTGGTTTACTTTAAATGGTACATGCAGTTTACTTTAAATGGTAGGCAGGTTTTTGGCTCCTAAGTCTTGTTTTACCATACAAATAACCAAACAGTGGTTTAAGAGGATTCATTGCCAGGCAATGAAGAGATTCTTGTTTTTCCATACAATGTATGTGCCAAAGGCTGTGTTCTTAGAGCTGCAGAGCAGCCCCCCAGCAAGCTTTTGTCAGCAGTCACTGGATCTTGAACACTGAAAGCTTTTTCAGCCATGAGGACCGAGTTTTGTGCTCTTCTCACTCAGTTTTTCACCGTGTATTGGTGTGAAATTGGAAGAGGGAGCATGAGACAGTAAGAGAATCCCATGTAGGGGAAAAGCAAGAGTGTCAAACTGCCTTTCAATCAAAAATATTACACCAATGAACTAGACAATGAAGAAATGGATGGTGTCACTGAATAGTGACATTAAAGAATCAGTGTAAATCTGAAATATTGGGTGTCTGTCACCCATGTTATGCATTGTTCTTTCAGCCACCAATTCAAATGAACCTTGTCAATTGAAATGTTCATTTAGAATAGGGTGTTCATAAAAGCCTTTGAGAGTTTCACGGTTTGGGCTATAATTACTTTTTTAGCACAATTCTTGGATACAGCGACCACCTCTTGAACAAGGAGTGATTATCCACAGTTCCACTGGTTTCATTACAAGCTCATTGGGGAAGGCCTTATGCTGTACAGTGTCAATGGGACGTGGACTAATAAATAAAAATGGGATGATTGATTAAAAGCCAACAAGAGCCTAAGTACTCCAGATGATTCATTGTGCTGAAAATCTCATGATCTGCAGACAAAAGAGACAAAGGAATGCAGGATTAAAAAGGCAGTCCATGACAGAGAGGGAAAAGAGAGGGAAAAGAACCCAGAAGCCTGTGGCTTAGTCACTAATCTCATGATCAGAAACTGTGACATTATTATTAATAAAAAATAACTGGAAAAGTGGCTGTCACGTGGACAAACCAGAGCTGACTGGAGCTCCCTGCCTAACCAAGTAATTGCATCTATACATGAGCTAAAGCAATAAAATAAATAAGGATCAAACAGGTCAATTTAAGGAACAAATCTTAATCTTGATGCAAATCACATGTTAAATGACTTCTTTCTTACTCACTCTTATTTTTTAAATACCTAATGCCAGAAACTTGCCTCATATTTCTTCATTTCTCTTGGTTCTAAACCACAATAAAATTGCCAACACATCAAGGCAAAGAACAATTCTTGCAGAGAGCCAACATGGTATTGATCTAGTAGCTTATCTACAGTGTTATCCAAAGCAGAGATCTACTCATTTAGGAATGATTTCCTTGACCTCTCTAGAGCATCTTAGTTCCCATTATTCATCTAGTTTCTCTGTGGAATTAATGGAGAGCACTAAATAGGTGTTTTTCTAGGTGAGATGATTCATGCTCTGGAGGTGTGAATAATTCTTCCTTGACTAAAGCAGGAGCTTAAACAATTTTAAAAGATAATTAAAAGTAAAGGAAATTAATTTTACTGTTAATGATTGACTTCAATGGAGTCAAAAATAGGTTACCATCAAAACAGAACATGAGAGAGAGGTTTCAGTCAGGTCAGTGTCAACGGCAGGATAATTTCATTAGCCTTTGTGACAGCAAAACACTTCTTTTGCCCTGAATTAACACCCTCTAAAAACGTCCAGAATTCCACATCTTGACAGACATCATGAGACAGGTTGACTGCCAAAAGCTGTCCTGCACTGTAGAAAGATCTTCTCACACACACAAAAAAAAAGGAACTGGGAAGTTCCTTTATGCCTTTTTACCACTCAGAGCTATTGGGATGTGTTATAAGCTCTGACCTGCACTTACAATTACAGTTACCATCACTCCTTGGGAATGAGACCTGAAGTTATAAATACATCCACTTCCATGAGATAGTAGAAATTACTTCAAAGAATTCACTTACAGAAAGAAATTACGTACTAATTAAATAGAAGTCTAAAAATTAACAAGTCCCAGAGATAAGTCTGCTCTGAGCAGACATTCATGCAGGTGAGTGCAGACCTCTGATACTAATGCAGAGAAAGAGACTGGTAGAAGAGTTTCTTCAGCCCCAATATATCAAGCAGAAAGTCTTGTGCTCAAGTCTTGCTCTCAAGTCTCCTCCTGGTGAACCCAAGAAAAAGACCAATGTCTTTAAAAGGTGGGGAAAGGGAAGAATAGTTCATCAAAATGTTGAAATAATTTGTAAAATAATTGTCTAAATACCTGTATTTATTCAATTTTATTACACTAAAGAGCCTCCACCAGCAGGCTGAGGTTCTCAATTAGACTTACTTTAATATGGAAAGAGAGACTCTCTCATGTGCCTTCACGTGCATTAGGGTACAACTTCCAAGTTTCCAAGGAGAGTGCAAAGTGCCGTTCTTCAATTTCCAGGCTAATTTCCCAAAGCAAACTTTCCAAGGGCATAAAATATTTGAGCTGTGTTACCCTCACAGCTTTACATGGAATCCTTTAAAATTGTAAAGAAATCATTTCTGCCAAATGAAAGGTTTTATGAGAAAATTTCCTTTTACAATAAGAGAGGTTTTTTATACATATTGGAACGGCACAACCTAGACACTCTATTAAATTATTTGATGTGATTTAAAATACATGTAATGCTGTTTTCATCTGAGTTCCACAGACATTTTCTGCAAAAGCATAGCTGCAAGACAGGAGAGGAAGAAAGAACAAAATTTCTCTCTCCTTGCTTCTAGCTTACCAGCCTCCAACTGGAACAAGCAGCATTTGCAAATATATCTGGGCTCATTTATTTTCTCCTAATTTTTTCAATGTATTGTAATATTTCATTTTCACTTGTGCAACAAAAAAAAAAAAAAAGGAACCCATAAAAGGATGATAGGAGAGAATTCTAAGCAAGTCTTTGAAGTAATACTGATAATATATTCCCGAGAAACTGGATTCCCATTTGCATAATTAAATTGGCCAGAACTATCTGACTGTCCAGCTTGCTGGAGTTCAGCTTCTCTGAAATGCAGCATCCACACCCACGAGACACTGCTCGATTACACAGGTGAATTGCTGGAAGAATTCACGGTGCAACGTGCAGGATTCAACAGCACACATTAATGGGAAGTCTAATACAAATTACACACCGTGCAGCAGCAATATTCTAATATTTTGGGTAAATAACATACAACTGCTGAGGACATATTGAATTGCAACACTGCAAAATTGAGGTCAACAGAGTTGAGGCTGGGGGTTTTCTTCGAAATCAAGTGAAGAGTAGATAGAAGGATGTGGTGATAGGACTTTGTTAAAAAGCTGACTTGGTTTCCCCCTGCATAACTACAAATTGTCCGTGCAAACTGTTGCTTCTACATTTTAGTACTCACAAAACATGCAAAACTTACTCCTGTAAGTGCTGATTTCCACATAACTGCAATAATTAGGGGACTCGTGTCTGATTGCAGAGAAGGAAACTTCTGCCAAGTGGGTCACTGTTAATCTCTCCACCCCTAAATTTGTGTAGGGAAGAAGAATGGTGCCTTTCCAAACCTGCATCCAGAACTCAGGCATGGAAGCCATGGCAGGTGAGACTGAGGGTAGGAAGGGAAAGGTGTCAAGGGACAAGTTGCC
Source organism: Corapipo altera (assembly GCF_003945725.1). NCBI lineage: Eukaryota > Metazoa > Chordata > Aves > Passeriformes > Pipridae > Corapipo > Corapipo altera. Next base: position 4,331,350 of record NW_020884913.1, read on the forward strand.
TTCCTTCCTGAGACACTCCAATATTTGTGTCTGTAGCAAAGCCAAGCCTTTGCCATACCAGCATTAGCAGCTGGTGTCTAGCCAGCTCATTTTCAGCTTCCTTCAGTTAGTTAGTTATGCATAAAGCTTTCCTAATTGTTAGTCAACACAGAAAAAAAAAAATGTCCTTGCTCCTAGAAAACATGACTGTGGCTGGCTGAGTCCTCTGGGACACTGAAGTGCTTCCTTAAAGACCTGGAGCACATTGAACTGCCCTGAAGGTACCAGTGCCTGCAGTGGTGATCTGGAGCTCTCAGTAATTGTGTTAGTGAGAAAATATCATCACTGGGGAGTGAACATGAGACTGCAATACAAATTTGGGTTCCTGTGGTATGACACCGTGCTTTTAAGTTCAGAAAAAAACCAAGGAGCTTGACACTGATAACCTCTGATAAAACAAAATACAGAAAGGCCCCAAAATATCGAACCCCCACCCTGTGTTTGCAACAAATCATACAGTGGCAGGAACCTGTCAAATGTGCTCTGCTTGACCAAAAGGTGACCCATTTTGCCTGAATATCCTTTTAACATTGAATCCATTTATCAAAGACAATTTTCTGTGAATAATAAAGGATGATGAACCACCTAAAGAAAAATCGGACCATCTGTCTGCCTCCTTAGTCATTAACATTCACCTTCAGTATATGCTTGGCTTGTTTTATAACTACTTGAGTGACAGGAGAATTAGTTCATTCCCATGGTTTGTTTTTGTTTGTTTTTTTTTTTTCTTTCCTGTAGACTTCAGTTTTTTCTACCCTCTATGCATACATTTGTTAAACAGAAGGTGGGGGTGGAATATGTGAAGTCTAAACTAATTTGAGAAACCAGCGTTGCTTCTGCTTGCAGATGTCATGGTGTTTGCATTTTACATATTCATTGAAATCATTCTGCTCTCCTGGGGTAATGAAAATGCATTTTTAGGCTGCCTTTAAGTCCCAGGTAGACCCTGAAGTTGTAACCGTCTTCAGGTTTTCCCTGGGGCTGAGGGAATCCTCCTCCAAATGTCTCTGTACATCGAGGGCTGTGCATGTGCCTGATTCCTGGGCCTTTGTGTTCTGATCTTACATGTCTCACATCTGTTTTTCATGAATCAAGAATGGCCCCCACAGAGGTTCAAGAACTCACCACGTGCTGTCCAATGTCATAAAATAGAGCAAAATAAAGGGAGTCAAGAATTCTCACCAGAACTTGCAGGGTCTAATCTGGAGATTGGAATGTTACCATGTATAAAGATTCACCACTTTACAAATTTACAATTAAAAAACCCAAACCAAACAAACAAACCAAACAAAACCAACCAACCAAACAAAAACAAACAAAAAAAAACCTCCACAAAAACAAAACTGAATAGAAAATGGTTCTAAGTTCTACTCAACTTTCAAGATTTTATACCTCAAATACTTTAAAGTAACAAACTCAGCAGAATTCTGTGGGACAACAAGGACTGAAAAGGATGAATGGTGACTAGAAATGAGTTCTGAGTACTCAGGTGTTTTCAATATTCCAAACGAAAATATTTCCTTGAAGTTCCAGCTGCTAAACTTTCATGTGTGTGTCCAGTGCAAAATAAAGTATGGACAGGAAATATACTCAAAAAAGCAATCTTAAATAGATTTTTAATTAATGGCATAATGAAAGGGGTAAATAATTACAGGGTAGTTTGAAGTCAACTGAATTCAACAGCTGAGCTTTGAGAAGTTACTCTGCAATGACATAGCCAAGATGTTTCCATACCTTCTTCTAATTAATTCTCTTCTTCCATTTGCTGTAAGTTTAGAAGTTTTTGACTCTTATATTAAGTGATGTTTCTAAGCCCACTTTGTCAGATAAAACTCTTCAAAGAATTCTCTTCCTCTAGAAATGAGATTATTTATAGCCTTGAGTTAGGATTCTCATAGAAGAAGAATAATTCAACTTAAAAATGTAGAAGTTCTTTTTTGGGTGGAGTTCCACTGTCTGTCCAGAACTTATTAAAAGCATTTATATCAAAATTTAGAATTCCTAAAGTTCTTCTATTAGCTTATTGTGCTAATTAAAGAATGAGCTAATTAGTTAAAAATTCCAAATTTGGGAGGGCTGGGGGAATGGTGTCTGTATGTTTTCTATCAAACTTCATCTTGCTTAGTGACAGCTCAATCCCAAAAAACATGCTCAGCAATATGCTGGTGGGAAAACTATTGAGAAATATCTACATATTCATTTTTCACATGCAGGTGGAGTTGGTTTTATCTGTATGAGAATGAATAAATTCATCATAGAGAAAACAGGTGACATGGTATTGGTAGAAACTCTCATTGGAGATTCACTTAAAAAGTACAAATAATAGAAATGGATAAGTAAAGAATCAATAAAATTAAACACTTTTGCAACTGTTGGCAGCAAGAAAAATTACCCTGTCAGTGAGGAAAGAACTGATCCAGACTCTGATGATTTTAGTACAATTCTACAGTACAGCTACCTTCTTGTGGCTCAGCTTGCCTTTCCTTATCAAATAGTGGGAAGCAGGCAAATTAAATCAAGTAGTCAGAAATCAATGAAATCAAATAATTGAGCCATCGTATTCTTCAGTGGCAATTATTAATTATGTGTCATTTATCTGAGTTAAAGCAGGAAATTTGCTACAGAACGAAAGAAAGCAGCTTTTTCCCCCTTTCAAAAATGCCTGTTGCTTGCACCTTTCAAGTCTTCTGCATTCAAGGCACTGGGCTTAGCAGGTGTAAGGAGAATTTATTTCATTATTGCACAAACTGGGAGGGCAGAGCCCTGGAAGGAAGCCAGGATGTCCAACCCCAGCTCTGGAAGTCACCAGAGGCCAGTGGGTCCTGCTTGAAGAAGACACAGTCCATCCCCAAGCAGTCCTGCTTAGGGAGGAAGGTAGAGCTAGGATTTAATTCTGGTTTGGTCTGGTTTGCCCCTCTCCACAGGGAAACAGGGAGGTTACAAATCCTTCCTGTCCCTGCTCTCCGTTCCTGGTGATGTTCGGGATGACACCCGTCCTTCAGGACACTGGAATGAGAGCAGCACCAGCCACTCGTGTTACCCCCCCAACACGTGATGCTAAATGTTTTATGTGTTGTGTTGCAATTAGACCCACGCCTGGAAGCCGGGAATGTCAGGCCTACAAACATTCCATTAGCAGGAAGCAGGGCCGTGTCTAAAGTGAAGGATCGCACGCACAGCCTTGGAGGAATCAGGGGCTGACACACAATTCCCTCAGCCTCTGCCTTGGGCTGAAAAATGCAGGTTTCAAAACCTCAGAAAGTGTTTGATTTTTCCTCTAACTCCTTCAGCTGAAGCATCATTAAAAACATATAAAAATAAAGCGCTGCGTTTTGTTTTTTTTAAAATAAGTTTTTGCGTAAATTTTAAAATGGACCTGAAAAAGTATTAAATAAATCCCAAGCAAAAATGCCACATTTCATAAGTGAACATTTGATATGAAGTAAGGGTGGGCTGTTACATTCCAACAGGAAAATATAGAGAAAAAATTACAAAGAATTGGTTTTTATCAAGTTAATTTCATTTGAAAGAAGGTACTGAACTTAAACCAAAACAATGATTCACACAGTACTATTGGAAACCTTTTGTTGGTATTTCCCTCTTGGTTTAAAAAGAATCAACCTTTATGACAACTGCCAGACAAAAAGTCTCAAGTATAGGAAAGTTTGAAAGGAATTTATAATCTAGCTGAGATCTCTTTTTTTTTATTTGATACCTATATCCACCACGCTCTTTTTAGCTAATTTTTCTGAGTGGCTGTAGAATAACTCACATGGATTCAGAGACGATCCACCAACTAATTCAAATATTTCAAATGCACTTCTTCAGAACTCACTGTTCTCTATTTTAACTTAATTTTTTTACGTGAGAAATTTTTGATGAAACCTCCTCTACTTAGAAGCTTGGCAGAAGAGACAGGCAAGAGAAGAGAGGCAATGAAACACAACCCAGATGTGGCCATTTCTCTGCAAGTCTTCCCTGTTCTATGCTCAGCCAACATCAGCTCTGTCTTGGCCCACAGCTGTTTAACAGGTGTTAAGGCTGACAGGCAGAATGCTGGGCTTCTCTGCAGAGCTTATTAAATATATACTCATGGAAAAAAAGGGGGATTATAATTTCTCAGTGAGAACAATACGTTTACTTCAGTGCCATTTCTATGTTTCCTCGAGTTTGGCTGTAAAAATTCCACTAAAAATCCATGTTTTCCTTCCAGTTGCACTCAATTTCATTGATCTCTGCTGGTTTTATGGGGTGAAAAGCTGGCACAGTCAAACAACCCTACAGATAACCCTTATAGCAGTTTTACTTACAGCACTTGGTTGCTTATAAATGCTGGGCTCTGGAATGTTCAGAGGTGGAAATGGCACATTTCAGAGAAAAAAAGAACAATTAAAAGATAGTGATCAAATACTGAAATCAGATTCAAATAGGAAAACTCCTATTAGAGATTACCCACAGAGAGCAGACTGTCAAATTGCAGCCTATATTGCAAGGATATATTGCTCCAGGGGTCAATCTTGTTCCAGCTCATTTATACTGACACTCCCATTTACACTCCCACACTCTTGACAAGTGACAATAGTCACACAGGTGTATCATGACTTGTCAATTGAATTATAAAATATGTTTTTTAAAAAGCAGATATTACAGTGCTAAATACTGATCATTCAGTGTAATAGTGTCCCCTTATTCTCTCTTAAATTCAGTCTTGCCACAGAAGTCAACACTATCAGACAATGATAAGGTAAATCACTGTTATGTCTTAATTTTCAATATTTTTTGTCACCCTTTTAGAGCAAATCTTCTTATACAGTTAGGATTTGATCCTGTTTCAGACTCAGAACCATCCTGGGTTCAGCTACCACTATCATGGAGCCACAGACTTTGGCTGAATTTCTGACAAAAGCAAAATTATTGAGAAGTTTGGGTTTAACTTAAAAAAACCCCAACCACCACACACTAAAAAAACCTCTACAAACAAACAACAAACCACCTTCCTTTGTTCTCTGTCCTCTCATATTTTTTTTACTATGTGAAACAATACATTCTCTGCTTAAGACCTGAGCATGTGTGGGTGAAGGGGAAATGACTTTTCATTGCACAGAGGCACATTTTTATTATTTTGCCTTCTTTCTCTGTTTTTCTCCCTGCAGTTCACTTTTTTTTTCCCCCCATGAATGACAGAAAAAATCAGAAAAAGGATGAATTTTCTCAGCATCTGTGTTAGTTTCTCCTCAACTCATTACTGGCCCCGACTCTTCCCACCCTGCTTTTCGCCCTGTGACCACCAAGCCATTCCCTTTATCACCTTCCCCATGCCAGTGGTCTCCAAAGAGCAGACACAGGGGGAGGGAATTTGCTCTCAGTCACGCAACGTTAATGCAGAGCAAGCCTTTCCCATTTAGAGCAGGAAATCAAATTTCATATTTGTATAGCTGAGAGCAGAGTTTGGTCCTCTCTGTTGGAGAAAGTACTCCACGTTTTTTCTGCTGGAGGAGCTTGTCCTTAGAAGTCATTCTTTTAGGATCTGCAGGAAAATTAGATATTGTGCCTGTAGCCTATATGCTGCCTGAATTTTTGAGAAGTGCAGACAAAAAATTTACAGTGCATTTTACTAATATGCTCTGCATTTTTTTCCCTTAAGATAAATGCATTTATATCTCTAAACCTATCACAGCTTCTGCTATTAGACAGTCTTACATGTAAACTCTCTAACACAGGGAAGGAAATAAAAAAGAGGAATAAAAGCCCTTGACAATAGTGTACTTGATTCTCTGCAAATCCCTGTGGATGTATAGTACACAGTAAGTCAAAAATAATTAATAGGGTCAGCTCCAAGAGATGTCAGGTTCACTGAAGCGTTGGATGTTTCTTTGAAAGAGAAACAACGCTGACACATTTTTAAAACTTAGGGTAAACTAAATGCTGTCTCTGGAGGTTGGCACTTCCAGAGCACTTCTGTAACTTCTCCCCATCACTCCTTGTGTTTACTTTTAGTCATATCGATGACATATGGTCCCATTTCTCTTAAGGACGTGGAAATTTAAAGGTAGACTTGAGAAAAAAAAAAAAATGGTTGCATATCTTACAACATTGTTTTGCAATTAATCCAGGCATATAAATGTGATGGCCAGCCTCATTCTAATCTATTACTCCAGTTTTTCCGCTGCAAAAAGAGTTTATTTCCATAAGGAAAATACATTCACAATTCAAACCCAGATTTTAAACACATGTCAAAAACGGGATTTGGCAAAGTACTCAGTATTTGTCTACCTGAACCCATCAAAATCAAATGCCAACAAGTTTCAAAGAAGTAAAGTCAATGCTTTTAACAAATCCCATTATGCAGGAAGCCATAATAGGCCCTTACATTTTTGTCACCCAACTCCATCTACATTTAGCAACTCTAGTTTTAAACAAATTCATTAACGTTTGCTCTTCTGGGCACAAACAACAGCGATATTGGCATGCTGGAATTTCAGTCCGTAAGAAAGGAATTTATCCTATGGAAACACAACCTAACAGCCTGCCCTGCTCAAGAAGCTGTCCTTCCCAACATGAAAAATGCTTCCCTTAGAATATAAATTTACCCCAGCATCACACATAACAATTTCTTTTGTTAATCTGGAATTTAAAATAAACCCTGAGGGTCTGCTGAATTGTTTTCAGCAGTTACAATGAGTGCTTCCAGCTGAAGTTATTCAAAGGTTCTTTTGCAGTTGTAAAACTCAGTTTACTGGTAAACACTGATTTTAACAAGCAAAGAGTAGGTTCAGATCATTGTTTTGAGTGTCATGGGCAGAGCTCTGCCTTCTTAGTGACACACTGGAGGCTCAGGAGGAAGACAGGAATCATTAGGAAGAGGATTGGCACTTCCAGCAGCTGCTCTCTCGTGGCTGTGACAAGTGACCTCTGCCAAGGCAGGTCATGGCTGTGAGAGAGGCCAGGCAGGAAGAAGGGAAGGAATGAGGCAAAAGAAAACCAGCAGACTAATGCAGTATAATTTAAAAGCTGACCCTGTGCATTAAGGCTAATGAAACTAAACAACTGTAATCCTGAAAAGAAAATGAACACTATTGAGAATGGAGCTACAGTACTTGAAATCCAATTAACCGTTATATCTCCCTGAAGATTTGGATCACATTTTTCTTCCTTTCATTAACTGAAATTTGTTTTTTCTTTGATTAAACTTAATATTAAAAAACCCAAACAGACAGTACGATAATCAAAGGTATGTATCATCTTAGGCCCACTCTGCCTTATTAAAATCTCTCATTTCAATCATTTGCATGATATTTCACCAGCAGTAGATTCACTTAGAAATAATCAGTCTGCCAATTAACAACATTATCTTCAAAACCACAACTTTCCTAGGGCCATACTAAGGATATTTCTGCCTTCTACTGTACATTTAACCCCAAGAATTCAATGACCTTCCAAGCATATCTGAATCCAAAATTAGACCAAAGCAAGTGAATCTGAAGTCTGAAGCTTGTTGATACTGATGTAATTAATTAGTCCTCTTTTACTCTGTTTGTGATACATTTTAGGTAAATTCTCAGTAGTGAAAAAAATTTAAAATAACAACATAAAGAGCTTTCTTTCAATCTTATTTACTAAAAGAAACAAACAAACAAAAAATCTGTCACTTAACTTCTGGGTTTGATTTTGGTTTTTTATCAGTTGAAGAAAGCCAGAATTAGACCATTTGGTACCTTCAAAAAAGAGAAGCTCCAAACATTCAGTGGTCATAAAAGAAATTACATACATGGAGGAGTATCTCAGAACACAGTCAAGGACAGATTCTTTCCAGACCCCCTTGATGCAGTTGGCAGAGGTATCAAACCTCAATCAAAGGCCAGGGATTCTGGAAGTGCACATTTATATTTTGCAACAAATATCCAGACCAAACAGTAAAGGCATGAAAGGAAGTGGGATCAATATTTCTCAGCCCACTTCTGTTCTCCTCCCCAAAGCTCAGAGCCAAGATTCCTGCCCTTGTTTCTTTGCAGTCATTCCCACCACTATCCTGCTTGCAGAATAAGGAAAGCCTGTAGTTGGAAATAGGACAGGCAAGATTTTTCCCACTCTCACTCCCTGAAGGATGCAGAGTTGCACTGTTGACATGAAAACTATAATAATTCTGAAAATGGGCAACAACCATGGCAGAGAGAGGGGAAACAATTCACACGGGCTTGACTTGGAGTGCAAGGCCACAGGGAGCACAGCAGCTCCCATTCCAGAGAGCTGGCTCCCCATGCTCCAGAGTTGGGGTTTTTGGATCAGATTTTGACTTACTTACACCTAAATCAGATGAACTGCCTGGGATTGCTACTGTATGACTAGAAACAAGTGTTGTTCAGTTGAATACACTGCACCCACATGTGTAAATCAGATCTACTGGCAAAAGGGTGTTCCAGCCCCAGAGCTGGTACTTGGGTCAGAAACATCAACTTAAGGCACTCTCACTTTCCTAAGGGATATCCTGGTTGATTTGGAACAATTTGCCATTAAAAGTATTTGAGTAATTGCTTACCCAATCTTCTATCAATGAGATAACACAAAGGACACGGTTTCTCTAATTTTAAAAAAGAAATTAAAAAAGTCCATTAATTAGATTGTTTAGTTCTGTGCTGTTCTGTTCCATGAAACAAAGAACTATAAACATTCAAAAAACTAATAACATTTTCTCTTTATTCATTTATTTATTTGTTTTTTATTTTATTTTACTTTCTAAAGCTTGCTTCTGACACTCATTAAGTATTTTCAGAAGGCCAAGAGCTGAGACTGTGTCCACCTGAACATATCTCAATAATCAATCATGTTTTTAAAATACATCAGCCTTGGTCCTTCATGTAAAACAAACTGAACTGCCCCAGTGCTAAGCACCAGGTGATCAGAAATGTATCTGAGTTGGTCCAAAGCTGGAATTTATTGGCTCCTTTCCTAACAGAAAATTCCATATAGGACATCTAATGATCTATAGTGAAATTTTGGTGATTCAACTTCATATCAAAATGATTGAGTACAAGAGTATTTTCAGCCCAAGAGCACAAGAGAAATCTGGAAGCTAATTTTGTATAAGATCACAACCTCCAAATTAAATAATAGATGTAGCCTGCCTGCTGCATCATCAAATTTTAATTAGATTCTTTGCAGCTGTATGTCTTTGATCTCAGCTAAATAAATCATAGATGTGTTGTGGTTTTTTGGTTGGATTATGTGTCATGCTAAACTCACATATGAAACAGAATAATGTGTTTGAATCTGCATTGCTACAAGGAGGGAAGGAGAAGGTAATTTCCCCTGAAACTTCACCTAGAGCACTAAACTACTTCAACATCCACCTTTATCCCCATATCTGTTTTCAAAATTAGGTAAAATCAATTTTTTTTTCTTTTTTTTTTTCCTCTTTTTCAAACAGCAGTACCACAATCCAACAGCTGCACTGCTCTAACTTGTGGGGAGAAGACACAGGCTGAATCCAAGAGCCCTAAGGGCCCCTCATGAACCAAGGTTTAGAATCTCTTTGTTGATTCGTGTTATTCTGAAATGCATTTGTGCTTTTTTCAACTATTCCAATATGAATTTCTGGCCTAATTTGTACAAACTGAATCAACAGCACTGAATGGCAACAGATAGTGAAGTTTACAGCTCCCATAGCAAAGTGCTGCTCAAATTGGGGCAATTCGGTTCTTGTTTAAAAGATTAAATGAGAGGTCAAATCCTGAATTGCAGGACATGGACACCACGCATTTTACCTGAGGAGGAAATGGATTTATTTGCTAATGGATTTGCATTTTGAGCATCACAAAATTTCCAAGAGCTCTGAATGCCCATTCCCACCCTTATCCTAGATCCTGATGAGATCACAAGGAATCCCCATGGGAGCTGCTGCTGGAGCTGGAATTTCACTACTTCATCTTTCCAAGAGCTGTACATTTTTAGGCTCTGTTTTGCTCCTGATTAAAGTCAAATTAAAATGTAACCTTCTATAAAGTGCATATAAATGACTGCTTTAGGTAGATTTCATCTGCTGCTGTACTGCATGTCCTGACTGAGCAACAGTCCAGAAACAAGTAAAACAAACCAGTATAAGGTCAGATTCTGCTCATGGTTACCAGTGTGATGAAAAAGTTGCTTGTTTTGAAAAGACCCTACAAATTACTCTGTAAAACAACTGAATTCAGTTATGTTTTACCCACAGTTTATTAACAGGACTGAAATTACTAGTCTGACAAATAAAATTGTTAGCCACAGTTCCACTGTAATGAGGTAATTTAATTCTTTAAACATTTGCATTGTTTTTAAAATGCTGCAGACCAAAAGCCATCCTGCAGCAGCTTTTATCTTACATGATGTAAATATATATATTATAAGTCCTAGGAGAATCTATCAAAAGGATTTTACATTTTAAAACATATCAATAGCTAATAAAACTGATAACTAATCAAGTTATTTCATATTTATACCCCGAAGACAAATTTTCATTTAAACCCAATGCCAGCTCAATACCAAGAGTTGTTAAAGAACATATTCCCCATGTTATTTCCCACAGAGAGAAAGTTTCAAAGAACACTTTTGTAACTCAGATAACAGTATTTTTTTTGATTTCTTTCTTGACCAGAATGGACATCTGCTGCATTTTATTTCGCTATTACTCAACACTCTTCACAATGGCTGCAATATAAGTTCTCTCTCCCACAATGTAATGAAAGATGTTTTCTAAAAACAAGTTCTCAAACTGTGAACAGAGTGCAGTGACGAGGAAGTCAAATTTCTGTGGCTCTTGATTCCTTGTGATTTGGTGAAACCAGTTTCTTACTACAGAAAATGGATTTTTTTTACTCGCTGAAGGAGAGCATCAGCTCGGGATACATTTTAAACATCACACAGCCATTCGTGTACTGCACTTCTGCTTTGCTCCTTCAACCCTCCCTGGTGTCCTCCCTAAGTCCTTGTGTCCCACAGGAGCTGGACACAGCAGGATGTGCTGCCTGGCAGAGCTTGTCCATCCCCAGCACACGAGGACAGGCTGCATTTATATTGACACACTGAGACATTCATTTGGTTCTTTAAAGCATCTTCCTCAGCAAGCTGTGTAGATTTGATATCAACTGTTTAGACACAGACCATTTGTACAATTTAACCTTCAGCATTTATACAACTATAAAGGGAGTAGGGTGTATTTTTATGTCCCACAGCAGTACATAAAAGGAATAAAAAATGCAAAGACTGGTTAGACAAGCTTTCAAAAAGCTGTAGACCCTGCTCTTATGCTGCTGCATAATGGTGTGTAAAATGTACTCCAATTTTTTGGTCACAGGACACATAGTGTACCATGAAAGCAAGAATATTAATGACATAAATTTTGCCTATCACTAGCCTTGAAACCTTCATATGTCAAGCCCAAGTTTAATGTTATCCTTAAACAAAGTTTTTTTTGTTCTTTTTTTAAAAGAAAGTACTTTGCACAGCAGAATATTTTGAGTACCTACTTCTGCCAAACAAAGCATGTCTCAGGGCATGTTAAGTTACCCTAATACACTGGATTCACTTTTGGCTCAAGATTTTACTCATCATCTCTTTCTTCCTCACTAGTTTCTCCAAAAAGCACAGAGTACAATCTAAAAATATGTAACAATACATTAGTTTCTTTACCACATCAAGGACATCTTTCATAAAGTAAATAACCATGACTGGATAAGAAACTATGCTGTGTATTATAAAACACTTTGTGTTTTATTTCACCTTTTGTTACGCTTTTTGAAACCGGGTAATGACTGTGAAATGTTCCTTTACTTACTTTCTTTTTCAGCTTGATAGCAATCTCTCTACAACATTCTCTACATAAGCTCAAAGGAGCACATCTTTAGAAACACTCCCAAGCTTCTGAGGATAGTATCTGGTTTTTTGAAAATATTTTTGAAGTTACACAGGGTTCCAACTTAAACCACTTTAGAAGACTGATTTACAGAGTGAGAACTTGGCTGTTTCTGAAAAGTCTTTTAAGATGTCGAGTTAGCCACGTAAAAAGACTAGTCAGCTCTAAAATTATAGGTCCTTAGGAATCAAATGCATGACAAATTTATAAAGGAGCCATGGGTTATTCCTCAGAATAACTAACACCAGTATTTTTAGTCACCTATTCAAAGGATACTCAGAATAACTAACACCAGTATTTTTAGTCACCTATTCAACGGGTACTGCCATTAGTTTCCTGCTTAATTCTCTATGCAGATACTCCAGCTAAGATGAAACCTAACTCAAAGTAACAACACAACTGCTACTGCATGAAGAGTTTTTTTGATAGAAGCAGAGGGACTGACATCTGTTTTCCTGCATGGAGAAAGAGACTGGCTCCATGGAAATGTTCCCAGTCTGCATGACCACAATAAATCATAGTCAGAGAATATGCTGAGTTGGAAGGGATCAAGTCCAACCCTTAGTCCTGCACACATCCCCAAGAGTCACACCCTGCGCCCCAGAGGATCATCCAAACACCTCCTGAGCTCTGGCAGCCTTGGTGCTGTGCCCACTGCCCTGGGGAGCCTGGGCAGTGCCCAACCACCCTCTGGGGGAAGAACCTTTTCCTGAGATCCAACCTGACCCTGCTCTGACACAACTCCAGGCCATTCCCTGGGTCCTGTCCCTGGTCCTCCCAGAGCAGAGCTCAGTCCCTGCCCCTCCTCTGCCCCTCCTGAGGAAGCTGGAACTGCAGTGAGATCTCCCCTCAGTCTCCTCTTCTCCAGCTGAACACACCAAGTGCCCTCAGTGTCCTCACACAGCTTCAAATCAAGGCCCTTCCCCATCTTCCCTGCCTTCCTTTGGACACTCTCTGATGGCTCAATATCCTCCTTATATTGCAGGGACCAAAACTGCCCCAACATTCCAGGTGAAGCCACCTCAGGGCAGAGCAGAGCAGGACAATCCCCTCCCTGGCCCGGCCGGCCATGCTTGGCCTGATGCCCCCAGGACAGGGTTGGCCCTCCTGGCTGCCAGGGCACTGCTGACTCAGGGCCAACTGGCCATTGACCAGGACCCCCAGGAGAGCCAGGAGGATGCTCTGGGAGCCTTTTATCAACCAGGGAGGTGGGAGGTGGTCTGTGCACACTGGCACAGACTTAGAGCGTGGTTTGAGGCAAATCAAGCAGCAGAGCACAGAGCCACAGGACACAGCTGAGAAGCTCTGCAGAGGCTGTCAGGGCAGCACATCCTGCTCCTCTGAAGGAAGGCTGAGTCACTGTGCTTATGGTGCCTCCAGGACTCCAGCAAGTGCCACTTCAGAGCCCTGCACCACACAGGCCACCCTGTCTGCATGGGAAGTGAGCACAAAACCATCAGCCCACCTCCAGAGGATATTCTGAAGATAAACATATTGAGAGGCTCTCAGGAACATCTTGAATTTCCTTGCTCCATCCTCTGATCAACAGGAAGAACACACACACACACACACACAGAGGAAGTGACAACCTGTTATTGCTACTCCCTCCTTCTTCAGAAGCAAAGCAGGGATATGAGATGAGTGACTTCACCCAGCACAGCCTTTTTCAGGGGCTGATTTACAAACAAAGCAAAACCTCTGTGCTCTTTGCTAAAAATTAGATTGCGAACTAGCCATTAGACCCTGAATAGGACTGCACAGCCGCTGTCTGTCCAGCTATTATTAATCACACACAGTCAAAAATGAAAGCAGTTCATACAGAAAAGTCAAAGTATGAAATGAATAAAGAATTTCAAAGCTTGTTTCAATTGCAGCTTCTTCAAATAAGAGAGTTGGTTTCTAATCAGGTCACAGCGAAATATTCATTTCCTGGAATCCCAGCATTTAGGAGACAAAAATCTCTTCTTATTATGTATATCACACACACTGACATATTTTCTGAGCAACTCAGACGTGTTCTTCAGGGCAGTCTGGGTCAACTAATTTAGTCAACACTTACATAAAAGTCACTCACAGTTCAGGTCTCAGTCCTACCCTGAAAACCAGCCAATGTCCATGATAGCATGAGTGTCCATCAGGGATGGTATGAAAACATGACTGTATTAACTGGGGAAAGAGGTACAGATATGGACAAGGAAATAAAACTATACTCAAAAGAGAGATCAAAGATTAAAAAAAATCAGTTACCTGTTGTTTTAGTCTTCTGTGCTCTTTAACAGATGGAGTTTGTCAAACAGCTAAACATATAGGAGGTGCCATTTTTCTGATAAAATGCAAGGGTAGCTGATGCTTGCACATGCATTCTGTACAAGCTGAAAAACAAAAGCATGCTCCTACAGCTGACAGCAGCCAATTTTCTCATTAAATCTGAGAGATTGTTATTATTCCATGTTCCAACTCTTCAAGACCCTTAGTAATTCTTGAGTCACATGTTTCCAAAGTAGGGCATATAAAATAACATGGCTTGAATCACTTGGAGGAAAGCTTCTGAGAAGCCTAAAATAGGCACTTCAGTTGTAAAAGTGAAACGAGGACAGGTATTAAATAAACAATGCACAGAAGGCAGGAGCATACAGGCCATGTTAAGGATGACACAAGGAGGACAGAAGGGAAATAATGTCACAGAATTTTTGAAAAGACACAGTACATTGAAGACTTACCACGATATTTCCATCTCTATTTTTACCTCTGGGTGTTTCACAAATGTGAGGACTGTGACTTTGAGGCATAAATGGAATTACTGATTATAGGAAGAGTTTTGTTCTACTCTGGCAACTGGATTATGAATTTGTCCTGCTTTACAATCAGGAGACACGTGTGCCTATATATGCAAAGAGTCTATGAATTACACTTCCTGCATTCCTTCCCAGATGAAGCACAAAAAATAAAATCATTTCCAGTTTTGGAGGTGGTTGGATTAAATAATTTGAGGAGAGCTCCTGTGAAAGTCTGTAGCAATCTCAGAAGCCTGGAACACAGCAAAATTCCTGTGTCCCAGGACAGCAGTGTAACACCAGGAGGACTCTGGCAGGAGCAGGAGACCTTCAGTACCTCACAGAATGAATGCACTGAAAGGCTTTTACAGCAACAAGCAGAGTTTTATGTTGGTTTTGTTTTTAGCAACATGACAGATAATGCCCATGAGGGGCATATTTCAGTTTCCTTGTAATCAAGCTGAACAACAGCACTTAACTTAATTCATGCAACTGCCATACCCAGAGAGGAGATGTCACAACAATATGAAAATGGAAAGTGTGATTGCTGGAAAGAACAGTTAACAATAACTTTCTAAAAATAATATCACATTTTTAATTGTACTCTCAGTTAGAAAAAGCTAACAGAGATGCAATAAATTAGTCTTCAACATCCTCCCTACTCCAGGGCTCCTATGAATTATCTGTCTCATTCTGGAAAGGCTTATTCTCCTGCTGGGACCTGGCACTACAGGGCTGTCTACAGGAGTGGTGAATCCCAGCAGATGACCTGGATCACTCTCAGAAGAGTCCAAACTTAACCAGGAAAATCATTTCTGTACACCTTTAGCATCTCTGCTGTCACAGATTATGATGGTGTTTATTTTCACAAATCCTCCATAAAATAGAGGATAAAAGAGAAGAAGGAAGGAATAAGATAGGAAGATTCACTTTCTTATGGATAAGAAAGGTTTGCCCACCCTTTCCTTATAGAAATGTGCCTTCTGAGGCACAGAATTTGAGGGACTTCCCACAGGCCATCCATAAGGGCAGGATGAGTAGGGACATGAGCACAGGTTGCTAGAACCCCACAGCAGCATTGACTATTCCTATACTCAGTGATTAAGGTATTGATCAAAGGCCCATTAGTCACTGATTTTCATAATTAACCTCTTGCTTTGGAGTTCATAATTTGTGTGCAAATTGCCTATGAGCAAAGCAAGATCACAGAGAAATGAAAGGCAGCACTTCATCCCATGCAGATATTCACATGGAAGGCATCAGATACCAAACATTATCACTAAAATGTAATTGGGATAATCTCCCTCAGCTCAGCAGTTTGTCAAAATACTCCTTTGACAAAATAAGAGCCCAGAGAAACAAACTAATTTACAACCAGAGATAAAAAAAATTAATCACTCGAAGACAGAGGAAGAACTAGGTAGGCAGACATTGTACAGTCATCATAAAATATGTATAACAATGCCACAAAAGAGAATATTACTGAATTTATTATGTTTTTCCAGTAATCATTCTGTTCACTAGAAAAAGGTTCCCATTACACTGCATGCAAGAGCAAACAGACTGGTTTGAAAAGGTTCCCCACTACCACCAATTTTGACAGCAGCAGACATACAAATTTCCTGTCTGAGAGCCCTACCCAGCTGACTTCTGATGATTACTGTAAGCTGATTTTCCCTCTCCCTGGTGGGCACTAAGCTTTTGGTTCTTTGCAAAAATGCAAGTGCTTTCAATCCTGCCCCCACTCAACAGCAGTGTGCTTCACTAACTATTCCTGTTGAAAACAAACACTGTGGGGCACATCACAACCTTTAATAAAACCTGAACAGCGATTCCCAGAACCTCTCCCCGGGACTGCAGTGCCAGCTGTGACCACAACAGAATTCCCAACTGTTTTTCTCCTCTATGGTCAGTGGATGGATGTGAAACCACAGGTTGTCCTTTGCTTCTGTTCACCCTGCCATGGTTCTGCTGCTGAGCTCTTAGAATAGGACAAAGCTTATTTCACAGTTTGAAAGAAATGTTTATTCCCCTTTCATTCTCTGCTTTCCCATTCCCAAATTTAGCCACACCTCACTGTTTCCCCTGTGTCCAGGGTCTGAGGTCTAAAGTGGAGACTGACAGAGTGAAGAAGGAGGACATGTTGATAATTGGCTCTTATACTCAAAATTGGCAGCTTATACTCAAAAATCTGTTACATTTCCCATCAACATTTTGAGAAAGTAATAAGTTTTCCTGCATTAAATGACTTTCAGTGACAAACAACTGGAATCAAAGAGAACAGCAAACTTTGAAAGTATGTTGGTAGAGTACAAAACAAGCTACATGTGATCAAATCAGCAAAGAAATAAAATTTATACTCACCTGAGTTTCTGTAGGAATAACCTCCTGTAGATCCTTCAAGTCACTGTCATCCACAAAGACTGTGAATCCAGAGGACTTCTGTTAAATATAATTTAATTGCATGGCATGTTAACCCTGCTGTTACTCTGATCCTGCATTAAATACATCTTTCAAGACAACCATATTTATAATGAATTATTTATTGGCTTAAATAACTTCGAACCAAATATGGCTCAGTAAAAAAAAAAAAAAAGTCTAGAAAATGGCTATATATATATATATGCATATTTATGTGTACATACATAAATATATAAAAATAAAATGGAAGATAATTCTCCTTTCTAAGCTAAACAAAATCACTACAAGAAAGCTTCCGAAAAAAAAGTTTGTATTGTCACAAAATGTTTTAGTTTGATTAGCACAGGAAGCAATGAAATCTCAGGCTTTCTCTCAGGGCTATGCAAGAGTTTAGAAGCTGGAGAACAAGTTCCTGTTTCTATCAAAGGACTTGGATTAATCAACTCATTTCCCTGTGCCTAAAATTATTCTATGGCACTTGCATCTTTATTATCAGAAGTCCACAGATAAAACACACAGCACAGGGATTAATTTTATTAGCAGAAATGAAGAAATTGCACACAGCTCCCACTCTCTCCCCCCTCTTCCTTTCCCCAGCAGTGGCAGGGCTGGTTTTCACCTGGAGTTTATCAGAAATTACTATTAGCAGACACGTTTCTCTCAAACCACAATTCTTGGGCTCAATTCTGGGCACTTGAAACCCCCATTCAAGTCACTGGCAGTTTGGAGACAGCAAGTGTGATGACCTTTATTGTGGCCTGTCAGCACCCCAGAAACACCAGCCCCTGTCACTGACAGGCAAAAAAAGAACTCCATTACCCAAGAGTGGGAGTAGGACCTTATTCCTTTTAGGTTCAAGTTGTAGAAAGAGATATTACCATTTATTCACTGCATTTGGAGGGCTGGAGGAGAAGGTGGCTTATTTATATATATTGTTCATATAATATCTCAAAGTGTGATAACAATAAGGAACTTGCACTGCAAGGTGCTGAGGAGCACTTCCATTTGAGGTGCACTGCTGCCTGAATATTGGGGGGAAAATGCATTTCTTTGGATCAGACTGTCCTGGCACATGATCCTGTTACAACTGGCAATGTCTGATGTTAACCCTTTGGATAGAATTCCATCACACAGAAAGAAATCCCTTCCACCTCCTTACAGTGCCACCAATCAATACTGTGATCAGCAGAAGAGTTAAAGAACATGATTATATGTATAGATTAGATGTATAAATTGATGCTTAACAAATTCTGTCCCTTAAATGAGTTACATTTCCTTGTTTCCAAGTAAATGTCAGAGCTTCAATTGCATTTCTTGCAGATCATAAAGCCCCAGATGAATCCTTTCCTAAATACAATTTTGATCTCATTAAAAATGTTCATACATTGTGCTCTATGTCATAGGGCAAATTAGCAGAGAATGAATGATTTTTTAGGACTGAGGCATACTGTATCTAGCTTAAAATTTTGTTTGAACCAATAACCTCATATCAAATTGTACAAGTTAAATACATAGTAATAAATTCCTGATGATTTCCCCAAGGATATCATCTCAATTTAAAATGTCTATGATTTTTAATGCTTTGTAGATGGCCTCTTTTACAGCTTTATGAAAGTACTATTGTTATTTAGAAATACTAATAAAAATTATTAACATTTTTTTCCCTGGTTTTTCAAAATACTTTTCTTGCCTCTCAGACTATGGCTTATGTTTTTCTTCTCTAGTATACAGAGTTAATATCTAAGCAACATGAAAAGAAATCCATCAACATGACTGGAGGCCTCAGAGGTTTGGTAAGATGATATTGAACCTTCCACCCCGAGGTTGTTGCTCCCAAAATGCCCTTGGCTGGTCACGACTAAAACTCATTAACATTTGAGGGCTCTTCAGTGGTCTGCAAACCTGAATCTTTAAAATTCAACTTCTTGTGCAGCCTGGCAGAGAAAACTCCTCCGAACAGGACGAAATATGAACAAAAGTAATGCAATTTTCATGGTGATAAATAGAACACATTTAGTGATAAATGAAATTTAGGCAGTCACTTTTACCTGTGCTTGTTTGTCTCTCAGGAAAAATAGCAATGCTCAGTAGCTGGAAGATGTCTATTCCTGAGCACTTCTGGGGGTGCCATAAGTGAAAAGAAATTGCTGGTGAGGTACCTTCTTGCCCTAGAGAGGATGCAAGGACAGCAGAGTGGAGATGGAGCACCAGCAGCACTCTCAGTTAAGCTCAGCCCTCTCCAAGAATAAACAGAATTTCAGTCTCTAGGGCTGTCAGCCTGGGATATTTCCTAAGCCTTTAATTGTTATACGAAGTCCAGAGATATTTTATATATGAGAGGTGTGAGAAATAATTGATGGTTACAGTGCCATGCACTGCAGGAGGAGCAAGATCAGGTCCATCATGAACCCCTGACATGCAGGTTCCAGAGACACAGATCAGCCATGACAATGTGTCTTCTGCTCATTAATGCTCCATTAATGAAACTCAGAATTTCCCCAGTGGAACCACACAGATGTCACTATTTTCTTCTGCTCTCTTCCCGTGTGACAGTCATAAACCCAAGTCTTCCCTGGTGCTTTATTAAATAACTCAAGTTGACTACTTGATGGAATTTGAGAATTATTTATATTCCAGCCTCCCGAATCATTCTCTTTTTTTGCTGGCTTAATGTCAGATGTCCCTGTGTCTTTGCTACCTGGAAGCAACACAAGTCAGTGGGAGCTGAGAATTTCCCTTCCCTCAGGATTATGTACTTCAGCTATATCTCAGAGAGAGAAATAAAGCTCCCTAATTGTGCTTATGGATTATTTGAATATATTTGCTCTGCGAAATTAAAAAAGCATTGCAGCAGTATCTTGAACACAACTTTACAGGCTCTTGAAAATCTGAATCAAATTTTTAAAGGATTAAAACCACAGTGAATAGCAGATCACTGGAATAGGTGTTTCCATTAATTCTTGGAAATAGTACATTTTTGGCAGGAAACTTTTCAATACCCTCAAGGATTTGTCTGTTCAAATTTCAGTGAAAAACTTCACCACAGTAACAGAACTCCACAGGGAACCGATGAGCTTCTGCTCTTAAGAGTTAGGTGAGAGGGGAAAAATAAATCACAATAAATAAGGGAAAGCATTCCTGAGTTAATTGAAATGTTGCCATGTAATGTACTGATTTAAATCAAATGGGTTTGCTTTTTAAAATATACCCCTCATACTTTTAGGCCTAGAAACAATCAAGTCAGTTTGTGAATCGTGTTTAGAAACAGATGCAACTGAATACGTAAACAACAAGAAAATAATTACTGGAATGAATGGTTCTCTCCCTATAAGCAGTTCAGAGTATATTAAAAATCAGCTGCTGCTTTATACTCCTCCCTATCTATTTCCTTCCTAATATGCAGAACTAGGTCAGACATAATGTCCTTATACTAACAAAGTAAGAAAGTAATTTCTCCCTATTCATTAAATTCATGTTTTTAATCATATCATAAGTGTATTAAAATATAGATGGAGCTCAAACCGCTGATCATAAAGATGAAGATTTGCAGAACAGGTTCAGCAAATAGTTTCTACATCAATCACAGCATGAGAATACCTTCTGGGCCAGATCTTTGACTGGAGTAACTTTGAATGAAGCTGATTCTACATTACTGGAGGATACATCCTTCCCTTCTCATCCCTGGGAACAACTTCTACACCACCCACATCCTGCCATTCCCTACATTCCATTCCCACCTTCCAGAACAAGGGAGAGATTCACCTTGTTGTTCTCACACATCACAAAAACCTACTGTAGCAACTGGCCACACATTTATAGAGCAGGTGTCATTCTCAGGATCTCAGGTTCTTTACAGAGTGTGTTTTACGAAGTCATTTTGTTCACTGGTAAAGCACAGCCAGCTCTGGAAGGATCCAGAGCACACATATCCATACACACACATATATAAACAGAAAGCAGCTGCACAACACACTGAAATTTAGGAGATGAAGAGAATACTCTAAAATTTTTCTTTGCTGTCAACCCTACAAAAAAGTGCAGTTGTTGAAAGCGAACTAAAAAATACAATCAAAAAGAAGTTGCTTTCAATCTGGTATCAAAGGAGTTCCATGAAACTATACAGGTTTATGTGATTATATTCACACCTTATCTGATACCAGAACAGCTTTCTGCTTTAGATAAGCCCTTAAAACAATTAATAACATGGCAAACAGGGAGTTGGATTCTCCCTTTGTGTTGTTCCCAGTATATTGGAGGCTCATTCTTGGTCGGCAGCTTTGATGCCATCATAATAAACATAATACTTCTGGGCTGGTCATTGAGATTCCCACAGAAAGAGGAGAAATCAGTAGTAAACTTGTGTTTCAAGATGACACAACTGTTCCAGCTGAGCAGCACAAATTTGGATGTGCCTCTCACAGCTGAGGCACAGAGTGCATCAGCAACATGCAGAGCTGCCTACTCACCCAGGCAGCCCCTGGGAAAGCCAGGAATCAAAGTTATTTCTCCCAAGTCACAGTTCAATACCCAAACACAAAACAAGCTTCCCAGTGTGCAGCTGTGGCACAGCCAAACAGCTGCAGAGGTTCTGCACCTCAGAGCTGGTACCTGGTGTGGCACTGTACTCATCTAAAGCTGAACCATCTGCCTCCCTTCCTTCTCCACAAGTTTCCTCTCCCAGGCTCTCACACAGACCTCAAGTTGCTCAAGTTATGAGAGCTGACAAGACTGTTGCCCAAGGTTGAATGTGTGACTGTTCTCATGTATCATGTGCTTTTTCTACAGGCAAATTCCATCTCCTTGCTTAGACCAGATTTCTGCTGAGGCCTCTGTGCAGCAGAACTGACACAAGACAGAGACTTATTCATTCAGGACTTGCCAACTGGCAGACAAGCAAATGAATATTCCCTTACACAGGGAGACTAAGTTCATGTAGTTTGATCCAAGGGAGAGTCTCCTTCTCAAGGCAGCTCTTTGATAGTTATAGCTCCTCCTGGACCAGAAAAAAAGTCACATCTGAAAAAAGTGTTTCCAGAAAACCATTCAGATTCCAATCTGCCAACATCTCCTTCTAAGAAATCATGTATTATTTGATTTCAGACCTGCATGTTTCTTCTGACTGGCCTGATTAAACTGATGTCTGAAATTGTAGTGCCTGAACAGCTTAATACTGAATCCCTTGGACATCATATTTCTCCACTATTTGGTTTTTTTTTCATTGTGGCAACTGAAAAATGTATTTAGTAAAAAAGCCTCAACCCCCTCCCTCTTTATACAGAATGTCTGTGATATGTTTGTGGACACAAGCTCTCCAGTGTCAGCTCAAATCTTACCATTTCAGTTCAAGGGGAAGCTCAAGTCCTTTACCTGAAGCCACTCACAACTCTCTGGATTCTGTTTTATCACCCCTTAGGAAAACATTCTCTGGGGCTCATAAATTTTTTTATGGGGTACCTCTTTCTCTGTCTGCCCCACGAGGCAAATTTGCAAAACTTTCTGTCCAGAAGCTCGAGTACAAAATGACCAGGGACTGATGGGTTTCCCTGCACACACACAGAGTCACTCCCAAGCCACTGGCACAAGCTGAGGGTGAGCCTGTGCTGCTGATGTGCTCAGCAGGTTGTGCAAGATGAAATACAGTTTTATCTACCGTGCACAGTTTGCAAACGACAGTCTTTTAATGTGAGGCACTGCATTTGTTTAATGTCCAAAATAAAACCAAACTAAAATATTCTAATCCCCTAATTTGTCACTTTATGACTCATTCATTCTTCATCTCATTTGTCAGAGTCTCCTTTGCAACTAACAGAAAAGATCTGTATTTAGGGGAAAAAAAAAAAAAAAAACGAACACAGAAAGAAAATAAAACAAACAAAAAACCCCAATACCAAACTCTTCCCTGAGCTATTGAATAGGCCATAAAAAGCTCTATATGGCTCATCCATATCATAATCCCTTTGCATTTATCTTCCACCTTCTATTTCCGTGTAACAGATTCAAGAAACACCGTAAGATAATTGAGTTGTGAAATGATCATATTTGGGATGCAATGGGCACAGGCTATGGGCAGTCTTGCATTAAGCCCAGAGGTTCCCTCATCACCTGAATGTATAAATGTGTAACAAGCAAGAAGGATTTTGGAATGTGACAGAATATCAACATCAACCCCTGATACGAACCCTATGAACACAGAAATTTCCATCGTGCTTAGACTTTAAAAGAGCAGCAATAATGGGCTCAGGTAAAAGGGTTCTGGCACAGCCAGCTCTGTTTAATTTATGAGCTTGATTCTTTGCCTTAGTTAGCAGGCAGGCACAGAAAGGGAGTAGATCTTGATTATTTGCCTGCTGAGGTGCAGTGCACTACATTGAGCTGCTAATCCTAACATTAGAGTGTACCTTTAGACTTTACTTAAAAAAAAAATAAGAAAAAGAAGGAGAGGGGGAATTGGGAGACCTTTCAAAAATCAGAGAGAAAATCCTCATTCAACTACATTTCTGAAAGTCTTGGCTACCAGTCCCATGCACAAAATAATACATATTTCTATTTTACTAAATTCTCAGTTTGTTTGGGTGAAGGTCCTGCCCTGCTGGGTAAACATTTGCTGCTCCCAGGAACAGACTGCACAGAGTTGTGGGAAGAGCACGTCCCCTGGGCAGGTGCAAAACAAGGAGTGACAAGGTGAGAAATCGCCACCTTCTGTCAACACAGGTTAAGGGAGGAGCATAATCACATAAATATGTGTGTGCTGAGAGAAACAGAAAAAAATGTATCCTACCAACACATCAGTCATCAAATAAACAGTAAATCAGTTTCTGCACTACTTCAAAGCAGTCTGCACAACCAGCAGCCAAGCAGTGCTGGGATCTGTGCCGCAGCCAGAGCCAGGCTCTTTTCAAGGTGGATCAGTTTAAAAGTGGAAATTAATTTGCCAGGTGAGAGCCCTCATCTGCTACAAACTGATATTCCCCAAGTGCCAACCACAAAGGCTTTGCAGCTGTTGAGTCTGATCCCGATTTAGTGAGCAAATCTCCTGGTTTGGGTTTGGTGATGGTGCCAGGGCTGCCTCCATCCGCCGTGTGAGTGTTGGCTGCTGAACACACACAGATGAGTTTCCTCAGGGGTGTGCCAGAAACAAATGCATTGCTGCTCAATCTACCACCTTTGGAAAAAGGATTGCCAGGCTCAGACACAGAAATAAAACCCCCTTTCCTGATCTCCCCTGTCTGAGCACAGTGATGACCCAGGCTCTTGGATGCTGCCTCCCGAGAGCTGCACAGTTTGTCTGTGCATACAAGCAGCTTTTGCTTTGAAGTATCTCAGGCTTTTTACTTTCTTGGGTGCTTTGCTTAAATCCAGGGATCCCACAAACAGAAATTGCAGTCTATTCTTTCTCTTGCTCTGGAGATGTAGTTGCATTTCTCAGAGTAGCTTCCATAAATTGTCAGGCATTTAAAATACACCCTCAAGGTCCCTCAGTAGCTTCACGCTCCCCTGTCCATTCTCCTCCATTCACTCGTGCTGAACTAAAAAGGGCTCCAGCAGCTGATTAGTTCACTGCTATTAAGTTATGTGCAGCTCATACTGCAAATTATTTGACCCCATCAGCTCCCAGCTGCCACAGTTTCAGCTTTTCTATCCTCATTCCAGGCCTATTTGACCTGAGAAGCTTGTGACCACTATACCTTACCTTGATTATTCTTAACCAATGCCCTGGAAGCATTTCTTATTGATGCCTTCTTAATTTTCCTTGCATTTTCCTGACTCTTCCCAGACATTATGTCAAGTCACAGTTTAATCCCAGGCAAAATGGCCTCAGTTAGTCTTCTCTAACTAACAAGAAAAGCAAGCTCTCTGAGCCAAGTTTCCTTTTAATTTATCTATAGATGTTGATTCCCACAACCCCATTAACACTAATGGAACTGCCAAAGGGGTACACAGCAAAGTTTCCCCCCCCCCCAAGGCTGCTGGTATTTGCACTTTGTTATACAGCATATAATTGGTTGTGATACTTTTGTATGAAAGATTCAAAACAAAAATAAATAGTTTGGTGTACGTGCAGTTTAATTTGATTTGACTATCTTTGGGAGAATTTCCTCATCCACTTTATTGTACTGCTCTATTTACTGATGTTGCCAGTGCTAGGAGCCTGGATTTCTTGTTTATTAGAGCTGGCATAATGAAAGTTTGCCACCTGATTAATTTTAATAGTTTAGCAGGAAACCTGAGGATAATGCATATTGGCTGTCAGGCTACAGATAAATTTTGTCCATTTGGTTGTAAAGATTTTGGCAGAAATAAAAGCTGCTCTTTGCTATTGTAGAGAAACATTTTGTTGGGTGAAATAGTGTTTTCTGAGGAAGCCACAGTCTCATCTGCCTTTATGATGCACAGAGACTTAGCAGTCCCAGACAAACAGGCCTGAGATGACACGACATCCCAGTTCTGATATCCCTCACACTGAGTGCTGAGACTTGGGAAGACTTCGTGCATCTGCTACTAGTTTAGAGTCTATTTGTGAGAGTTCCTGAGAGCCCAGGGCAGAGAGTCAAGAGATCTGGGTCTCACTCCCAGCTCTTTTAATAGCCACTTTTCCCTTCTGTGCCTCAACTTCCCCAGCTGAAGTGCACATCATGTGACTCATTTCCCCTGCAAAGCACTATCTAAGTGCTCATTACTCTCAGTTTTAGTGGCAGAGTGTTCCAGGAGGAGCTGAAAGGGCTTCAGGGATCACTTGGAGAGTCTATGTGCAGGTGAAAGTGTTGCCTAATTGGCTCTGGACTGTAAGGCTGAACACCCAAATAGTCACCCAGCCTGCAGGGGAACACTTTTGTTGAACCTCTAGACCTTTAGGAAGCTGGGGACATTCTGAGGTGACAGGTTTTATGTGCATGCTTCTTCCAAAATGGAAAAAAAAGAGGAGGAAAGAGGGAGGAAAAGCTTTTTCTCTTTCTCTTCCATTATCCTAAATTCTTCTGCTTCAGAGACATTGTAATGGGACAAAATTTCCTTAACATGTACATATATATATCTGGAGGCTATCACTGCTTTTACAAGGGATATTTGACTTCTCAGGAACTGGGCTGGAGGAAGTAGGTGCCTGGTGCATTTGTAGGATGGAGGGGTCAGGCTCTGACAAGAAGAATAAAAAAAAAAAAATTGTTCTCAGCTTGTTTTCAAGCCACTTAATTTGGAATATAAATGATTTACACTGAAATGATTAATCAATGCATTCATTATACTTGCACGGTTACTCTTTAGCACCAAAGGAAGTAAACAACAGCCTGCAGTACAGCAGAGAAGATGAACAATCTTAGACCTCAAACCTACAAATTAATATATTAAGTGAACATCAAAATCTCTGAACAGAGGCAGTTTTAACTCAACCCACACAAAGCAGCAGGCAGGATCAAGGCAACAGTGCATCTGTTCTAATATTCCACGGTGCAGATCTTCCCTTACTAGCCAAAAAACATCTATTAAAATTAAAGGGAGTTAAAGAATTTGGTGCTGGCATAATGAAAAATAATAGATAATTCCATTTAAGAAGCATAGTTAATTCTACTTAAGAACCACATCTATTTAATGCAATTCATATCAGTTTTTCAGTGACGGGTTGCTTGTTCGTAATAAATTCAAAATTATTTTTAAAATGTCACCTCAAACTTTAAAGAAACTTGACAAAATTCTTCTACTAAAAGCATCAAAAATACTCTGTGGTGCTTTTTCACATTCCACATATATATATGTATATACACACACATACCTGTTTAATCCAAATTCCTACAAACATTCACTTATAAAGTAATAGGTTAATAATTTCAGTGTAAATTTATCTTTTCTCCCTTCTCCTCAATTCTATCTCTTTTGCAATCTGAATTGCTAAATTCTGCTACCCAGTAATGAACACAGTAAAATAAGTAACCTAGATAAGACAGATAATAAGAAAATATGAGTTTGGATGTTAAATTGTCACTAAATTAAAAAATAATCATATCAGAATCCACTTATCTAGGCCAGAGTGGAAAAGGAAATTTAATGGAAGGATACATTTCACAGCTATACCAGTCTAAAGATATATATTGAGGGAAAGACACCAAGTACAGTCACTCACTGCATGACACCTGCAAATGTAAATATACAAATTTTAACAGCTGAGCAGAAAAAACAAACATTCATTTCTCCCCATATCAGCTTATTCCCTGGGTAAGTACTCAAAGAAAGCAGGTTCATTATTGAAATGTCAAGGGGACTGGTCAGACCCAGGGGATGGGAAAGCAGAACAACACAACAAACCTCACCTTAGATAGAAAATGAGCAATAATTCATCAAAAGGCCATTCACTTGAAGAAAACACAGTGAATTAAGTGGACATCTTAAAAACAAAGCAAAATAAGAATTTTATCAAATTATTATTTTCAGTCACGTTCAGTAAATCCCCAAATCAGAAACTTGTTACAGTAACACCTCCAGAAACCCGGGGTGAGTTGGTTGGTTTCTTTTTTTGTTGTAGTGGGTTTTTTGTTTGCTTGTTTGGGGTTTTTTTGGGAGTTGCTTATTTGTTTCTTTAATAGTTGTGTGTTTTCTCCTTTCAAGGCTTCAGTTTTTAATTCACAGCTGGGCTGGGGCCACATTTTCAAGACTGGTCTTTCGTTGGAGATCGGGGCAACCAGAAAGATCTGGGGGGAGGACAGGGAGAGAGGAAGTATGATTTGAAATGGAAAACCTGCAATCAGATGTCCTCTCTACCCCAATAGCCTGCCCCTCAGTAAAATGCTCAAAAATCATGAATGTCAGAAAAAACTTGGAACTGTACAGGCAAGCCATGACAAAATACATTTTGAGCAATTAATAAAAGCCCACATTCACCCCACAGTAAATAGATGGTTCTCTTAGTCCTTAATCAGCTTCACAGTGACGAGCCCTTCTGCACAAAAAGCCTCATCAAGCTTCCTCGGGCAGTTTTGGCTCATCAGATCTCACAGAGACAAATTTCAGAACACCAGCCTGCCTTCATTATTTAAAGCATAATCCTACCTCCATTAGCACACCTGCTTTCTCTCTGCTCCAAATGTCAGCACAGAAATAACTAGTCCAGAGTTTACAACAGAAAAATAAAACCACACAATGCTGCCCTCACACCATTACAGTCCCCAAAAGACTCGTAACCAGACACAAAAAATATAAGGGGAATTTTCTGTAGACATAATGAACTGCAACATGGCTTCTTTGGGGTTTATTTATTTTTAAAGGACCGGGGATTCTGAGTGTACAAAACTGGTTGGGACACTCTGGGGGATTTGACAGAAGCTAAATTTATCCTGGTGATATGAATACCCCTGAGGCAGTGGAAAGCAGCTTCTCCTAAAGGGAACTCAGGACGGGAATCCCTCATCCCCGAATCCTGCAAGCCCTAGATGTGGAATGCTCAAGCTAAAACACATCCTGTTGTGCACCTGTAATTCCAGCACACCTGCCTACACTGGCTGTGCTGAAATGCTCAGCTTTCTTGGAAATGATCCCTCGTTCCTTACAACAGGCTGAATGCTTTCCCCAGCAAGCAGAACCTGGATCCCTGGAGCTTGGGACATGACAAACAGCACGGAGCACATGTCACTGCCTCGTCTGCCCCAGCAGCACGGCTGCTTTCTGACTTACAAGGAAAATAAATATTTGCTTCTTTCATTTGTCCCAGTAGGACTGGAAATGTGAAATATTTGCTATAAGATTTACGATGGTGGCACAATTTTCTGTCTCCATCAGAAGAGAAAGGCTCAGTCATGAATAATCTACAGGCACTGTAGACTGAACTCCTAATCAGAACTATTCAAAACAAAATCAAGTCTCTTACATAATTAATGGGAGGAGGGGGGAACGTGAGTGTTGGTTCTCAGAGGTACGTGAATTAGAAAATGTCAAATCACTACTCAAAAAAATCCCTATTCACCTGCAAATTATTCAATTAAACATCTGACAGACACTGACAAATGTTGTCTATCCCTTCCACAGCAGCTGAACCTTGTGAAGAAACTGTGTACTGTAGATTTGTATTTTTAAATGGACTAGCAGAGACCCAACATTTACCCTCACTAGACTTCTTTCTACTCACATATAAGTCTATAACCCAATGCTACAAATAAAGCAATAAACCAAAACATATTTGCTCTTCTTTTTTCAACCCCCCTAATTAATGTGTGGCATCTCATCATCAAATCTTTGCCATTCTTAGGGAAGAAGGCAAGACAAATTGGTATTTTACTCCACACCAAAATCCTTTACCCACATAATTCCTACCTACAAGCAATTCTAACCCAATCTTTTGGGCACAGCAAAGAACTTCTCTCAAGAAAGAGCAGCAGAAGGTTGACCATCAGTCCAGCTCACTGTCCTGCTAACCTGGGGCTGGCTATGGGACATGTGAGATCCTAATAAGAAATTTTGATAGATACCTTTTGTATGAAGCAAAGTCTCGGCACGAATAAAAAATCTGCCCTTCCAGGCATTTAATTTCAATCAGGGAGCCCAATGTTGTTTCTAAATGTACTCATAAAACTGAGAAAACACACTGTACATTCCTGAAAATGGGGTAAAAAAGGGTTCTGAAGCTGCAAAGAGCATCCAGAGCAGGTGTTAATTATTCTACTTGAATAAAATAGCAATAAATTAATCGAATCTCTGGGCACTCCAGCAAAGTTGTGCCCAACTCTAACAAGACTTCACGTGCCCTGAAAGATCTCAATGTGCCCTGGCAACCTGCCTTTGGAGCTGCCTGTTTGCTCTGCAGCAGGGAGCCACGTTAAAAAAGCAGCTTCCTGCCATTTTCCAGTTTCATTAAAATCTTTGTCTTTGGAATGAGACATTAGACGTGAAATGCTTAATGTATTCATGAAATACGATCCAGCTGTTTGGCACGGTGACCTTTTCAGTATTCTGTATTTTATATTTTGATTAGCCATGTACTGGTGGAAAATCCCTCTCGTAGCCTTTGCTGGCAGACCTAACTCCTGGCAGGTCATGCTTCTGTGTAAAGGAAAATAATGCAAGGATGTCAACAACCAGCTATTTCAGAGCAATAGTATCTCATGCCCAAAGTCACATTTCCATAAACTCTGCAGAAGGTTCATATGCAGGTTTTATAGCACACAGGGAGTGTATACAGAGAGTCTCTGCTCCTGCAGCCTTTATTAAAAACTACTGCACCAAAGGCACTGTTAAAAAATAATAAAAAAAATAAATGTATAGGAAAAACTAAAGCTACAAGGCACCTGTGTTTTCAAACTTTTACAAGGAATTTTGAACTTGGGGATATTTGTACCCACTTCATCCCCCTCTACAAGTACAGGCAGAAAACCAGATGGATTAAGTAAAGTATGAGCATAGATGTAAAAGCTGGAACTGTACCTTCAAAAAAATCAACAGATTCTGACTAAGAACTGATCCTGAATCTTTAAGGCTTTGGTGTAGATCACTATGATTATTGAGAACAGATAGTGGCTTTAACCTCAAAAAATGGTATGATGGAATCAAAGAATAGTTTAGATCTTTTGCAGCTGAGTATAGGAGATGGAGATGTAATCTGTGCCATGACTATTCTGTTTATCTATCCATCCTATTTTTCAGTAGAAATGTATATTGCAAAAAATTATCTAGAAAAAAATCTCTATTTTAAGACTTTTCTATCAAATGCAAAAATTAACAATTAACACAGGAATATTTAAAATAACGTAACAGTTGCTTCACAGATTGAACCATTTAAAACTTACACAATTACTGATCATGACCTAAAAAGCTTTTGCCAGTTCAAAAGATTGCTATTCTAAATCTGTCAGAGAGTTGAGAAATACAAACACACACTTTAAAATTAAAATCTTCACAAGTTCCTCCCTATTTACAGTCCATGAGTCTGAGCTCAGAGTTGCACCTGAAAGGCTGAGCAATTCCTTGACGTGGCAAGAGATGGCCAGACAGGTTCCCCCCAGCAGGGACTGGGTTTAACAGCAGGTCAGGGAAGGAGAATTGTTGGATAGGTGCAAGAAATTCTCCCATGGACCATGTGAAGTAAACTGCAAACTGAGCAACCTCCTCAGCTTCAAAATCTATCACTGCTACTGACACCCCATTCTTTAAATTCTGTTTTTAGCAACACTGCGTGGTGACATGCTCAATAGCCTAGTCTGTATTGCATTAAATTTATGAACTACTGTTCATAAATTCACATTTCCTCAACAGGGACAACATTAACCTAATACAGAAATTATCATCAGAAACTGTGTGTTGTCCTTCTCGCCTCCACACATGATACATGCAGCTTTGGTTGGAGTTTTTTGATTTTTTTTTTCCTTTTTAATAAATTTCAATTTAGAAATTTCAGTTTCTAAACCTGTGTGCATTTAAATTCATACCTTGTTACTTACATCAGCAAAAGTTTTTCACATTTAATTACATGGCACAAGCTGTCAAACATATAGACCCTTATGCATTGTCACTACTTAAACACATGGATGTAAACAAAACTACAATACCACTGGAAGAAATTCTAATATTGAATAAAAAACTCTCTTATCTAACATGAGACTACATTATGAAGCCACGATTTTATTATTTAGTTTTATTGTTTTAAATTAAATAGAACAAAGTGGCTATTTTATCTTTCTGATTTAATAAGTTAATAAAGTCTTCTGGCAAACATACACTTGATGTATTGTAGAACACAATAACTCCTTCTCATGTTGAGGAAAGCATTACAAAAATCTGCCTTGGAGAAGTTGCATCCTGCTCTGTACTTGATGAAGCCAATATTTACCAACAATAGGGATTTAATTCATGCTCTGACACAGCCCTTTCTCTTGCTTTACTTGTGCCTTGACTATAATATGGTAAGTTCTCTGCATTCTTACAAATATCTTCCTCCCTATTGCACTTATCATTATTAATAATATAAATACTTAAGAATAAATCCTTCCCTGTGAGGGTGGGGAGGCCCTGGCACAGGTTGCCCACAGAAGCTGTGGCTGCCCCATCCCTGGAAGTGTTCAAGGCCAGGTCGGATGGGGCTTGGAGCAACCTGGGACAGTGGAAGGTGTCCCTGCCCATGGCAGGGGGTTGGAACAAGATGGGCTTTAAGGTCCCTTCTAACCAAAATAATTAGATGATGAGGATTAATTACTTTATTTTTTAAATTATTATAATTATTTCATGCTAATAAACTTCAGAGGGTTGTTGTAACAGCTACTGTAATCTAACAGCCACAAGCAGGAGATGCTGTGCTAAGTACAAGCTTCTTTTTGAAGAAAGATGATTTACCTGAGACCTCATTCCAGGTGGTTCTGTTTTCCTTCCCTTACAATAATACAAAGTGTGTTGATAACTAAGGTAATTAAAATAGTTAAACTTATCAGATGCACCTATGAAGCTGATTTTTACAATATACAGATGATGTATTTATTCACATGTTATTTTTGGTTTGGGGGTTTTGTTTGGAGTTTTTTGGGTTTTGCCATCAAAACATGCAGTAATTCAGAATGCCTAGGAGACATATTAACACAACCTAAAAAGAAGGATAAAATTTTGGGAGACAGTTTGTTAAATGGCACTGGATGATCAAATTCTTTTCAGTACAGACATGATAAAGTTTTAATATACTTGAACCATACATGTCTTGGTACGTTCACAGTTAACTAAACACTTTCATACAAGTGCTCCTCTCCCACAGGGAGCTGAACTTCTATGGGTTTTATAGCTGAAACTACTAAAACCCTCTGGAATTACAGATATAATTCCAAAATAACATCAAATTAAAAATGATCTGTTGTAAAGATTGCTCAGAAATGAGAGAGACTGTCTGTCCTACTGATTGGTGACTGTGAAATATGAAAACTGGAAAATAAACCTTGAGTTGCCCCTGTCCCAGCTGATGTTTAGGGAAGTACCAAGCACATCCCAAAAAGCAAAGTCAACCTTGTCTGGGACTTTTCCATGGGCACATCTTAGTGTCTTCATTCTGCACAGTACTTAGTATGCAATGAAAATTAATCAAGAGTTAGACAATATTAGGCCAGAAAAGCAAAGCCAGACAGAAGAAAGAAAAATAGCAACAGACAGCCTCATATATCCACATGAGGAAATTAAAACTTGACTGGAAAGGAGCAAAAGTCAATTAGAGGGGAGATAATCAGAAAGAGAGTTTGAAACAAAGGCTTTCATTTTCTCTGACATAGATTTTAAAATCTTGCAGGAACGAGCACGGTTTTAATGAATGTTATTTAAAAATAATTAATATATCACAACCAGGCATGTCAGAGAAAGATGAACATTACAGGCTTTAGAAGTATTTTTTTTACTCCCTGCAGAGAAGTGTTTGATATGAAACCAGAGCTGAAGGAAACTATAAATATGTGTGTGAGATATTTAATAAAACAAGACTATAAACTCGTAAGTTTAGGTGAGATAAGGCAATATAAACATTTGCCCTTACAGTGCAGTGGCAGTAATAGAATGTTGTCTGTTCAGGCATCTTCCCGGAAAGAAATGCAATTTGATTAAGGCAATTTTATGCATAAATGATTATTAATTTCTGTAACTTTAATGACCTCGAAGAGAGGGCAAAATTAAGACACTTGCTTTGTTACTACTCAGCCCATCAACAAAAAAAAAATGCAGGTTTGGCTCTCAAAGCAATGGGACTGGACGATGGTTAATGATGAATGAAAACAAACCCCAAAACATCCTGAAATGAAAGAAAAGAGAGGGGGCTGAAGCAGATATTCCATAGTAAGTTCACTTTGAAGATCTTGTAGGTGCTGCACTGTTGCCTCCAGACACCAAAGCAATAAACACTTTGGTGAGACTGGGATTAGTCATGGAGTTTATGGGAAATTTGCCACAAATCACAAGAGATCTTGGAGTTCAGCCCTCATGAAAGAAAAAGTGAACTGGCAGGAGGCAGGACATGAAACAATTTCAGAGAGCCAAGAATGAGTATTTAAATATTAAAACCCAGGAAAGCATATCTTACAAATAAAAGGACCCCACACAAATCCAATAACCTGACTGCAGGAAGGTCAGCAGGTTCTCACAGTTACAGACAAATAAGTTAAGAACACTGTGAAGACCAGAAATAATAAGAGCATACTGGAAAACACACACTCTCTTATCTCATATAGGTTGAAATCATGACTTCTAGAATGAGCCCAGAAGGACACAGCACTAATAGATCTTTGCTGGGGTTCCCCAAGGCAAGGGATCAGGCCCACAGTTTGGGAAGGCAGCGATGAGAGCTGTGCGACAGTTTTTATTTTATTTAATTTTTTTTAACTCCTGCCTTTTTTTTTTTCTATTTCCATCGTGGCTGCACGATTTGGTTCCACATAAGTAATTATGGAAATGGGCTGAGGAGGTGACATCTGAGATTTCAGAATTAACTGAATATATGCACAAAACCTTCCACTTCTCAGCACAGACAGCGTCGGAGGCTCCCCACGGAGTACCCATGAGGCATGAAGAGACCAGAAGATGAATAAAAAAATGTTTGTAGCAGCTATTGTAGCCTCTTTTCATGCCAGAGGAAAAATTCATCCCTGTGCAAAGGACCAGCACCTTGAATTTCCACCTGAGCCCTTAAACACAGTGATCGTGGGGCATCTCCAGAGGCAGTAGCCCAAGGCTGAGCTCACCTCCCTCCTCCACCAGCACACAGCCCATGTTTATTTAAGCCAGGCTAATTTCTCCCCCTCCTTCTCTCCTTCAAATCAGGTTGTAATTTTTTTCTGGGAAACTAGAAAATAATCAAGCAATAGAGATGGAATTATTATATCAGATGTAATCAAGAGCAATGGTCTCCACACTTAAGTGCACCCAAAGCTCCCCACACCCCACATTTCACAGTGTTCCCCCAGAGTGAGACAAAGCTGTAATGTGGAACAACCAGCAGATTACAGGTGCCTATTAAAAACAACCTGTCAATGTTTATTTGTGACCAGATAGGATGCATTGCACTCCATGTCTCTTTTTTTGCCAAGATTTTTTGCGTGGACAGGGAGGGGTAGGATGAGAGGGGAATGGCTTTAGGGTGAAAGAGGGTACAGTTAGATTGGGTATTAGGAAGAAACTCTTTACCCTAAGGCTGGTGAGGCACTGGAACAGTCTGCCCAGTGGGCACCCCATCCCTGGAAGGGCTCAAGGCCAGGCTGGACAGGGCTTGGAGCAACCTGGCCTAGTGGAAGGTGCCCCATGGGAGGGGGGTGGAATGAAATGATCTTTAAGGTCCCTCCAGACTCAAACCATTCTGTGATTCTATGATCTCACATTCACCAGAGTTCAAATGCTTTCATAGCTAGTCCCTAATTCAAAATATTACCATGGCATAAAGCTGCTCCTCTTCCATTGCAATTCCAGTCCAGAGCCAGAAATGCTTTACAGAAGAAATCCTCAAAGTGCTTGTCTTGAAGGGAAAAGAAACCCAAATATTTTCATTGAGGTCAGGATTAGTTAGGGGACCCACAAGTGTCAAGAACAATGTCATATAATCCTACACTCTTTCCAGCATTTTCCTAAATTAGAGTCTTAGTGAATGTGAAATCACTCAAGTTTCTCATTAGAACTGACAGTAAATAATAGTGAAATATGGTATCAATTTTTTGTTATTCTTGAAACACTGTAATAATTTTATAATTAGAAATATTGAAGTTTCACGAAGAAATTAAAATCAAGTATCACATTACTTATTAAAACAAAATAAAACCAGAATAAAAAGATCAGAAATAAAACACAGTCATTTCAGAAATAAGAAAATGTTAGAGTGTTCCAGCATACAGTAAATTGAGATGTTAATGTAATCAGAGAGGAGACTGGTTCAGATCATTACCAGTTGTGTCAGATTTTATATTTGAGTAGGTAAATGTTGATGCCAGTTCCAGACTGTGCTGTGAACACAGAGTGCAGCAGGCTCTGATAATTGTAAAGGGGGACAGTTAAGAAATGGGCTGGGCTGGGCCTGGATTCAACTACATTAAATAAAATACTTCGTAATAAGTCATGAGTTAGAATGATCATATCAGCTGCACCAAGAATCTGACCATCTAAGTCATTTAATCAGTTCTACTTCATCAACTTTCCAACACTTCTCTTTTCTGCAGGGCTCACCTTTGACCAGTCCTTCCCCGGACTGAAAAAGTGGTACTTGTGAAATTCTGAATGTATAATTTTTAATACATAAGAACAGTTTTGCTCCTTCTCTGCCTCTCTCAAAAGTCACAAATATTTTTCAAAGAATTTGAATTTAATCAGCAAATTTCTCATTTTAAAGGCTCTTTCTAAATATTTTTGTGCAACATCGGTTATTTTTCACTCATCAAGTCCTGTAATTACTTCTGGATTACACTGTGTGTGGAAGCACCCTCATGAAATCAAATTAAATTGTGCCACCCATTGCATCAAACAGAGGGAAAAAAATACAAATTGCTGGAAAAAGAGAGCAAATATTTGAAAGCATAGTTCACTGAAAGCACACACAAACATAAAAAGATATAGTTATCTTCTTCTAGATATTCGCAGAACTCAGCTTAAAGACCTTATTACCATTTTATAGAAAAAAATGATTTTACTGATAAAGTACTGAGCAGGTGTTCAGATCTCACACAACGAGGGAAAAAAGAGCCCAAAGTTAAAATCAGGACAGAAAGAAAATTACAGTGATTAACAGGAGCACATTCTAGCGAAAAAATAGATTTTAATCACAGCTATTAGGTTATGGGAGCTTATTCGAGTCTAAGACTGAGATAAAGCCACTGAAAATTTAAGTCCTGTCACATGTCTTGAAGGTTTTAATTTCTTCAACAGACTAATTGCTAGATGGCAAAACTTTTTGTGTGTGTTAATCTCAAACTGACACATATCAAAATAAAGTCACTTGGCTATGTGGCAGGAGAACATTAATCTCAATCTAAAGAAAAAGGAAAGGTGACTCTCGGAGTAAAAGCCAAAGAAATGCCAGATTGGAACAATTAAAATATCTCAGGAAGAACACAAACAAACTTCTACCCTTTCCTTTTCCATTTGTGCAGTATTTCCAACACCAGTTGTACACTGAAGTGGGGTAATTATCTAAATATCTCATTCTAACCCATTCCAAAGAAGCTGCATTGCTGGGCAGGTAGAGAAGGACTCTCCCAGCCTGCAGAGCAAGTCCAGCATACCAGGGACACACCAAAGCCATCCCACCTGCAGTGTGGAGACAGCCCTGCCGAGGGACATGGCCAGGATTTGCCAAGGATTGTGGAAAGTGCATCCCAGGGAAGCAGCAGGGCCTTACATTGCCTCTCCAGGAGCTGCCATCCTGAGTTTACTCCAGGACTAAAGCCCATTCAGCCTTAATGAAGACACCAGTGTGCTCAGTGTTCTCTCATAATTAGAAGATGCATTTTGTTGGATTGGAGCTGTATAATTTAAGTGGATTATTCACAGAACAATTGAGGTTAAAAGGAACAAAAGTTCTGGAAATCCAGATTTTTAACTCATCCAACTCCGTATTCACACCCTGGCTCCCAGCAGGTTCTGCAGAGCAGCTCAGTCCCTCTGCCACTGCAGGAGCACCAGGCTCAGCCACAGCCATGGCTTTCCACTGCTGCATTTCCTCAGGAGGGATTAAGAACGAGTCACAATACAGTCTGCCTGGATTACCCACAAACACGTTTTTAGCAAGGTAGTTACGTTCAACTTGATTTCTCTAAAGAGAGATTGAGCTGCTTGCTCAAAATGTTTGTCTGTTCACACCCACCAAGTGAACCCACCAGTTCGGGTGTTACAAACATCTAAGATCTTGAATCTAATACCTAAAATAATCTGCTCAATTCAAGCAGAATTCAGAATAGTTTGAGACTGGTGTTTCTCCATTGCTCACACAAACTGAAAATGGCAAAATCCAAATATATCTGCAAGCTTTAGGGGGTCTTTTCCCCCTCTATTTTTTGCAGTTTATTTTACTGGGGCTTTTTTAAAGCTCACGTTTCACTTATCTGTAATAGTTAACTTATATTGTTAAACATTTAATTCTCAAGTACATTCTTTTTCTTTTCCCCCTCAGGGAAAGTTTGGCATATTATTGGTACATGCTTAAAGTTGAGATAGATTCTGCAGAGAGCAGCTGCTCCTCTGTCAGGTGAATTGTAATAACGAATATTTGCCCTCCAAGGTAAAGCTGGTCAGGATGTTTCACTTCCCAAGAAATCCATCTCCAAGACCAAACGTCCTTCAGTAGAAGTCCAATACCTCCAAAAGATAGAAGGGAGCAGATCTGAGCTTATTAGATACTTGCCAATAAAAGGGAAATGCACCTGATGCAGTTGACAGCAGGGAAAAAGGATGACTATAATATTGCTCACTTCCCAGCAGCAATCCAGTTAGGCAGGGAACAGAAATATTGGGATGAGCAGCAAGGCCACACACTCAGCTGGCCTTCAACCAACTCCCAGTTTTCCTTTTGAGCGCAGTTTTTCAGATTTCAGGCACATAATTACCACATGGTACATGGAAGCTCCCTCTGTAACCCACACAAATATGCTTTTTGTGCATATACTTCCCTTAAATAATCCCCCACAGTGCCTGTATAAAGAAGCTGTACCTTGTGTTGCCATTTGTCAGAATAAGGAACTAACAAACCTACACACAAAAGAAGATTTTTTAAGGTCATTATTATTGTGGAGTTCTTTGGCAGTTGCTTTTCACAACCATTTCACCTTGTGTCTTGAGCTACTGGAGGTTTTCTATTCTCGCCTCCATAAAGGCTCAAACCAAATTTTTTTCCTGTAATTTGGTGTAGAACTTCCTCCTGTTTATCCAGTCTCAATCTCTCCAGCACCCTTCTCACTCTTTCCAAGAGTTCTATTAGTTTAACAGGATTTAAAATCCCCCCCAAAACAACATCAATCATTCGAGAACACTAATTTATAAGCAAAATTCACATAGAAATATTGAAGAGAAAAATAAAATACTCAGAAACAGCATATTTCCTGCTGTTAATTTAAATAATTTAAAAATATAGATGTTTATAAACTTTATAACTGTTTTTAAACTATTTGTTATAAACTAGTAGATTATAAAGGGTGCATATTACTAATAAAATTCATATCTGAGTCTTTCACTTTCAGGAGGCTGTATCAATAAAAGCAGGGGTGCACAGATTGGGGTTGCTGAGATACTCAGCACATTGCTCTGATATTTACTGGAGGTAAAGAAAATGCACCAACCCAGAAAACAGGAAAATAATCAAAAAAATGATATTTTATATTTAATTCCACTCATTTAGCTCTTATTTTTAAAGGCATTTCAAGCTTAAAAGACTTGAATGATTCAGCTTTCATCTTTCAGCAACGACATTCCTTATTTTTGGTTTGGTTTTTTTTTTCCATTGATAAGAAGATTTTACTACAGAGGAACATGAGCTTTTCTGAATGAGTTACACAGCGACAGAATTTAGAGCTGATGCTTAGGAAAGGAAAAATGACAAATATTTCATTAAACTTCATTACATTTTTGCCTTTCGTTCTTTCGCTGTCAGAAACCCACATTTGGAATTGTACAGCCAACGCTTTCTTAATTATGATCTCGCTCAAACTCAATTGAATTTCTCTCTGTCTCCATTTCTTCCTTTTCCTCCTGCTGCTGCTAATTAAGATAAATACATCAGAAGTGTTATTGCTGAAGGGAAAGCTGGAGCAAGTGTCATTGGCCCCCGTGATATTTCCCATTTTGCCATGAGCTGTCACCAGTGATTTAGGACCAAGTGCCAAGGATTATATTAATCTTGATAAAATTAGCAAATGCTCTGTGATGTTGACATCCCTTGGTGCTAAATGACATTCCCCTGGCTGGACCATTACCACTGAGAAGAAAAATACTCTTTCTTCCTCAGAGGATGGCAAATGAGGGCATTAGGTGAAGACTTTTTTTTTCCCCTACAAGTATGAAGGACAAATTCAAGTGTTACTTGCTCTAAACATTTAGCCTTTAATTTCAGCATCACTGGTGAAAATCTGTGACACGCTCTTAAAGGATATGAAAAAGCTCATCTGAGGCCAAGGGATGAAGGAGAAAAAGAGTTGTATTATATTTCTGCTTGATAAAGGGAACTGTTACACAAGGAAATACTGTGCAAGAAAGATTATAGGCAACGTACAAGAAATAAAAACTTCTTTTTTCCTTTAAAATCACAGTGCGTAACTCTACCTGCAAACAGATGTATGGACATTTCCACCTATTGCAGATCTTTCTGGGCAAAGGATTTTCCTGAAACATTCCTGGCCTGGCTCTGGGCAGCAGCCATAGACAAAAATCACCTCCAAAAATCACCTCAGTGGGTTTGGTGGCTGGTGACTGTGCCAGGTTGACCAGGGCTGTCCTGTGGTTTCCTATCTTTGTTCACAACTTGACTCAAGGCATCTGTAGGGGTCTTTTTCAGCCTGAGGGATAAAGAGCTTCTTCTAATTCTCCGTGTACAACCTTACCCAGCCCAGGACATGTATCAAATAAACCAGAGCTTTGTTGTGCTCAGGTTAAAAGCTTCATTAGCAAGCTATTAAAATCTGTTCTCTTTGCAGCCATGGGCAGCCAGGAGGTCGACATGTGAGATTTGTTCATCTGCATGACTATCCACACTCATTTATGTGCTCATCCACACGTCCTTCACGGAGATTTCTACTCCTATCTTGGGCTTATTCGTGACTTTACACATGACCAGAGCCACCACTCACAGGACCAAAGACTCCACTGTTTGCACAAGGTGCTAAAAAACATATCACACACTTCCAAAATTCCTAAGCCGTTTAAGGTGGCTCATATATGACCTGACAGCTGAATTAAGCTCCAATGAGCAGCAGATCTTTATTCTCACTGAATAAATATGCTGTTATCCTGGGAGCACTAGTGCTCTGTCCTTAGAAGAACCTCATACCTGCTCCAGAGCTCCAGCCTGGCACTGTGGCCATTGGCAGGATCAGGGTTTGCCTTTGCTGTGCTGATGCATCTTAATACTGATGTGACCCTCAGTAGATTCTGGAGTTTATGGATTTGCTGCCACCGCAATTTAAAAGTAGACAGTTCTCAGCAAGGTTGAATTAACATGTGTCAGCACAGATTTACACAAGGACAGCTGATAACTTCCTGGCAGGAAGGGAGGAGAAAGTAATTTTTAAATGAATGCCTGGAAGTTGTGAGGAAAATGCAGAATTAAAGGAGAGGTGAATGATTTTCTCATTCTCAGAAACCTTTTCAAAAGGAATATATTTTTACATCTCTGATTTTCATCAGTCAGCTATCAGGAGGGATTCTGTTGGTTATTATCCTGCCACTACAGCCCTCCATAAAAGGCAAAAAGCCTGTTCCTCCAGATACAGGGTCCACTACTTAACTGTCACCTGCATAAATTGTTTTAGGTTTCACATTTTTAGAAAACAGTGTCAAATTAATCTGCATTCTAACATCAAACAGGTTTCTTTAAAAAAATATCTACAGGTAAGAACACATAATCTATCATAAAAATTCAAAATGCTGTAGTACTTGTAAAAATACTGCATTTATTAGGAGCCCAAATGAATGGATTTTCAAAATTCTCGTTGGGTCTTCAGACATATAAACATACATAAAATAATTGCTATATAAAGGCTACAGAATGTGACCATGAAAAAGCAGATTCATCATGTTTAGTGCGAAGTATCAGACATGATGCCATACTCTCACTGGAATTGTTGAATAAGGCTACATATGGTATATGAAATTGTTTGACAACTAAGAAGCCCCATGACCTAGCCTACAAAGTTTATGTACTCTATTGACTAGCTGTTCCCTAGTTTGATTTTCACTTTAAAAATAGTTAATGTGAAATAAAATATCTCTCACCCTATTTAAGGCTCGCTGCTATGATTGATTAAGGACACTACATTTTCTTCCTGAGTACATTAAAGCCAGTGACGATAATTCTTTCCAGCAATGCTGCCTTAACTCAAAGAACTGATTTTTCAAAGCCTTGCATTAGCATAGAAGAGAAATCTGTTAAAAAACCAAGCCAACAAGCATTCAGGGACATCCACATACAGATGCAAATGTGCACAACAGTATTTAAACTCAGAAGTAAACTTATGGATGGCTTAATATATATGCAGAAGTATTTGAAAATATAATTATCCTATTGTCACACTTCTTATTTTCAGTGGAAAAATGTGTGCATGCAGCTTTCATAATCCCTGGTCAAATATGAATGAATGGATCATGTAAGATTTAGATTTTGAGAGCCAGGTGCTGCTGGAATAGACTCTCTGCCTAAGAAGAATATTCTCCACGGAAAAGAAAAAGTGGTCTAAAAGACCTTATCAGTGAGTGAGGGGTTGTAGGAGCTGTTTGTCCATAAAGAGTCTCTCCACTAAATCCCATAGGATGATGATTGATAGGATCTCCATCCATTGGATGTGGCCACTCACCACTACAATAAGATTCAGTGGATAAATTGTCTCCAGAATTATGGTGACATTTTTAAAGGATTTAACCTCTGGGCAGGACTTTTAATGTTTGCTGAGATGCTTTTCCGCAGAGCCAAATACACTCTAGAAAGTGTCCTAAGCTTTCTCAGCAGAGAACTTTAGGAATTGCAGCTGTCTTTAGAGAAAGCTACTA
The DNA here is from genome assembly GCF_003945725.1 of Corapipo altera. Lineage (NCBI taxonomy): Eukaryota > Metazoa > Chordata > Aves > Passeriformes > Pipridae > Corapipo > Corapipo altera. The sequence goes on from NW_020884913.1 coordinate 4,374,127, forward strand.
CATATTTGTCTTCCCTTCGAACTGCTGATGTTACTTGTTTGCTTGAATCCCAGATTATTCCTGCTCCAGTGGAGAGAATAGAAGAGGCAGTTATGGGCCAAGTCCCTTTTTACCAAGGTTAATGCCAGCACAGCAACAGGCTTTTGGAGGAAATGCTCACAAATGTTTGCAGCCCTGGGCAGCCTCCTGCACTCTCAGAGCTGTGAGAGCAGCTACCCACTGTCAGAGAAAACTGTGGGCACAGATGGGTAGGAATAATTGTCAGTTTTCTCCTAGAGAATTATCAAAAATGTATTTCAGTATAAGAATTTCTTCCTTGTTCTTGCAAAGGAATTAGAGGTGGCTACAGGTTTCTTATCAGGAAATTGTTTCAATAACCCAGCAAAATCTTTGCAATAAATAGCACATTTTTATGGAAAGGACGACGGATTCTGAAGCAGGATGAGGGAGTACAACAGGAAACATTTGCCAGCACAGGAAGTTTCCCTAATGTCTGCAAGTGAGACTGTGTGTCAACTTATGTCACTTGAGAGGATTTTAAAGATATTTAAAATGTGCTTAACTCTTGCTGTCAACATAGCAAGAGCTAAATGCCTTTAAAGATTATGCTATTTCTTCTGAACTACAATTTCTCTTGTCAGTCCAGTCCTGAACAAGACATTCCATCAATCATTCTACCCGAAGGAGACTCTAAGTGAATTTGAAGACACTACTAAGATAAAAGACTCTCATGTTTCATTCATAACATTAATATTTATACTAAAGCTCTCCTTGTAACCATAAAAAGTAATTAAAGCAACTAAAAGCTATTAGAAAATTCAGTTTATAGGAGAAAGTTTGTCAACTTCTATTATGTGTTTTATTTGTGCAAGACTTCAGCTGTCATGGAGCAACTCAGCTCACACGGCTGTGCTTGAGGTGCAAAAGTGTACAAGCTTCCAGTCCTGCTCCAGAGGGTCCATGTCCACATGGAAACACAAGTAGAAGGAAATAGGACATCTCCTGCAGAGGCAGGGATGTGCATCATCTTTACTCCCTCATTAGGCTGCTCTAACCTGGCTAATTCTCCAGCTTTCTCAACACCAGTCATTCCTAATTCTCCTAATTCCAGGCAGCAGCAGTTTGGTGAGGCAGCTCATTCCCCCGTTACTCCACAGCCTCTGCTGCTGCCTCTGAGCAGCACAAAACTCACCAGCACAATCAATATTATCGATTGCTTACTCAGGGGGGGCATCAACAGTCACTCCCAATGAGGCCAAATCCACCTCACGGCAGCAGCTCCGAGCCCAGCTTGTTCCCAACACAGCAAGTGTAATTGTGATGCCTTGGGGCACTGAGCTGCTGGATTGAAATTCTTCTGGCCAGCAGCAAAACCAGAACATGCTGTAACACAGGCACTCCCTGCCATTACAGCAACAAATAAGAGAATTCTGATGATGCTGAAACACTGATGAGCTGATCATTACTGTCAAGGGCAACTTGCTTCTCTTATAGATTAGGAACAGAGAAATCACCTTGTGCATCTGCCTAGTCTGGATCCATTAAGGGCAGCAGCATGAAAAATCTTTCACGCAGGTTTTGGATCATCCAGCTGCCATCAAGAACCTAGAAATATTTCAAAAGTTCTAAACCAAAGTCCAAACCCAAACTTTGCAAAGCCGAGTGGGCTTGAACACGGAAATCTGGACTGATCCAGTGTAAGGAGGAACATGAAGAGTTGGGGAGAAAGAATCACTGAGACCAGAAGCACAATTCAACTACAGCTTCCAATGTCAGACTGTGCAGTCATGTTTTTCTAAATTCCAATTTTCACAGGTAGGAAAGGGGGAAATTTACTAAGATTCTTCATTTCCTTTTCATTCATAAAAATAGCAAATCTCTTGCTGACTACTTTGCTCTGTGTTTGATGCTGCATTGACAAGGTGCAGTGAAAGAGGGTAAGTAAACAGAATAAATGGAAGGAAAATTAGTTTCAAGCCCCTACAAAGAATTACTATGTGACCTTTATGATCATCACAACATATTTGTGCTTTCAATGCCAGATTTTCCTCTGCTGACCAGTGCCATCTTTTCCCTTTACAAACATCATCTCCCAGAGCTGCTCAACTGAAGCTCACAACAAAGCAGTACAGCTGGATAAAGCCTGGCAGCTTTTTTTTTAATACTGGCTTTGCTCTGCAAAGATTAGCTGAGCCCAAAACTCCGTGCAAGGCCCACTAGGCACAAGCTCCACAGACCTGAAATGATCTGTAAAGTTCAAGAAATGTCACATGAAGTGACAGAACTGATTTTCACAAGGCAGTGTTTAAAAGTTGCTTCAAACAACAGGAAAACTGAAGGAGAAAAAGACAATGACCACAAAGGAGTTGCTGGTGAAACATCTGCCTGTCTCCTGCAGGACTTTACCCTCCTTGGTTTGGAATACCCAAAGATTTTTTTATTAATTGTATAAACATACTATAAATTTGAGCATATTCTCCAGTATCTACCTTTCAAGAAATCTTTCTGCAGCATTTGGGAACTGTTGTAAACAGAATTACTGGAGCAAAGTGCAAGGTAAAGTACTTTATAATTGTCCTAGGGTGTCAACAAGCACTAATGGAAGATTCTGAGATATGTGTGTCTAGAGAGAAAGGGACTCCTCAAAAACCTCATCAGTAGCAGCACAGAAAAAATCAAGTGGAAGTCTATTAATTCTGCACAAAGAAGAAATGTCAGAGCCCAGAGACAGAATGTAATGGGCACCTCTGATACCAAGAACAGACTGAGGACCTGAACTGCAAAGTGCAGAACTTCATGCCCAGCCACGGCCAGGACAAAATAACCCCATGCAGTGGTTGTATCTTCCTTACCTGCAAGACAACAACTCCTGAACATCTTGAGAACTTTAATTACTCAAATTCCCTGCTCAGTGAAGCACAGTAGAGCAGCCTGAATCCACTTGTGAAGTCATCTCTATACCAGTCACCCTCAAAGAACACTGAAGCTGCTTCTGCCTTGGCTCCAAGAAGGGCTCTATCTCACTTTAGTTCTTAATGACTTCTCCTTTTGGAACATTGTGCACAATTTAAAAAGCCCGTGGTGCTTCTATTTACCCCCTGTGACTGTGCACAATTGTGACTGAGCTCTGCCATGACTGCAGAAATGTAACACTTCAATCAGGTTTCCAGTATGAACAATTTTACTTCCACAATTAACATTTTTCTCCCTAGAAAATGGAAAATATTTGCACTGTGTTCTTTGCCTCTTTGTAGGATTTTTTTCCCTACTAAACCAATTTGCTGTAACACGTACAGGAAAACAAGATTTTTTTCTTTCTTTAAATAAAATTAAGAAAATTTAATCTCTTTCATTTACCGTATTGAAAAAAAAAATCAGAAAACACTATTTATTAAGCAATAATCCTAAACATTTTCCTGAGCATAAACAATGAATTTTGCTTATTTTTCAATCAATAGATTCAAAAATCAAAGTTCTCAATTCTAGTCAAATAGACTGGTTATTTCACCAAAGAGCAAAATGAAATATTGAACTGCTTTGATTAATAAGATTAGGCTTTGTCATAAAATCAAATCTGTATTCCACAGGTAATCCAGTCATTTCAAAATTCAAATCAATATGAAAAGTCTGAACTGGAATGAAGACATCATCTGAACAGTTTCTTGGTTAATCTTAAAAAGCACAAAATGAAAGAAAGAAATCCTGAAGGCATTACTTTAACTTTGCTAAAAAATCAACTCAGGCTTTCTGAAAACATTTTGTATTTGATGAAATTGCTATTTGTGATGAAAAACAGTTGTTGAAATCTCAAGCCAGCTTCAACAAAGATGTTTTCAAATATGCTCTCCATATTAAGCTCATTACTTTGATTTTATAAAATGTCAGACAGTAAAATTTAGCACAGATAATTATTTAAATTAGAAAGCCTGTAAAATCTAAATTGACAAGCCATCTTGAAGTTGGAAGAATATTTTCAGCTCATTCTTTTGAATACCATCCTCTTTGCCACTCAGTTTAATGTAACTATCAAGCAATTAACAAACCAATCGGGTTATTCTGAAATTTTCATTCATTCTTCCAGATCTCCACTGAAATGTTCAGTTCATTTACTTCACAGATTACCATTCAAAAGCCATTAAATTTACCAGAGAAAAGACCAAGCCTTATATGGAAAATACCATTAAAGTTCAATTAAATGCCACTGTTTACTCTATTTTAGCAGCAGTAATTAATATTTGTAACTAGCTTGAAGGGTTTCATAAAATTACTGATTTCTAGTATTTTAAGAGTGATTGCAACACATCCATCAAGATATCACACGTGGTCAGTGGGTCCAGGATCATAATGGGGCAATGACAATTTTAGTGTCCTTCCCAGTCCCATAAATCTTGACAAACATCCAGTTCTTCACCCATAAATCCAGACAACAACCCTGTGTTCTGTCCTTAGCAGGGGTTCCAGTCCGTGCTCTGCTCCCAGTCATGGAATCATCAGTTTATGCCACTGGAATGAAGAAAATGAACACCAAATTATCTCCTACACTACCTCCTTAGATTGGAAAAAATGTAAGAGCCCTAAGTACACAATTATTGGTTAATGAGAGGTGCTTGTACTTTAGGCACAGAGATCCCAAAAAACCAGTCAATACTCAAGACAGAAAGTCTTGGAGAAGATAAGGAGCTGTGACATGCATTGCTCTTATAGATAAAGCAAGAGATAGTTAAAACACACATTGATTTGGCCCTCTCACCTTTCCCTATTTAAAATGTGATAGAACACAACTTCCTTTATCAGAAAATTATAGTGTAAGAGATGTTGCCATCCAACAGCTTCCAGCAGATGATACCTCAGTGGGAATTTTAGAGGGAACGAGACTCAGAGGATCAATGATACTTTCCAAGAAATAATTCTAAATGTGCTTCCCATACATATGCACAGAGGACAGACTCCTCACTGTGAAAATGCAATTGTGAATACACCCAGAACATCTCTGAGGAAAATAACTCCTTCCCTGCTAAACATTAGGCACTTAAATAAATGCAACTTGCTGTACAGAGAAGCTGAGAACCTTCTGAAAAATACCTGTGGAGCAAATGAAAAACCAAAACATCATTTATGTGAGGTTTGTGAGATCTGGCATCAGGCTTGATGGGTTTTTTTTCTTCCTTATTCTTTCATTCTTAAATATTAACAAGTATGAACAAGGAAAAGTACCTGAAAAAGAAAAAACCTGCCCATTTCCTACAATGAGGCAGCAAGGATGCTTTCTTATTTGTTATTAAAACACAACAGCAATGCAGTTTTTACTCCATCTCTATTAGGACAGAGAGTGAGAGAAGTCCCCTGAGGAATACTGACTGGAGAAGAAAAAAGTGTAAGATTTTAAAATCTTGACAGTGGTGTTGAATCAAAACCACTTTTTAAAAATTCATTTTTTTTTTTTTTTTTTTTTTTTTTTATTTTGTTTTTGTTTTGGTTTGGTTTTAGGTTTTTTGCCTTCCAAATTTCTTTACAAAATCCCAAGCATATTGTTACACTCTCAGCTTATGGCACGGTGTGGTTTTACCTTTGAGGCACAGGTTGTCATTGCTTCAGGAAAAGAACAGAGTCTAATTTTCAGAAGAAGTGAACACACAGAATTTCTGCTGAAGTCAAGTATAGCTGTGGGCACTCCAGATCTCTTGAAACAAAAAGTATCATGCTCAGCCACTGTTCAGAGTGTTTTGCCTATTGATGCATAAACAAAAAAGCAAAAGGCTTATTCCCATAGGATGGACTAGTTTTCTTTTTAATACAAGAGATAATGTTCAGGTTTTAATTATTTTATGCAAAGAATAGATATTTTGCCAGATACCAAAGAAAAGTCAAAATTCATTCAAGCACAGTTTCTCAGGTACCCTTGCAGCATCAGGTACTATTTCAGCAATGTCTTTAATAATTCCAGGTGTGTTTCATGTTAATTGGAAGAGAAGTAGAGTGTGAGTGCTACATTTTTATGATCATTAATCTTCAGTAAGATGCTTCAAGTGCTGGAGCACATCTCCTATGAAGACAGGCTGGGAGGCTGGGGGTGTTCAGCCTGGAGAGGAAAAGGCTCCAGGGAGATCTTAGAGTCCCTTCCAGTGTCTAAATGGGCTCCAAGAGAGCTGGAGAGGGAAGTGGGACAAGGGCCTGGAGGGACATGACAAGGGGGAATGGCTTCAAACTGAGAGAGGGCAGGGTTAGATGGGATATTGGGAAGAAATTCTTCCTCGTGAGGCCCTGGCACAGGTTGCCCAGAGAAGCTGTGGCTGCCCCATCCCTGGAAGTGTCCAAGGTGAGGTTGGAGCAACCCAGGAGAGTGGAAGGTGTCCCTGCCCACGGCAGGGGGTAGAATGAGATGATTTTTAAGGTCCCTTCTAACCCAGCTCAAACCATCCTATGATGTGTTCCTGCAAGGTTGAATAAAAGAGAAGATTTGGATTTTATGACACATTTTACAGATATTTTCTGAAGGATATGGGTCAGTAAATATTAGCAATTAATATGGAGTGGGTGTGAAATGCAAGTGGGAAATCAAAATATTCAAAACAGAGAAGTGCAAGTCAGTACTTGTTTTATTTCACAGAATTCCTGGTTGGATTGCTGAAGTTCATTGTATTTTCACTTTCCATCTTTACCCAATTTTTCTTTTATCCCCAGAATTCCACAATCTCACTATTAGAAACTCATGGAACTTGTTTATTTCCTTTTCTCCTTTTGTCATTAATGTGGGTGAGGACTTTCTGCCCACAGAATTGAAGGTGTCATCCTCTGCTGATTGCTTGGCTTCTGTAACCATTACAGTGTCCCCTGGCAACCTGTCACATGGCTAGGGTGTGAAAAAGGATGTCGTACACAGAAAGATTAAACTCCTCTGCAAGGAGCAAGGAAAATGAGCAAAAACGGTACTTAGACAGAAATGCTTGTAAAGGAAACCCTGAATTTTATAGCCAGAAGTTAACTCACATAATATGGAGAAATGGGAACTGTCACCTCAGTATATTTTCTTCCATTACTCCGTTTGCCTTCATAATGGGAGGCTTTTTTTGCAACATGACCTTCAGATACCTCTTCTCCACGGTGTCAGCTTTTCTCCCTGCATGCTGATAAACTTGGGGAGCTGAGGCTAATAACTGAGCTCCCCCTGAAAGGTGCCACAGCAATAAGAAAGGTCAGGTCCTAATTGGGATGTGTTTGAATAAGGACAGAACGTGCAGCACACGAACCTCACCAAGGCTGGTGGGAGCTCAGTGCACACAGAGAACGAGTCTGAGGGGCATGGAAAGCCTCCTCCATGCTATCCCTGGAAATCTCTTCCTTCCAATCCCCCTACAGTCATTAGCTGGTGCTGTGTGTGTGTACACACAAAGAGCAATTTACTGGAACCTTGGAAACACAAACATCTGTGTTTCAATCTGATCAAGTGAGCTCTGCGTCCTGATAAAATCTTGCTTGGGGCAGCTCTGATTTACAACCATTAATAATGATTGCAGTGATTTCTATAGTTCAGCATTTGGCAAGAGATGAGGGAACAAACACCCCTCACTGCACTGTGCATAGGGGAAGGGATGTCTTGCAGCTGCCAGCATCCATCTCCCTTATGCCTTGAATTATATCCTGCTCTAAAGGCACAAATGCTTTCAAGCAATGGTGCAGACAGCAGCTAATGCAAAACATTAGCAAGGATGTAGTTTTATCTTGCCATTCTCTGTGAAGACTTGCAGAACTTCATTTTCAAAGGGGCTGAGACAGTAATCAACTCACGTCCATTTACACTGCCCAGTTATGAACACTTCCATTGTGCCTTATTGAGATAGAGGATAATTTAGCAGACTCCAGATCACTGGTTCAGAGGTCTGTTATTTAGTGCTAGTACTCAAAAATACATTTGTGTTGAACATTTCTGTTGGATCTGAAAAGTCTAAGAGCGTGGTCCTGCTGGCAAGAGCCTTGGAGGATTTAAATTGATTTTTCAGATATATGTACCTTCTCAGCTAATTTATACTTTTCTGCCTGGTTTGCTTAAGGGCTTTAATTCAGTGACTGTGCAGTATGTACTCCAAAGTGTGCTGTTTGAAGCTGTACAACTGCATCATGTTGAGGAGACGATATTGTCTCCAGCTCCCCGCTCTGCTGGGAGCTGTTCTACACTGTAAGTACCAGGAGCTCTCTCCACTTTGCTTCTGGGCTCTTCAGTACATTAAGCCCACCTGCCAGGTATTGCAGAAGGGCCAAGGAGTCACAGGGATTAATTGGATAAGCCATATGAAGTTAGAGCTTGCCTAGACAACTGCCAACTCCTGCCCCCAGTCATATTCCCCCCTTCCTGTCCTGCTTTTCCCCGAAGCCCTGAGCATCCTGACTGTAAATCGTGGTCATTACCTCAGCTGTTTTGCTTCTCTGTGTCAACTCAGGCTTTCTAATCTAGTTGAAAGAGCCAAGCTAATCTCCCAGTGTGGTGCAGGGCTATTCCCACACATGGATGATTCAATTTTTGGAGCTCGAGGTCCTAGATACTGAACAGCATTTTCTTTTCAAGTTCAACTCTTTAGACTGGCTGTGTCCTGTCAGCTTCAGAAAGCACACCCTCATGTTATACCATGGTTGGTCACCCGCTGGCCTCAATGTTTGCCATTCAGGAAAAAAACCCCAACCAAACAAACCAACAATTGTCTTATAATGGCACAGGAGCTCCTGGAGGTAAATGTCAGCATTTCCATTAACAACCCAGAGAAGCACTGATGTGAAATTAGCTCATTTTGGTCACAGCAGCAGCTGGTATCCCTCACCCTCCAGCACCAGCGCTCTCAGCAGTTGCACAATGGACTCAATGGATTGAAGGATTTACCTTTAACTCCCCAGCCAGAGCAGGGCTCCAGGCAGCCCAGGCCCTGCTGTGTTCTGTCCAGTTTGGTAGAAGGCCTTCGGGATCCAGAAATAGCACAGCAAGCTGTTCGACAAGTCCTGACTTTGCACTTCAAATATTATCAATATTTGGCAGCAAACTTCATTTAATTAACAATCTCTTACTTTAAAAGTAGATATATTCTTTTAATGAAACAACAGTCTCCCTGCTTTGAAGAATTCAGAGCAAGATGAAGCTGGGACCTGATGATAATTCCAAGCAGCCTCATTGCACCTTCTTGGCAAAGCTGTTCAAAAGCCCCGTTTCATTCCCCACTCTGATCAGTGGATCTGATGCTGCTTTCAAGCTATAAGACACATTTTGCTTTTTGATGATGCAATGAAGAAGCTGATGTAAATAAGTAAAAGGTGATGTCTTTAGAAACCAAACTTTTAGGGAAGGAGGAACTCCAAGATCACTTCGTAGCAAGCTGGAAAGTCTCTAAACTATATCACAGCACACTTTCATAATGCAATCTAAGACATATATTAAGTGCCAGAGATTTAGATTCCAAGGTTCAAAAAAACTATGCAATTAGAATTGTTAACATGTTTGTAAGAGATTATGCAGCAATGTTGCTGTGTCCTTTGCTCTCATTTAAGGTGTCATTAAGACATAGAAAATTCTTCCTCAGTCTATCCATCAGCACCGTTAACTCCAGCTGGCAGGAGCCTTGGAAGAGATGGTGAGATAGCTCTGAGCTACTGGAAAATCCCAAGGACACACAAACAAAACCAACAAACCACCAAAACACAAATGTCAAACAATAGCTACCATAAGAGAAGTAAAACAAGTCTGGGTTTAAGAACTCTGGCTCTCAGGGACACTCACTCTGCTCTTCCAGCTTTCCATATGGATGAAAATTCATTAGAGTCTAATCTTTCTAGGAAACTAAATTATCACAGGTTTCTGTCATAATCAATGTGGCAGATGGCTTGATTTTCCTAGAGAGATGACAGCATTAGAAACATTTTGAGAGTCATATATTCACACATGAAGCTGTAGCATTCTTTATCTAAAGAAGTTTACATTTCCTTTACAAGCTGCTAATAGCTTCTCATAAAATCAAGGAAATTAATTAATAGCAAATGATCTCCAAAGGTAAATTACCTAAAGTAATTGTAATTCCACTTTGAGCCACATTAAATCCTCCATCTCGGTATTGATTTCTCTCAGGCTCCATTTACAGAGTTTATGTTTAAAAAATAAGAAAGAATGATTGGTAATGAATTGGCACCACGTTGAAGCAGCTTAAATTCTTAGCACAGCCCACAAAATTTTTCCATACATCTTAAATATAGTTATTCCAAGAGAATCGTAAGAGGTGTTTTCTTACCCACCCTCTGGAATAAACAAGTTTAAAAGGAAGCTGAGTTAAACTTTAGTAGGAGGTCTCAGAGCTCAGCTCTGCTGCCCAAGTTGTTGGAGAAAACACAGAGTAAAACACTGTTCCTCAAGATATTCTGTGTGGAGAAAGCTGGTGCAGTTTTGAATTGAGGGTTTTTCGTATCTGAATCCTGACACTAGAAGAGGACACAGACCCGGCAACTCCAAATCCCAATGCCCATTCCCAAAAATGCTCCTTTAAATCAAGTGCTGCCTGGACCTGCCTCTCCTTTGCAGCTCCCTGATGCTGCAGTAAATCCACACTGCAAACCACCCTCCAGCCACCTGAGGAGCTCACAGGTACAGCTCTGCCATGGAAAGGCTTGGGTGGGAAGGATTCGGGGGGAGAAGGAGAAAAAAGGGTTAACCAGCATCCTGTCAGCTCAACAAGGAGTTGGAAATAAACCAGTTTTCACCTCCTCAAGTAACAGATTCTCAGAGTTATATTAGTACAGGGATTTGCATAAGCACAATTATATGAGAAGAGAGTTTAATTTTCAGCTTTTGCTAGAAAATTTGCTAATTCACCATACTTTCTTCTCGTGGGTATTTGCTTTATAGTTCAATAATGTCAGGGCACAGGTCAGTCACTAATGCTCTGCAGAACATTTACCATGAGACTGCTAATTAAATTAAACAATTTATGTAATCTCACTTTCCAGTTCTCAACCTGAGCACAAAGGCAAAGCAAAGAGAAAGAAATTAACTTCAAAACAAATGCCTCATAATTAAACTTTAATTTTCATAAACATGAAGAAAGTTAACAGCATTTGCTACCCCAAATTAAGAAGTCAGCCTGTTCCCTTCGTGCACATATGCACATCAACCATTAAATTTTAATGTTAATACAGTGCCAGCAGTTCTCATACGCAAGGACTCTAATCCTCACTCCAAGAATCACCTGTTCCAACATGATACCCTTTACCACCATTCAGTAAAGTTTGTGCACCCTTTACACTCAAGGAAAGGAGGGAAGAAGAAAATAAAATTTAACATGGTTCAGTTGAGCAGAGATAAAACACCATTATTTTCAGGCATTAATTCAAATTAGAGCCAGTCTGCACCAACCACACTGATTTGCATTTCTTGCTTTCTGCACACAGTTTTGTAAGCAGAGATTGTTACTTGTAGAAAAGCTACTGAGTGACAAAAATAGGAAAGCATCTCTGCAAACTACGATATTACAGCGTAAAATTCAGCAGGGTCCCTCAGACTTGGGCATCGAGTCCTGCCTGTGTAAATCTCTGCTGCCAGAGCAGGATATTCTCACAGTCAAACCCCAGCCCTCAGAGCACTGTCCAGCTCCCTACTGCAGGTCCAAGTCTGGAGTATCACCTGCTTCATCAACCAGAGTAAATCCACCAAATGCATTTTTCTAGAAGGACAGTCTTACTAACATGCTCACCCCCTCTAACTTCCCAAATCAATAAAGCAGCCAGAATAAAGCTTTTTGCTGCAGATCCAGACTCGGCTTCCAGGTCGGAGCCACGAACGTGGCACAGAAGTGAAACCACCAAAGAGCAGAGGAGAAGCAGATTTGTGCACAAACATTGTTCTTGTTGAATATGAACAAGTTGCACTTTGACCCAGGCAGACAGGCCAGTTTTCCCAAGTAAGAAAAGCCAGATTTGATTAAGTCATAACTTTTGTTGCCTCCAGTTTCCAAACCTTTGTAAACGTGGACCGACAGCTCCCCAGAGCTTTGAAACCCCCCCGGGAGTTCTATATTGATACAGGTTTGGGACAGTGAAATCTAAAGAGAGTTTTAAAATTTCAACAGGTTTTCTTTTGTGTGGAATTAGGAGGTGAACTGAGAACCACCTTAGTTTTGAACATAGTACAAGTCTCAGAACTGTGAATCGCTGCTGACTACCTGGACATCAGCCTGCTGTGAGACACAGCAAGGATAAGAGCAGTATTAGAGTATTTTTCGTGGTTTAATTATTATTTTTCATTATAAAAGATTAGGAAAATGCCCCCCTTTCCTCCTTCACTAAACAAAAAATAATTTCAAGCCAAAACAGCAGAACAAGTCCTCTAGGAAAAGTCGGAACAAAGGTCAAAATACTTCCAGTATTTAAAGATCTTGAGGTTTTTATGCAAGAATGATAAAACAAGTAAATCCATAAAACCTGAAATGGAATGTACTTATTTCAACGAGTCAAAGTTTTGATTTTTCTTTCCAGTTCAATCCATTCACACCATTCGAAAACAGAAATCTGTGTTGCACCCTTTGGGGATGCCCAGTTATGTATTAGGAAATTATGCTGTAATATTCTCTTCTGCAGGCTCCTGGTGCAGCAGTCAGCCCTTTTGCTACACTTTATCTTTAGCATAACTACAGCCCCAATAGAATTCTGCATGAGTCCTTGTTAAAAAATAGCAGTAATAAATTTTTTCCCCCAAAACACAGGTAGGAATCCAGAGTCAGCTCTTTTAAAATTTATGAAAAGAAGCAGTAATTTAAATGTGAGATGGGAGCAATTTTATTCCCATTTCAACTAATGCTAATGTTCAGATTTTAGTTATTAAAATTAATTTGCTTCAATTATATTAAAATCAGTGGAATTGTGTGCCACTGTATTGATGGATAATAGCAATAAGCACTAAGTATGATGTTTGAAACCTCTACTCACTGTCAGCAGGAAGCATAAATGCAGCCACAAAGCCAAGAACAGAAAATGGAAAAGAAAACTCATCCCTTTCACAGATAAAAGCAGAAGGCTACACACAAAAAGCTGTAATCCAAAAAGTAAACTTTTGTCTCCATTTTAAATAAATCATACTTTAATACTTAGCCCATATTCATGGACTTACTAAAGCCTGGCCAGCCCTCAAAATTCCTCTCCTACAAAGTTCTCTTGTGTTCACCTTAAGACACAGAGTTCATCAAATTCTGCCGTGCACTTCCTTTGCATAAGGCAAAGCCAAAGAGTCTGGTTTCCCCTCTACTGTCGCTGCAAAAAAAGCAGAGATTTCCCAGCAGAAGGTACAGGCAGGGCTGCAGAGCAATGCCTGGTAAAAATGACTTCATCATCTTGGTAATCTTTAAAGGAGCTTTGATTGATCTTATTTACAAAAGGTTCACATGGATCTAGTTTTACTTAAGACTGGAAAGCATGTAATAGGAGCCCATAAAGCTAATGGAGGTAAAATTCTTCAATACTGTGATCAATTATGAGCTGCCCTACATTTATCACGAGTGACTGTTTTTCTTTGAGCTGATTCTAAGCCCTTTATCTTCCAGATTTCCCTCTTTCCTTTTTTTTTTTTTTTTTAATATGTTTATTGAATGTTTAGAAAGCCTTCAATAGAGCACAGAAAAGAAATGAGCTTGTGAAGTATTTGTGCATTCAGGCAAATCCAACTGAAAACTGAACCCCCTCCTCATGGATGCAATGATCCTTCCCAGTTCTGACACTGAAGAGAACAATATTTAGGAAAGACCTGCCACAGACATGATTAGTCCTGAGAAGACACTTCAGTCAGTGACAGCTATAACACATTAGGTACAGACTCTCTGAGGAGGATGATATTATGGAGCAAGTAGTTGTGTCATCTGTAACATCCCACCTTGCTATCAACAAAAATCCACATTACTGTGAGGTAGGAGCAGACCCTTACAGACTTCACTGGGAAAATTATCACATAACTCATTAAAATACTGGTAATTTTGCTGCTGAACATGACTTGGAAGGTTTTACATGACTTGGAAGATCTCAGCTCTACTGAGAGCACAGCCATGGCTCTGTGCACCCTCACAGTCCACCACCCAACCAGACCAAGCAGCAATTTCTCAGCCTCCCAACACTGCAGTTGCAGTCACAGCAGTTCACTGAGCAGCTCTTCGTGGTTGACATTGAATAATGGGAAGAACAAAATGCAGGATTGCTGGATTCAAAGGCAGGAAGTCTCATAATCTACAGCTCAAGAGTCTCTCGAGTTGTAAAGACAGAAAACCAAATGTTGACAGTTCAGTTACCCAATTACTTACACAGCCTTGAAAGAATGCATAGTACTTAAAATACACAGGGTATGGCACCAGTTGGAAAATCTTCACTGGGGGACAATAAAAAAGGAATAAACTCATAGACTGTCTGAATGGATTGAGAACTTGCTGTTGTATGTTTTCATACACTTCTAAGTCAAGACAACCTTTAGACAAGGTAATAGTCTAGAAATTAGGGTTTCAGAGCTTGGCATTCATTAACTGAATTGTGGTATTTTTGTCTAAACCAACCCGTTTTAGGAACAGGTTGTTCCTAAGCAACATTAGTCCCTTAGTCCCTAAAGCTGAGAAAAGATCTCCTGGATTTTAAGTGTCCCCTTTGAAATGATCATTCATTGCACAAAGGTTTTCAGGCATGATAAATTATTCCAGCCTTTAAGTTCACATTTACCTGTGATTTTTGTTGCCCTTTACTTCCTCATGGAAGCCTTAGAAGGGTTCTCTTTAAGGCTGCAGTATTTTATTGTAAACTAAAACAGACCTTTGCTAACATTTTCATTTACTTGTACCGTGAGTTATGGACCCCTTCAAGGATATTGAATGGCCAAATGATGTGAGGTCAAACAGAGTTTGCCAAAAGCTAATGCATCTCATACTAAACTGCATATGAAGCTTAACTGCTATCATTCTTCCACCATACTGCTTTTTTTTATTATTATTTTTTTTTATCTTCTACCTTTGGAGAGGACAAGACAGTCAATAATACTGTGGGGGATTCATCACACAATAGGCAGGACTTTTCCAAGCAAGGAGTTTGCTAATGAAAGTATTGCAGAATGATCTGCACATTTTAATGGACCTTGAACAAAGATTTGAGCTTTCCTTTCTCATTTTTTTTTAAACACCACATGAATTTTTATTAGTATATTACTCCAGTCTTGTTTGGAATACTTAGGGGTCACCTTCTTTGTTGGAGCCTGCATAATGGCAGAGAGGGCAAAGTGGAGTGGAATGAATAAATAAGGAAAGACTACACTTTACCTTTCAAGGACAGGAACTGCAAATAAACTTTTGGGGGTTGTTTGTTTTGGTCTTTTCTCTCCTTCCCAGTTTTTAACTATTTTTTTCTTTAAAGTTGTCAAAACCTCATGCCCTGTTACACATGGCAAACATCTTTCAGACTTTGAGACTAGTGACTAATTTATTTTTTTGTATAATATAATATTTTTCTGTCAACCAGAAGCAGTCCTGATAATTCAAGCTTTAAATTAAGTTTGCCTAAGGGTACCAAAGAAGAGCTAATGACAACTTAGCTACAGATGTCATTAAACATTTAACCTTATCAAATTAAGCAAAGTCCATCCCACATTCTGCAGTCAGCCAGGAGAAAAAAAAAAACCAAGCACACTCCTTGAGGATAAAACCTAACATTTTCCCAAATAATTGGGGGTTTGCAAACAGAAGTTAAGCTTTGCCACTGATAAGAGTGCACAGGTGTGAATTCTGCCCCTTTGCATCTGGAAGGATGATGGAGAAACAGGAGTTAACCTAAAATGCCAAAGTTTGGCTACCACTGATGCAAGGGGAGATCCACAGCTTCCTACAGCTCCTTCAAAGCCTGATGGGATCTCAGGATCAGGGAAAAGGAAGGAGGAAGCACACAAGGAAGTGGTTCAGCTTTTTAAATAATAATCCAGATCACTAACATCCTGGTTGTCTCCATGGCAACCGAGCTGGATTGCTTCTGAATGCAATTGTGAGTTGCCAGTTTTTAACCCTCATGAATAAAAGGGCACTGGAGAAGCCCACTTATGTGGGTTTGAAACCGGTTTTCAGCAAGGAAGTGATTTAGCATACATGCACTTCTACAAAAAAAACCCATACTAAAGTTATTTTTTATTTATTGTTTGAACCAATAAATGCAGAAGTACTCCCAAAACGTTGAAATGAAATATTTTTCTGCAGAACCACCCGCACTGGAATGTGAAAATCCTGGTAAAGATGAGGTTAATTGTAACTTTTCCAAGAATTTTTAGAAAGTCACTTTGCAGTCACCTAAAGAAGAGATAATAATTTCTGAATTACAGCAGACAACAGAAGCAGATAAATGTGTTCCCTCACCCTGGCTATGTTAATATGTTCCCTTGATCATACTGTTGTATCAAAACATAGACTGCCATAAGAGATCAAATTAAAATGCAGAGCCACCACAGACATTAAACAGCATAAAAGCATTTTTAATTGTCATATTTGTTGCAGGGGTGTTAAATCAGAAACCTATCATTCACTTCCACCTGCAAGTGATGGAGCCACAAAAACATACAGAAAAAAAACCCACCAAGACTATAACAGTGTAAACTCTTGAAGCTGAAGAGCACATTTTACTGTTTTTTTTAAATATGTACTGATAGATTTTAATAAGCTCAGGTCAAATGCTGAAAGGTTCTGAGCACATTTGATGACAAATTACTTATCCCTTGACCTACCCAGCTGAGCAGGGCAGTAGATTATCTATGAGATTCTCTAAGGCTTTAAATAAGATTGGAGTTATATTTGACAGAATTCTCACATGAGGGATCCCTCCACTAAAACAAGATCTACTAACTTTGCCATCAAGTTTGTTGCTGCAGTCTGCTCCCTCTCACTTCAGGGACTGATCTAATGCACTCCTAAATATCTGGTGGCAAGGAAAGTGAGACCACTAGAATAACATTTATCGTGAAGAGCAGAGCTCAGACACATCTACAGCAGAATCCAGCCCAAAGTCAGAGTAAATCTATCAACAACATGTCAGTCTTTGCTTTGCTCTGGCCATGAGTCACTTATTGGAAACCTGCTCTGCAGCTGAACATTTTCTCTTTTAGGAGAGAAAAGTAGTCTAGTTTTATCCTTTTAACTGTCAAAAAGAACTAGCATCAAGTTTCTGATTTGTCAGGTTTTTATTTTAGCAATCCATTGAGCATCTCTCTGCCTCGGTTTCATGGAAATAGAGTTGGGGGTTTTTCTGACCCAGGAACACAATCCAGATTCAGAGCTATCTATCTCAACTTGGTCTTGACATTGATGGGAATTACCTGATTTCACTCCATTGGTGTCAACATTTAAAAATCAGGTACAGTAACAGACTCCTGGTTTGCTTCTGCAGTGTAAACCAGACTCAAATAAGAGGCCATTATTTCACATCATAATTTAGGAATTCATAAATCTAAAGGGCCATTATCAGAAACCCCATAGAACAGGATGTGGGCTGTGGTACCTGCCAACGTTGCAGTAATTCTGTCATGATTATTTTATTAAGCACTTATTAGCAGCAGCCAATTTTGGCTCACAGTCACTCCCTTTGGGCAAAAGGGGGAAATATAGAAAAAATGAAAACATGCTATAGGCATCTTGTCAACCTTAACAAACTGTCATTAGCAAAATTGCCTTTTCCTCCTTCAGAGGTGTCAGAATTTATGCTCTATCTAGACACACTACTTGAAAAACACTGCCATCACCACATGGCAGCCTCTCAGTTTATACCAGTCAGAAGCAAAACCTCCTTTGGCCTGTGCTGAGGGATGAGCAGCTGGAAGGGTTTGTGCTACTCTTGCATTTCTTTGCAACTTCACAGGAAGTCAACTAGTATTAAAGGATAAAAATCAAGCCCACTTTATTGTCTCAGATGAATTAGCGGAAAAAAAATCATCTCTTAAAAATAATTGAAGATGCCTCATAGAATTATTTAAGGTTTTGTTTCTTTTCCAATTACAGTTTGATAGATTCACTTGCTGACATCTATGGACAACATCCATTTTCATCAAATACCACCTTAATGTTGACAGAGCCTAATAGAAATTCTCAGTGTCACAAACTACAGAGTACCTACCCTAGGAGTAGAATCACCTTAAAACTGCAACAGAGATGCCCATATAGAACTGCCAGAAAGGGTCACAACTTCTTCTAGGTTGCAACAACACTATCAGCTCACAGCTGCTATAGATTCCTCCATTATTTTTCTGGCAGTTTTGCATATTAATTTATAGAATTGATTGAGCAGAGCACTGGGGTGTTCAAGGGTTTGCTTTGAAAGTGAAATTTCTTCAAAATATTTTAGCAGTACCCTTAACTTTTTAAATTAGATTTTGATGTCCAGAGTTCTTGCTTGTAATATTGATCACTCTGTTAGTTTCTGCTTTGACTTATTCCTACAGATCTCTTAGACCTATAAAATAGTATAATATTTCATCCATATTCCACCCAGCAGCTTCATAATGTCTGCCTTCCAGTCCTGCTCATCAGGAATTACAGAGCTCAGGTAAAAACTCCTGTGAAATGTCATCCCCGATTCTTTATTTGTTTTCAAGTGACTTCTAATTAAACATTGATGTGTGAAAAATGTCAAAACCACCTCTTCACAGATCCCTGAATGCAGTTGTGATTAAATTTTAAATAAATAAATAGTTGTCATTTTAATCAACAGCATAAACTCCTGGGAGTTGAAGCACGAGCACACTCAAAACACAACTCAGGTTGTGCTACAGGTTTCCCCAGGATGCTCCTGCCAGGCTCTTCTGCTGCTCAAGAGTAAATAGATCAAGCAGGAGATCAGCAGCTGAAATGGCCTAAAGTTGTTTGTAGCTTGTTTTCCAGAAACTACAATTTAGTATAAATTTCATGGAATATCTGGCATCTGCATATTTTTGTCAAAATATAAACTGATTACAACTTGAGTCTGCCAGCAGCCTGAAACAACTGAGATATATGTATATATATTTATGATGGATGTGCAAATTTATATAATTTTAAAGCTGTCAAGAGAACACAGATTTAAAGAACTGCATTGTTTGATTCCCAGTAGATAAAGAAAAGAAGGAAGATCAAAACAGGAGTCTTGTGTGCTGTCGCAGGTGGGTGGAGCTTGACAGTGCTCATCAAACCTTCACAGCTAATTGGCACAGAGATAATGAGCAATCCAGGGTGAAGGGGAAGTGGGAGCAGACAGAGCTGCAGGAACAAATATATCTCCCTCTTGAGAGTGTGCCCAGGGCAGTGATAGATGCTCTTGTGCCCAGCTCTCATTTACAGTCCTACACCATCATAATGCAATAATCAGGCAATTTTTCAGATTCAACTCCCCCTGCCCTGCTCTCATTCCACTCATTCTACACAAAACCTTAAACCAAGGAATAATCAAGTCACTCACTTCTGTTTCCTCTATGAAAATATGGTATTGTAGCTTGAATGCAGATATGCCAGAATTTAGTCCAGTGGCATTTTTCTTTAATTCTACAATGCCTTCTAAATTAATACGAAATTCTTGAAAACATGAGCTCTATTCTAAATACATCTATTAGTGCTACCCATATGGATGGCAGAGGTATTAACAGTGGTTGCTGCTGATTGGTTTGCCTATCATGTTCATTTTGTTAACATGCAAAAATAAGTGGTCTTATTAAAGCATGTGTTCGAGTTTCTAACTTCAGTCAGTAAATCAATATAGTGTATTTTCTAGGACTGAGTCTGGGTACTATCATACAACTGATTTTCATGCAATCAAACTAAGTGTAAATAAGCAACTCAAGAAGACTATCAATTAAATACATGAAAAAGACCTTCATTAACTCCAGTTTTGATATTTTTCACTTGGCTAGAATCCTAACAAACAAGGCAGGTGATGAGCAGCACCATGTAAGTAACACAAGTGCCATCCTCACACTGCTACACTCCCCCACTAATAAAGCAAATATACTTGTGGGTTGATCAAAGAAAGGAAACAGTGTTCAAAAGCACAATTTTGATAATCAGAAATTAATTAATGCTTTAGAAAGCATCCCATGAATAATCAAACTCAACTGAGCTGTGTTCCTATGCAATAAGCACAACACTTTACATTTAAAATTACCACTGTCCATTCCAACAGGAACTACTGCAATTA
Organism: Corapipo altera; assembly: GCF_003945725.1. Classification (NCBI taxonomy): domain Eukaryota; kingdom Metazoa; phylum Chordata; class Aves; order Passeriformes; family Pipridae; genus Corapipo; species Corapipo altera. Next base: position 4,394,305 of record NW_020884913.1, read on the forward strand.
AAAAGGTGTTAAGAACAATCATAGTCTGATTCACAATTAAATCCATCTTTATACCACAGTTAAGGATTGTAAATTAAACAGAAGATAACATCCCACCTGTAAAATTTGTAGTACTACTTCTGCCATGATTCATTTAAACCAATGAGCTCATTTAGTACAAGTTGATTAGAAATGCCCTGAATATAATGAGCAGCTACCTTCTGTAGGGAGGACATTGTGCTGTTAGAATGAGAGATGCCAGCGTGCCCCAGGGTCACACACAGCCTCCAACAGCACTGTAACCTATAACAAAATAGTCCAGCAACTTACACATAACAGCAGTTAAAGAGGTTAATAACTATCCTACAGCTGTGCAGAGGACACACAGAGCTGTCATTCTTACTGGGGAAATAAGATGGGGTCAAAATAAACACAAATTACTCAATTTACTGGAGGTCAGACAAGCCAATCTGAATGGTCCTTCTTAGCCTTGGGATCTATAAATTTTCTCGTGCTTAGATTCAGGTTCCTCTGGCCCGTATTCAAGTTTGCTTGGAAATGGGTTTTTACTGTGTCATTGATCACATTGATCAATGCATACAGTGCACAGGATAAGGTCTGAAGCATATTTGTCTGTAAGAATCCACAAGATTGGAGTTTATGTAGCCCAAGATACTGAATCATCTATACCAAGACTGTTTTCTTCAAGGGAACACCAAGTCACTGTCAGAGATTGCAAGGGCAAACTTGCCTCCTTCAATCAAGTACAGCACAGATGCCTTTAGATGCCTAATTTTTACTGGCATTCATTAAAAACCCAGCAAATCAACCACTCTTGGGCCTGGTCTGGGATTGTTTAATGCCATAAAATTGAAAGGATTGAAGCAGACAGCAAGAAAGTGGAACAGCAACCCTGAAGCCAGACCTTGTGTCAACAAAAGAGCCTTATGTGGAAAAGCAAAGGAGCTTAGGGTGCGTTCAGTAAAGTTAGTGCCTTCCCAGAAATATTGCAGGGTTTGCCTGTGGATCCATGATGGATGCAAAACAGGGGAATGAGGAAGACTTTCACTGAAACACAGACAGACAGAAAATCATTATCCTTCTTTTAAGCCTGCTTTATGATTGTCATAGAACGGTGGGGGTGGGAAGGGATCTTAAAGACCATCCAGTTCCAACCTCTCTGCCATGGGCAGGGACACCTTCCACTATCCCAGGTTGCTCAAAGATTCATCCAACCTGGTCTTGAACACTTCCAGGGATGGGGCAGCCACAGCTTCTCTGGGCAACCTGTGCCAGGGCCTCCCCACCCTCACAGGGAAGAATTTCCTCCTAATATCTAATCTAAATCTGTCAGTCTGAAGCCATCCCCCCCCCCTTGTTCTATCACTGCATACCCTGGTAACCTTTTTACCTATGGGGAGTAGCCTAATCTTCAGAGCACACTCATCAGAGCAATCAAAACTCCATTAACATCACCCTGAAAAAGAGACTCTCCCCAGTAAACATCCACTCTAATATAATCACGTTTTAGTGCAAAGAGGGAGGAATGAAAAAGAGAATGCCCATGTTTGATACATTTATGAATTTAAATTTTAAAGAAGCCAGCATAAAAGGCTGTAGCTCCACAAAGAAATTCAGCAGTAGGGAACAAGTTGACGTACAAAACCTTTCATCCCCACATAGCTGGGGGTCATTAATACACAGGCCTCAGGCTAGGCCATTAATTTCCCCAGCTGTCTAAGAGTGAGATGTACAAAATAAGTTTTTCATTACATATTTGAACAGTGTTTGTTCAGAGTTTTGCTAGTAGGGGGTTTTATGTGGGTTTTTTGGTTTGTTCTTGGGTTTCATTTTGGTTTTTATAGCCTACTTTTTTTTTTTTATCTACTGGAATATGTCCTGCATTCCAAGACAGTCACATGTGGGTCTGACAAATAGCACAACTGGATTTAAAATTGCCTCTCATTCAAGAACCTTTAAGAATGACAAATTCTCCAAAAGCATATTCCTTTACAATCTTTGCCCTTATTAATTCTTCAGAAATACCTTCTATATCAGAAGGTTGTCAGATGAGCAAGAAATCAATAGCAGACAGCTCTGCTGTGTGAGTCATTGGACTTTCTACTGCCATCCATTCTGGATTTGCCCCACAAAACCCACACAAATTGGGGACACAGTCATTCCAAATGTAGATGAGCATTTATTGCATCTTGTAGGCCAGGGAGGGCGCAGGACAGCTGAGTACTGGTACTGCTGCCTCTAAGTGCTAGACCACCCATGCCCTGAGAAATATGGCACGGCCCTGACTCATCTCCTTCTGGTCTAGTTGGCTGAACCAGTTCATTATCACAGTTTTATTGGAGTACCTAATAAAATCCCAGCATTTATGAAAGGTACCAGGTATCTGCATTTCCCACTAAATTACATTTTTTGGTCTAAGAAAAGGCAATTTTACAAAACCTAATGATAACATGAACGTAAAGAAATCCTTTACAATTCGATCAAGGAAAAAAAAACGTGTAGGTAACTTTATCAGGCTTTTTTTTTTTTCCATGATTCTCTTTGAGAAAGAAGTTGCAGTGATATTTTGAACATGTTGGCCAATTGAGTGGGTTTGCAAAATAAAGACAGATGGCGATGGATAACCCAAATGTTTCACTGTGGGAAGGCAACCATTTGCTGTGCCTCCAACAGGATTGTCTCTAAGATCCCACTCCACTCAGTTTTCCCACAGCTGACACATCATCCATCCCACCTACTGCCCTACTATGGGATATAGGGTATGAAGAGGTGACCACTCTTCCATCAGCAATGGGAACAGGAGAGAATGGTGTGGGAATTTTATACATACAGCTTTCAGTACAATGTGGTCAAGTCCTACTCGCTTTGAAGCCACAAGTTGGTGTGACACTGAAAGCACCAATTTGAAGACACTGATGGTGTCCTGGGTAATCTCTGATTTTTCCCAAGCATGAGAAGAATTAGGTAAACAGAGACTCAGAACAGTTTAGAAGCCACAGTATCCCTGATTATTCACTCACAAAGTGATGCCAACTGGAACCAGAATAAAGGGAAAGTGTAAAACTACAGCCTATGCCTGTTTAAGACACAGAGGAGTGAAACAAACTTTCCAAGACATCCATCACTCAAAAGGCAGCTCATGTCTCCACTGCCCAGGTAAAGAAACCCCCAGGCAATGCCATTTTGGGAACCCAAATCTTTGTTGCTGTTCTAAAGCAGCCTTTTTAAATGAATGTGTTTTCAAAAATAATGATATTGGGATACCAGTTCACTTATCTGGTTCCTTTCCACTGCAGCATCAAAAAGGTCCCTCTCCAGGGCTGGCTGATGGTATAATTCACATAAAGCTTTGGAGTGGACGGTTCTTCCCGTCCTTCTTTCCTTTTAAACAGACAGACCAAAAGACAGGGAAAAGCTCCCAGTCTCTAAAGCCACATTTTATTACAAAACACAAAAATAATAAAGTAGAAGATAAGTCCTGAAATACAAACAAGTCCCAGGTCTGCTGAGGGAGACAAAATAAATAAAAGGCTCAGAAACAGCCCCTTTCAACAACATCAGGAAGGATGACTGGAGTTCTTTGAGCATAGTTCTGCAAATTTCCTGCTGTATCATGGCTCTTCCCATGTTCAGGCAATGCTTTATTTTTCAAATGCAATTAATCCCTCCCCTGCTTTCCACAGCCATAATAGGTCACACTCAGGCATGTTAAAATTCTTCCCTGTAACACTGAATCATTCGCTTATATGCTTTAAAATATTGTGGTCATCTAAAAGTTTTCAGTCCCAGCTATGGACAAACCACACTGAACATTCATCCCTGTGTCCCTGTGCTTTGCCACCTCCAAGTTACAGCCACCAACTCCTGGAGAGTCCAGGGAAGCTCAGGGAAGGTGGTTCTGCTGCCCTGCAAGCCAGGGGTCTGTAAAACACTCCCTGTCATCCAACAGAGCTTCCTGGGAAAACAGTATTAGTCTATTTTAATATCTGTTTGCATTGATTAGATCAGACAGGTTTTATCTTCTTATAGTACCAGCATTTCACATTGTATGTGCAGTCTCAGCCCCAGACAAAATTCACACAGACTGGTATCCCAATCTCTTCTTTTCTGCCTTATATTCACACATTATAATGAAGGAGGAAAGAGATTGTCAAATGCAATAGGAAATCAGGAAGAATATCTTCACGTTTCAATTACTTTTACATATCATTGGGACTGCTTTGCAAATGTCTCCCTTGCAATTTCAGGAAACCATTTAAATCATCCCCTTCCAAGAGCACTAATTCAGACATTCCTACAGCCAGGTATCCCCAGAGTGACTATCTTTGCATTAAACCACTGAAACTCTGAGTGAGGAATTTAGAGCAGCTAAGCTATAAATCTCTTATTGCATTAAGGGGTTTCTTGCTAAAAAAAGAAGAGGCTTGTTTCTCTCTTGTGCTATAACTGAGCACCAGGATCCTTTAGTTTAGGTAATTAACATACCAGTATAAATCCATTTCTTGCCATTTGGTTTCACTCTTGATCCCTGTGACACAATATGAAGATCAGGGAATTTCACAATAAAACTGTCAGTCAATTCAAACAAACTTATAACAAATTACAGGACGGTAAGGTGCATATAAATGTTGGATTATAAAACTATTTTTAAAGAAGTTCTGAATCTGCAAACATCATTAAAAACAACAGATGTGAAGTTATTTTATGTAATACATAAAACATTTTGCCTTTGACAAGATTAACGCGAGGCCTGAGACTTTCATACAAGCGGGTCCAAAAAGCCTTCCTATAAAAATGTCAGCTCCAGTGCAAGAACAACCAAACATGCGAAACACTCTGCTCTTTGGGAAGAACAGAACTAAACTGAAGATGCTCAATCAACCATTGCCAGTTTGGAATGAGGGCAGGGGAAAACAGAACACCTTTCCCACAGTGCTTCAAACATCCAACAAGGCTCATTCAACACCTTTGACCTGTGTCAGTGCTATAAGAGAACACAATAGTGTGGTTTTATCCATGTTGCAGTCAATCAGATGAAAGGAAGAGGATCATTAGGTTAATTAGGTGAACAAGGCTCCCTAATGGTGATAAGCAGACTGCACCAAGCAGACTTCAGTGGCAGCTGCTGGCACAGAGTATTCACAAGTATTTAAATCAGATTCGGCTGAAGAAAGAGTGAAGTCTGGTCTAGTGGAGCACATAACCCAGAGACAGCCATCCTGACCTCAGTACTCACCTGCCAATGCCAAAGTCAGGTCTGAAAAGAATTTGTGAAAAAGAGCAAAGATTTTACAACCTTGTTCCACAAACCTCTTCAGAACTTGGAGACACTTCCATTAAGTTTCACGGGCAAAATTTATAGACCTGAGTTACGTCAAGGAGAAATTAAAAGTTGCCTAATTTACCATGTGCAGCTCAGCTTTGACTCAGATTCTATTCTTGAGCATTATATTATGCAAACTACTTCATAAAGCTCTATAATCCCCTTAATGCAGCCCACACTGGTTTAAAAATTAAAAAATCACTATTGTTTCCATTATCCTTTTAATTGGATGATGGCATGACTAATATACAATATAAAAGTCAACTATTTAATCACACATAATCATCCTGTTTTACATTTTATTCATGCCAGGTATTTCTAAATTCAGATGTTATATTGTCAATTAACATAAAATTTGTAGCTCTCAGCTTTTCAGACACACATTTACCTCCGAGTCAGGGAAATACTGAAGCATGACTGAAATGCACGGTAGGAATGCAGTGTAAAAATCAATAATTGCATACCAGAGACTAGAGGTTCTAAACATTTCATTTCAGATTGTTGTGATTCCTCTGTGTGTGTGAGAGACACAGAGAGAACACAATGAGCATTAGCCCTAATAACAAGGCTTGTTGCTTTGGCATCAGCTGCAACACCCCTGGGAAACCCAGAAATTCCTTTCTGCTTCTCTACAAGAGGTTGAAGGAAGGAAAGAATGCACATAAACCCCTGCCTTACTAAGCAATTTGATGAGCTGATTCCTATGCTAAATTGAGCACCATATACTGATGCAGGGGAAAAAAAAAAGGCATCAGAAACTCCTCTAGCAACGCTCAGTCTTCAAGAGAAATTCTTCCTGGCTGAAACAATTCCCCCATGCAATATTACATTGACTCTGTAAAGATATCATCTGGTATTTTACAGTATTTAAGTGACTGACTACATAAATTATTTGGTTAGAGAAAGGACTACACATGCATCGTAGCAGACAATATCAAAACAGAACAAAAATATCCAAGATTAAGGTACACAGGCAGTTCTTTCTGGATTGCCAGAGAGACCAGACAGTGTGTTCCCAGTTAATGCTCAAGTGTCTTGTCTGAGTCATTTTCTAAAGCATCTCAACTAGAGCTGCTCATTAATTTTTTAATCATTCTTAATAAATATTGATTTGCTAATCACTCTGCGGAAACAGTTATGCCATTTGTTTTTTTTCATTTTCTTGTTGTTCAGACAAATTTTCTGTTCTGGCAGAAAAAAACATCCAGAACAGAAAACCATTAAGTTGCTGTAAAGCCATGTTTTGACATTTTATAACCAATTTCTTCACACAGACTTCAGAATTACAGAACAGTTTTAATTTTTGTTCTAAATGTAAAAGGACAATATCTCAATGAAATGCCTTGATTAAGCCAGTCCCTACCTTTTTATATTCAGTTCACAAACCATTCCAGGGTTTGAACTTTACATTTCTGCTCTGAGAAAAGAAATATTTTTCTTTTTATTATTCATTCTCGCTCCAGCCTGTATTTCCCATTTAAAGATACACTTGTCTATGGTGAAATATTCATGGATCACAATTTATACAAAGAAATTAAACAGAATTCTTCTAAGTATGTATAAAACATGGTAACTCATTTGAACGGCAAAGGGAACACTGGATCTGCAGAGGACTCATTTATTTGGAAGGTCAGTGTATAAAACATCTGAAAGACTCCAGTATTTAATAAAAGAAAGTTGAGGTTGAAATATAAAATACAGTTTGAGTAAGGGAAAGAAGGTAATATTTTTCATAATAAAGTAAGAATAAGTTACATGCAATTTAAACTGTAAAGCCATTACAGAAAGGAGTTGTTAATGTCTATATAAAATTGTTATTAAAAAAAAATTAATTGGCTGTTATTAGAAATAACTAGTAAGTGGTTGAGCTGTACAATTCCAAAGCAGTCAGATAAAATTAGTGTTTTTCTAACACAAACAGCTACCACCTACAAAACACATACAACCACATCAGATGTGCAGAATCAAAGTGCAATCTAAAACAAAACAGAAGGAAAACCAAAACACAGTATTGAGAAAGTAAGACTGCTGAAAACCAGAAAGGCCAAGAGTCTGTAATATTTGTCAAACACAGTTTGCAGAGTAGTCCATCACACAGAGAAATAAACCAGGCTTGGGTGTCACCAGAACTAAAAGAATCAACTACCTAGATGGAGCTGCCATTTAAGAACAAAGAAAAAAAACTTTGATTGCATTAGGGAGCTTTTTGGGGGGTTGGATTGTTTTTTCTAGAAATAACTGTATAGCATAGCACATGTAGTTTGTTTTTGAAACTTTTAGGTGAGAAGTGCCTCGAAAAATAAGAGGTTTATCCTTCATCTGTAAGATACTGGAGCTAAAATCTGGCAGTAGCTCCTGCAGAAGCTGTGAAATTTGTGTGGTACTTTTTATGCTCTAGTTGTGCTGGAAGTTCTAGGCTGGTTCCAAAAATGGTTGTGTGAAAGCTGAGGCCTGTGTTAGGCAGGAGGTCAGACAAGATGATCATAGTGGTCCCCTTGGTCCTTAAAACCCCTGAGCAGATGGGAATGGGAATAGCTGTGGAGTGTCAGTAGCTCAGACTTTCCCCTGACATGAATATGGAACACAGCCTGTGCTTACAGCTCTGTCAGTGTGTGACAACTGGAAACAGGGCTCAGAGTAGGTGATTGAATTCCCCTGTGATACCAGCATTGTGTAGAAACCAGACTCAAAAGCCAGGGTTCTCCTTTCCTTTTTGATCCCAGCACTGAAGGTTCCAGGTTTACAAGGACATAAGGGGTCAGACCCAGTGGTTCCAGAGCCATGTCAGTGACTGGACTTCCCAACACACAGAGGTTACCAACAGGATAATTTCCAACTCCTTCTGCCCTACTCTCTGCCCAGGCTGAAGGAAGAAAGGGAAATTTTTCCTGTGCTTCTGTCTGAACTCATTCATTTCCTCCCCAGTCTGGTGCACACCCTGCTCCACGTGTTTCCCATCAACTGATGGGGATCATCTCTGATCATCTCTGCTAAAAGGGAGGTGAAATAATTGAACTTTGGGGCTTTTGCACAGATTAGCTGCCGAACAGCCCCCCATCAATGTCCTCATCAATGTAAAAGCTAAATAACTTCCATAAAGTACAAAAAAACCCAAACCTGCTGCAACAGGGTTGCTGTTCTGAAGGTAGGTTGCAGAAACCTGAGTATTGTTACTGTGCCTGAGAAGGAACAAAAGACTTCCCTGAGACTGAAACAAATGATTGTCAGCACCACCATGACACAAAAATCCATATAATTCTTTGCTTATCTTTCCTCTCTTGCAAGTGAGTTGGAAAGTGGTCTACAGCATCCTTAAGTACCCTTCTATACAGTTTTTGTTTGCTCATTTGGTTTTATAGGTATGGTGTTTTTCAGAGTGCTATTGTGTTTTGTAGATGCAATAAATCTAAATAAGTATTCATAAAGAGTTTGGTTTCCCCAGAATTATTCCCTTTCACAAGCCTGCCTGAGCTCTACCAGAACCATTTTGCCCTAATTAGTATCTTCTGTAAATGCTACTACATGGTGTTGTTTAAGAACTACACATACCATTGACTTCTCCCACTAAAAATATGAGGAATAAAACCAGCCCATGTTGAATCACAGATATCTTAAAACTTGATCTGGCTGCAATGACAGCTTTTCTCAAAACTTCTACCAGTCAGTATGATTTTTTTAATTTAACAATAAGAATAGCTTCAATTTCAAATTGCAGGCACTGTTCTCATGTTTGGTGGGTTCTGCTTTTGTTTCCTCAAGAACAATTTTAAAGTATAATTAGTTTTTTAAAAATTTACAGTTTACTCCATTAAAGTTTTCTTTTATTTTTGTTTCTTGCTTTGCAAAGTGTGCTGAAATGAATAATCGAACTGTTTTCAGTAAGACTTTCAGTAGGGAAAAATATTATAGAACTGCACAAACAGTTACATAGAAACAGACCAAAAAATACTTTGAGTTTGGTAAACAAGCACTGAACTCAAGTCTGCCTCTGCATGAAAAAAAAAATGTGAGTTTTTAATAGAAAAGAACTCAAATTTCTCTGTTTATGTAATATAAAGTTTACGTCAAAGAGAAAAAAAAAATCTATACTATTTTTTGCAGCCAGAACCAGCAATTCCTTGCTCCCACGTCAGGCATTCTGGGGCTCCTACGGGCTGCCGGACTGGCATTTCTCAAGGGTCATATCAAATCAGCAACTCTGCATCCAGAGCCTACAGGAGATCCTACAGGAGATCCCTGAAAAGCCTCCTAGCAAGAACCTCATCACACCGAGATAAAAAGGGATTTGGGTGTCTCGGGCTTGCCTTTGCCCAGGGCATCCACTGGGAGTTCAACAGGTTCTTTTGGTCTGGCTTTATGTTTTGCATAAACTCTTCTGTGCTCTGTGCCTCTTTCCCTCTCTCTCCTCAGCCTGGAGCAGAGGCTGGTACAGTCTCATCACTGTTCCTCTGGGATTATTCCAGGAATTTGCCAAACAGCAAACATTCACAGCTCTTTAAGATGTTTCTTATGTCCATCTTGCAGCACCCTGCCTTGATAGCTTTCTACATGCTCTTTCATTCATAAAAATGCCACAGATATTCACAAGTCTGGTTTCAGTGCTCAGAAGAAATCTCATTTCTTTGTGCCTCTTCCTGAAAGTTTAATTTCACTGGCAATTTTTGGTGCTATTTCCCATAAAGCATCAGGAGCAGATGAGAGCAAGTAAAGATGGCAGGGTGGGTTTAATATCTGCTTCTATGTATAACTTCTGTGAAAGCCATTAAAACACCAAACAGAAAAGCCAAAATTTCAAAGCCCACGCTAAGAGAGTGCTTCTGTTTCTACTGGAGAAAAAAGAAAGGAGAAACAGGGTTCATCTCTCAGACTGTTATTTTCAAAGGGGTTTTTCTTCACCAGAAAGCAGAGGACTCCTTTGAAAAGGTCAGATTTTAAAATTTATGTCTGAGTTTTTACAGCAATAAGGGTTAATTTTTCTATTGATTTTTCAAGTCAAACTACTTCATGTATTTGGGATGAAGTCAATGACAGAAAATAAACACCATAAATAAAACTTCTTAGAGTCACATTTAGATACCACTGTCCTGTGCATGCAGGGTAGTGAGGTATTCCTGCCTTGAAAATGTACTGCAAAGAAGGAAAAATACAATACATGAACTGAATCAAATAAATACCTCTTTAAATAAATGGTTCTTTTTCTCAGGTTCAGGGAGGAATTAGTAAAGGTTGAGTAAAGGAATGGGAAAAGGAAAAAAAAAAACTAAACAAAACAACAACCTATCAACAGAAGAGGCCAAGTGAAAGACAACTGAAGAAAGAGCAGGTGGTATGAAATGAAAAATATTAAGGAAATATTCAAGGAAAGTGTCAGGAACAGGGTAGAGTCCTGCCTGGTTGCTTCTGCACCTGCTCCTGCCAGCTGGGCTCTGGCCAGAATTCCTCTCAGAGGAACAAAAACAGCACTGCAAGGAGCACACACAGCCTCCTATCCAGGAAGGATATTCCCAAAGTTTAGCCTTAGGAAATCGTGCAGTCTTTGCACGACGAAAATACCACATATGGTCTTCTTGTAGTTTATAAACTATCTCTACTAGTAAGAGACTCTGAGTAGCACAAGCAGATTTCTGAAAAATATCTTGGCTGGCTTCCCCACTGAAATGCAATTGCCCAAGTGTTCCTTCATAGGAAAGGCACAATTCAGAAAAAAATAATTAAAAAATACATATATGAATCAAAATGATCCTTCCCCTTCAATGGATCCCTAAAGCACCTGTACCCTGAGTGCAAACCCCTCTGTCTTCCCTCCAAGGGTGATGTGTTTGCAGGCTGGTGAAGGCTCAGCCACTTGCTAATGCAGTAAATTATACTGTAGGGAAAAATGAGGGTGACAGCAACCAGCTGTAACAGCAGGCACACAAAATGTAGGTAAACAGTTTAATTACCCAAACATTGTCAGCTCCACAGAGAAGCTGATGAAAGATTAAATTTCTTTTTTAATCCCCTTCCATTTCCCCCATGTGAACATTCACCTCCCAGAAGTTAAACAGACACAAACACAGCCTGACCATTCCTCCTCAGCTTCACTTCAAATCAACCTCACCCCATCCCCAGTCTTTCCCCTTGTCTTCTGGATGAACAAACGTGGTTGAGGTAAATCAGATTTCCTCTCTGTGGTATGCAGTCGAGTCGAGGGGAAATCAGGCTCCGTGGAAGCTCTTTGCAGCTTGGAAATAGGAGTTTGAGGCTTAAACAATCACACATCCTCCAAAACACCAAAGTGCCAAGTGACCCACGGCAGCCACAGGTTCAGGTTTGGTTATACTGATAATTAATTGGCTTCTGGCAACTTCAGCTGAAACACAATTACTTCCACTGTCCTTGTCACTCCAAAGCCACTGTCACCTCTGAGTCCCTTGCACACCCTGTCATTCCCTTTCCCCTGTGTGCCACCAAACAGCAACAGGTTGTACACTGTGAGTAAGCAGAGCCCATTGTTCAGAGGAAAAAAGGCTTATGGCAAAGCCTCTGCAGAGCTGAAGAAGCAGATTTTACTATGCAAATGGCAATTGCAGCAGTCTTTACAGAGAGGCTGTTGACAAGCTTTAGGCAAGGTAAAAACAGACAGAAGAAAGTAATTAATTTATTATTTTCCTCAGTAAAGAACAGTGTGTCGGTAATGGCCCATTGTAAGCATGAATAATACTGAAGCTGTGAGCAACATGGTATAATTTTAACATTCTACAGCCTTTTTTAATCAATCTTATTGATGTTCATCACATCCATAAAGCTGAAAAGAATGGGTTTACTAAACTTAAGGAAAATATAAGATCTCATTTTGCACCTTTCAGTTTCTTCATTATGTTGCCATAATGTCATCGATGTAATATATTTCACCCTTTTGCCTCTGTTTTAGCATTCATTTTTTGATTCTGCTGTGATCATGTCTGGTTCTTTGAAGCCATGAGATGAATTATGAATAGTGCTTTAACTCCACTACCACCTCCAGGAGAGGAACTGAGCTGAAAAGCGTTACCTGCTTTAGGACTGGGAAGTCAACACTAAAAAGCAGAATATCTCACCAGCCTACATACTGCCCTAAAGAACTGTGGGACATTAACAGTGAGAGCTACAGTTGGTACCAGTGGAACTGGCTGTAAGAGCCACCTGGCTTTGCAGGAAGGCTTTAGCCAAAGATTTGCCAGTTTAGGAACAGAATCACAGAATTGTCAAGGTTGGAAGGGATCTTCAAGATCATCTATTCAACCATCAACCCAGCACCAAAGGTGACACTCTGCAGTATAAAATGAGATCCAGGGAACTGTGTTTTTTCTAGAGCAGAGAGGACAAAGAATCTATTGCATCTTCAAACCTCAAAAATTGGGGTAGTCTTACTGAACAGTCACGTGGTCGTTGCTGTAACAGTGTCAAGGGTCCCTGATTACCACTGGACAAAGACTGCAAGACAAAGTTTAAGCCAGTTCTTCCACAGAAGATCTGCAATGTTCTAGTCTCAGAAGGTAGATCAGCAAGATCTACCTGTAATGGCCAAGATCAACATTGCACATTCTTCTGAGCCAGCATCTCACTCCGTAGTTGAAGGTTTTAACTGGATTATCCAAGGTGGAACAGCTCCACTGGAGGCACATAGATATTTTGTTTATGAATTCAAAAGAGCAAGATCCAAATCCCTACTTCAAATCAGGCAGAAAAGGTGTTTAAACTGGGAGCCTTAAGCCACTGTGGCTTAAGACACTTTCGCCAAAGTGTCTTTCGGAGTTAGGTGGGAAAACAAGTGACATTATTGTGCTCATCTCATGTCCTCAGATCTTCTTTCCAAATGCCACCCTCCTCTCACAAACTCAAGAGAGATCACTGCACAGGAGCTGAGATGAGATTTAATTGAGAAAACAAACAAAGTTTGAGAACTGAAATATATTGGACTTTGTCAAAGTTTTCTGCCTGAATGGAACATCAGAATCATTTTAGACTTTCCTTGCAACAGACACAATAGAAATGGGAAAGAAACAAAACAAAATGAAGATGCACACACAGGGAATTGTTGAGCTGATGGATTTTGTTTTACTCAAAAAGTTTGTGTATTACCTGCAAAGTTTTCAAAGTCATCACTGAGCATCTTAAATGAAATTATTCAGAAGCTGTTTGTAACCACATGCTTGCCCTCAATCTGCCTCATCTTAGTTTGTAAATCCTTGGGGAGAATGACACTTTTCTAAAAAACAAAAAAAAATGCACAAAACAATGTATTGGAATCTTGCCACTTTCTTATTAAAAATGAGCATCTACGCCCAAGTAGTTGTGTGCAGACAACAGAAATCTGTGAATACATAATTTGAAGCATAACTGCATGCAAATATATTCAACAATTCATCTTGCTTAAGAAGCCTTAGGAAAAAGGCACACTAAACAAAAAGCGTGTGAAGCATTCCAAGTGCATCCTGCTATGTTTGCAGGGATCACTTTTTTTTTTTAAAAAAGGCAAAGCATGGGAATTAAATCACCCATTTAATCATGACTCTGTAAAATGGTGATCCAAAGAGAATGAGACCACAGTTGGATGTTCAGCATCAGTGCTGCTCACAGCCACCCACATTATCCATATGGCCCCACCATGAAAGGGAGGGATGAACACCTCCGGCAAGGAAAAAAAAAGGCAGCTACAGTTTATCCCAACAAAAAGGTTTACATGTAACTACAGCCTAACAAACTACAGATGAAGTATTAAACCCCTAAATGAGCGTTTGAATAATTTAAATCATCCAGATCCACAAGTTCATATACTTCCATATTACTTTAAATTGCTACGATTCACTGGTAGATTTTTATCACCACTTCATGAATTTTAAGGAAACATCATGAAGTTCTGAAGTTTTGTTTGTTAAATCAGGTATTTACCCTGCTTTTCAATTTATAATATAGGGAAATATGTAGAATTACAAGCTTTCCATGCAGGGCAATGAGCAGATTTATGGAATATCTGCCTTGTGCCTGAATCACACAGGCACAGCCCAGTGTCTTTAGTGTAACACACACTTATCCAGACAAAAACCCAAACACACACACATGCATTTCCAAATTAGTTCATGCCAACAACCAGTGCCTATCAAAGCTCAACTAGAAATCCAAGCTTTGGGTCCAGCCTTAATATAAGTTTATACGTGTTCATATATCCAATTGTTACATAACATTTATACATCTGTTACCTTTAGTAAATAACCAGGTAAGTCCTCAGAGACTCAAATGTGCACCACATCCCTGCTCTAACAACCGGGAAGGAAACCCAAAAGTGACCAAAGTCAGGGAACAATTATCACTTTCTACTGTGACCTATCATATGATAATGAAATGTTCCCAAAACTGCACAGGAACTGTTCTTATTTAATCAAAATGCATCACAGTCCCCAAGACTTAAACATTCAGGATCCGTTTGCAGGAAATCTTTCTCATTTAAAGGCAGATGTTTGTCAGACGGTTTTTCATTTGGATAAAGGTCACTGACTACAGTTGGACAGGTCACTCTGTGCCACACAGCAAATTGTTTCTTTGCCTCCACAGAAGATTTAATATCCTGTGAATCAAAGCATAACAAGCTTTTTGTTTGCTTACAGAGAGCTTTATCACAAGCACACGCCAGTGATTACTGGCGGAACAGACCGTGACTGCAGCAAGACAGACAAACCTCTCTGCCCTAAGAGCTCCAAGCAATGGGCTCCAAGCACCTCCTAAGTGGTCACAGCACATGGAAGAAAAGGGATGACTTGGACCATAAGAGTAGGATGGCATTTTTCTGCTGTTCATAACTTTTAGCCCCCAGGGCTTGTCCCACTTTCTCATTCAGTAACCAGAGACCGAACAAGAAGCACTCAGCTCCAGGGTATGTGTTTAGACCAACATCTCCCCTTCCTTCACCCTTCAACTGCTCTAACCAGAGAGCCTTTCACACTTTCACTGGGTTTGGGATAGCTGGGCCTGTAGGTGACCCAGGTGAGATAACCAGGTATGACATTCTTCTTGGTTGCTTCATGACCTTAATATGTGAGTGTAGTTTGCCCTGAGAGCCATGAAAGCATATCTGGTTAATCCATAAAATGTAAACAGATTCCTCATGTGCCTGGACATTTTCCTGTCTGAATTTAGGGTAAAAGATGTGTTTAATATTCCACAAGAAACTCTCTACTCTGGCTTTTACTGCTGGGATTGCAGTGGAAGAGCAGCTGTGAACAAAAGCGAGTTGGGGCTGCTCTTCTTCAATATCTCAACACCATCAGCTATTTTCATGAGTTTATCTTACTTTTGTTTATCTTTATTGAATAGTTACATGGAGGGTAAGACATTTCTCTCCCGTATCCTCTATCTGATCAGTTTCAAATGTATTAATCTGAACAGCATCAAATGAATAAAACCCATGACAGCGACATTTGTGGTATCAGAGAAAGCACAGAACATCAGAACTTGATGTAATAACAGTGGCTGATTAAAGGCTTAACCTCTCCATTATTTTTGCAGTTGATAAAAAATGAACATGAGAACCTTGCTAGCAAAGGCAGAAGTCAGAACTCACCCCCAGGTATTCCAGATCAGCTACAAAACTTCAAGCTTCCATGATCCTTTACTGCCATTTTTATCCTGCCTCAATCTTCCCCACACATCACAAATCCCTGTGCTGTAAGCACACCTGGTGAAAACTCCAGGGAAAACACACCAGTAGAAGAGGCTAAGTCTGTCCCTACTGAAGGGCCACAATCCTAGGTATATGTTTTGAGGTGTTATCAATCCCTTTAATGCATCAGCATTTGGGTTAGATATTAGAAAGAGCAAAAACAAGAGCAAGAGAAGCTTTCTAAAAATGTGCAGATAAATGCAGCAGGTTCTGCTTGTCAGCAGCTGCAAATCCCACATGGGTAGCTGCTTCTCACACAATGTTTTGGGAGCCCAAAATCTGTGAACACCAAGTGCCTGTTGAGAAGCTGAAGGCACAGAGGTCTTCATGAGCAGAAAGATGAAAGACACCTCCTTAGACTGCTGCTGAGTGCAACAGAGCAGAAAACCACACCAGCACACAAACAGGGAGATGGTTTAGAGCAGGATGGCAGAGAGAGCTCTAGGAGCTAATTGGCCATAAATCACCTCATCACACTAAACACCCAGAGAGCAGAAGAGAGTCTTAGTTTAAAACAGTTTTGCAAAAGACAGTAGTAATAATCCTACTATTCAATTAGCAGCATTCTTTAATGACCTTGTGTTCAATCTCAAGGTCTTACATTCACAAAGTGTTCTAGAAGCCTCAGTTACACTCACTCCTCAGACATTTCATCTCAGACATTTTACAGGCAATCACTGATCTCAATTCCACTTGAGTTATTTTTTACAGCACCACGCACTTAAAAGGTATCAAAGTATTAAATATAGTACAACAAACACTGGTACTTAATTCTGTTATATAAAATATTTTCATTGCCATTCCAAAGATAATGCAGATAGCAATTATGATAATAGTGCAGATTATAGACTACAGCACTCATCATTTACCTGCTACAGTTTTACCAAGGCAAGCATTCTGTAAGTCTCCACACTGCATGTCTGTCTGCAAATCCACTGCTCAGCCTGCTCTGTCTGATGCTAAATGTATTCATATATATTCAAATAAAAAACTGAGAAAACTAAGTATATGACCATGACTGCCTATTGGAATGTGTCTCACACCAATTATATTAACAGGGAGCTTTGGGTTATTTGTATTTCCAGGGTAGTACTGGGAAGAGGAGCACTGCTAGCCTGGCTGTTCTGGACAGGTTCCAAGGCTGGTAATTGCTTTCTGCATACTGGAATCATCCCTGCATTTAGAGTCAAGACCTCCAGTTCCCAAACACTGTAAGCTAAAGAAGTCTTTGCACCAGCTTGCTGGAAGGACTATCATGTGTTAAATGACTTACAACATTACAACAGAAAGCAGTGTCACAAGGCACTGTAGTGTGTATTGCAGAGATCAGAAGTCTCTAAGAGTAATTTTAAGGTGGCAGTCTAAAAGGGAAAAAAAAAAAAGGCCAAAAAATAATAAGGAAAAAAAGGCACCTTCAGTTCTCACAAACAGCTGTCCTTAAAATTTGTACTATTAAACCAGAAGTAAACCCACAGAGGAAAGGGATTAAAAAAAAACAAAAACCCCACCATATTATCCTTTTATCCTTAATGATTTAGTGGACACTCATCATACTGGTCTTGTTGATTCATATTCTTGATTAGCTCAGCCTCAGCATGGAGGAGGAAAACTAAAGAATGAGGGAAAGAGAAGGATTTCACATTTCTCTTCCAAGATCTCTTGTTAATCTCAGGCTTATTGGAGTTTTATTGCCTCAGTTTTAAAGAAACTAAGAACAAAGAAAATGTCCTCATTCCACATCATCGTGTAGGCACCAGATTCTGTCAAAGTGATGTGCCTCTAGGATTTGTTACACAAGTTGACACTTCAACAGGTTTTGAAATAAACTTTAAATAAAATAAGCTGGAAAAGGAAGAAAGAGATTGCAGGGAATGGTCTTCAGTTAGATGAATGAGAGCAGCAGTGCTGGAGATTCCAGAACTATGTTTCACTTGAGCTAAAGATCCTTCATATTATTTTTTTAAGACAAGAGAAATTCACTGCTCAAAGGAAAAAAATTTTAAGAGTATTTATAGCAGCCTATCTGAGCCATCTACTTGTCAATGGAAGTGGTTCAGTGCAGTGCATTTTTTCCAGGCTAATCCTAGAAGCCAGGAAACCTCTTCTAGAAATGAAAAGCAACACCATAACTTAATACACCTAATGCAATTATTAAGCCTCTCTTGGATGCCTGTGTATGTTAAAATAATCTTTTTCCTCCCTGGTATTTGCCAAGCTATTTTTATTATTTTTACTGTCTCTTTTTAAAGGTTTTGGAATTTCTAAGTTCACTCATGTTGACCCATTGGGTTCCAACATCAAACATCTCCTGTGGGGACACAGCATTAGTCCACCAGAAAACTCTGTTTATCTTAGTCAGCCTCAGAAGAAGCAAATTAAAACACTGAGGGAACTCAGTTCCCTTGTCTGTGAAAGGAAGGGAATGACAGAGAAGGTTAATACTTTCTGTTAGTTTTTTCTTTCAGGAAGATCCACTCCTGCTCCTTCCTAAAGAATCTTGACTACATATCAGGGAAGGAAAGAACTGCAAATATAAACCCATGAACTTAAGAAAGAAAAAAAAAAAAAGTACCGAACAGTTTCTTTGGGAATCAGTATAAGACAGGACCCTCATCTTTTAATACCACTTCTTTCAAAACAAGTAAACCTTCTTTTAGATCAAGTATCCAAACATCTGCAGCCAGTTAAACTCAGCAGCACCTGTTCTGGGGAGCTGTAGCACAGGGAGTTTAAATTTAAATTTTAAATTTCTAAGGAAAATTAAATCTGTTTTCTGCGTACACTTCGTGACTACCTGGAACTACACCTCTGAGTAAGAATAGAAGGAATCCACCCAATTTGGTTGGATCATCCAAGATGATTCAGTATGTGTATTGACAAGAACTATGCTAGATCCATGTCCTTTCCATTACAGAGAGAATTATTGATTTTTCCCCGGTTTGTTTCATTTTCTTCCAACTTTATCAAAAAAAAAAAAAAAAAGGTAAGCTATTATCCAAGGGAGACAGCTGCTGCTCAGAGCAGCGACCAGAAAAAAAGCATCTAATTTGGTATTAAGTATTCAGGAGGATAACAGTCACTGCACTCCCAACACATCTCACAAAGGAAAAAAAAAAATCAAGTGTGCATATTGTGGGAGAAAATGCAGAGACTCACCTACTGCCAACGGCACATCAGAGCAGGGGCTCACAGTGGTCAAAGCAGGATGTAAAATAGCAGTGCAGCTCTTGTTAAGCTCTTCTTACCTTCAGAGATTGTAAGACACAACAGCCTCTTCCTGTGTGGGCAGGTACCTGTGCACACAAACATCAGAGCTCACTTACTCTACTGCACAAGCCTTTGCAGCCCTCCCAAGGCAGCCTCTCTGTCCCTGTGCCCTCCTCGAGATTTTTTTTTACTTCCATTTTCCTACTTCGAGTAGGACAAGCAGAGAGCACCACTGTGAGTCCCACACTCAGCAAAGCCTCCACAAGAACCACCAAGAATCGGCCCTGCCATGAAATGCAGCGGAGGCAAAGAGCACTCTCATTTCTCTGACGTGCTACACCTGAGTTCAGAGTTCTCCCTTTGCATCACACACTCCCAGATTAGCTTACCATCTTTAAAATGTAAAAAAAATACACAATCACAGAGAAATCCACACCCTGCAAACACTAGGACAGGTTTCTTCTAAAATAGAACTGTTTCCTGAATGGAAGTTTTTAAAATATCTGTAATAATAGAGCATTAAGAGAACCCTGCACTGGATAGCACTGTTTCTCCTCTCCCTCAGTGAAAACGTCCTGTTAATGGTTCTTCAACCATTTTTCACTTATTCTTTACTCACTAAGCAATTCAAAAGCAGAGCAGTAGAAATCCATGCCAGGACGTCAAGAGATAAAAACTTTAAAAGAAATATGACATATGCAGTACAGAAACTTTTCAATAGCTTTTAAAAAGGTAAATACAGACCCAACGTCTCTCAGGTTGCAGTTTCTGCTTTCCCCACCATGTCATGTGGCACTGAGGACCCACCTGAACCCAATCAAAGCCTTGAGCAGGTCCCCAAAGCCTTTTGCCCAGGTGTTCTCTGATGGGGAAATCTGGCACAGAAAATTAACTCCAGAACTGCCCAGCTACTTAGAAATGCCTGTGGCACCACCTCCAGCTGCTCACCATTCACAGCACTGGGAGAATCTACACCTGCCCTAATGCCAGTTAGGGCATTTTCCTTTAATAATAACAACTCAATTCTGCAATAAAATGGGACTGATACACAAAAAGAAAAGAGGGCAACTTTTTAATAATGACTCATCCTGAAACTTCATATCGCAAAATATTTCAAAAATCTTACATGACAGTGAGAGGTACATTGTAAAATGGCTTCACAATGTTCTTTGAAAATTTGCTCTGTATCTTTAAGTATTGCAAATAGTGAACTTGCTGCTTAGACTGCAAGAGAAAATTGGCCTCCTAAGGATGTAGGTGGGCATTCCCTTGAGGCTGATGAAGCCATCCAAGCACTTTAGGTGCCTTACTCCACAGAGAGCAGATTCCCAAACTGTTTATGCAAATTGCATAAGGTGCTGTCTGCATCTTTTCATGTTTCATAAACACCTCTGTTAATTTAGCCTTGGGTATAGAACAGGAAAAAAAAATCAACAAAGCCAATTAAAATGAGGCTTCCAAGTGGTATTTTAGTTTTCTTTCTTTTCACATAAAAGTGGGAGATACAATGCTTTACCTTCCTCAAACAAATGCATTCTAGAAGGGCAAAGCATTGTATGCTCTGCTTTTATTGAATTGGATCTCAGAACACTCTCCAACCATAATTAATGAACATCGCCTCACTGCTCTTCTTTAATCTAGATAAGCATCAGCAATATTTTACACAGCAGGGAATAGGGGAACACAGGTGTTAAGTGGCTTGCCCAAGGTCACACAGCAAGGCTGTACCAGAGCTAGGACTGCAATCAGCTCTGCGGGGCAAGACACCCCTCCACAACTTTGAAAAATGCTGCTGAAGTAATGCTGCTCCTCTGAAATTACAAAGCCTTGAAAGTGCTTCTGTGCAGTCTGTGAATGTCTTTAAAATCCTTCTGGAGAGAAGACCCTCTATTTATATGTTGTACTGCTCTGGCATGGGTTTCAGGGCTAAGGAGAATGGGAAGGGCTCAACAGGTGTCCAACAGAGCTGCACCAGCCCCTTCCTGCACCTGAGTATCTGCCCTGACCCAGGAGCTGTGCGTGGGAAGAAGGGCAGGCCAGAGAAATGGGGTGTGCTGAGATATATCACACCACCCAGTAATCCTTCAAAAAATAAGATTCTGGACTGTAATAATTTTTCTATCACACCATCCTACTTGTGAGACTCCTTTCTTAAATGTGATCCTAATGGCCACGGAGAAGTGAAGGATCCCTGGAAGTTCTGAGGAACTGGCAGATTTGGGGGATCCTTGTGTCTATTGCCTGGAAACGGGAGAACAATCTACACCAAAAGGAAAAAAAAACCAAAAACCAAACACCTGTCTGTTATATTTTCTCTCTCCTAGACAGCTTCATGATCTATATTGTTAATATAATGACATAGCTTGTTCCATTCTTCAACTGCTTGTCACCTGAACTTGGCAGACTTCAGAAGGCCAAAAATGGAGAGAAGGCAGCCAGTAATTACCTGAAGCAAACCCACCATCTTACAAGCAGGAGGTAGAAAACATGAATTACCAAATATCTATCTGTCTGTCTATCTATCTATCTAAAGAAAACAGCAACAGACTAATGACAATATGCTTCTGTTATTGTCACACCAACAGTTACCAGAACCATCAGTTTTAATCAATATTTTTCAAGCAAGAATAAAGAATATGTGTATTCCTTATGATCTTCCAGTCACATCCTTTGTTAGCTGTCCCCTCTTATCCAAATAGTGCTGTATCAGTGTTGAGTGTTCAGTGCAAATGAGATGAAAGCATTTTGTCCTACAAAGGTAAAGCAGGGGGATATTGTTTTATCTGCTTCCCAGCTACCAGGTAGTTTCTGGCACACAGATTTATCCTCCTTTAGCAGTTCCATAATATCATTCTATACTTAATTAAAAAATAACAAGACTAATTAAGCATCACTTTGAAAATTCATCATCTGCTAGGGGGAGAAATGTTTCCAAATACCATGGAATTATTCAGTTTTCCATATTAGAAAACTGACAGTGTCTGACAGAGGGCTGAGTTTTCAGCTCATTTGACTGGTATAGCTGTAACCAGACTGTAGCTGCTGGCATTATTTACCATTGTTTACCACAAGCTAAAACTTTATTCACAAGAATAGTTCTTCATAAATACAAGTAGAGATGCCAAAAAATTAGATTTAAGGCCCTATTGCCTGGAACTGAGCTCTTTATGAATAAGGATTACTCGCAAGAGCAGAAGGTGCCCAAGGAGATCACTAAATCAAAACACAGACTCAAACCCAGAAACGAATATATTATAATGAGAAGAACAGGAGAAAAGTAAACAGGGCAGACATTTGGAGCTGGAGAAGAGGGGTAAGAGAGAGTAAACTGCACCTCCCACATTCTCAATTGTCTAAAAAGAATCAACTTTGCCCATTGCTGGTAAGAAAGTGAAGTTACTGCTCTGTTGGGACCATCCCATGGTCTCATGGCTTGTCCCCTGCAGAATTCCTCCAGCCTTAAGCCATCTCCTCAAATGCATGTTAGAATCAGGTGAAAGGGTGGCTGCAAACAGCTACTTCCAGCAGCTTTTTGATGGCAGAGATTTTCTCTTAATCAGGAAAATTCCCCAGTACAGTTCTTAGATCACTTCAACAGACTTTGCACTCTCTGATTGCCACTTGCATCCCATAACTTTGCCTAGTAAATTTAAGAATTTGGTCCTGCATCGTGAAAAGATGTGAATCATCAAAATGAAATGCTGAAAAGCCTTGCAGGTAGAGTAGACAATAAAAATTTAGTTTGTCAAATCCAGCAGGTCCACAAATGCTACATTAGTCTCTGTCATATGGCAAAATTCACAGAAAATAAATTGCAGATGTTGAAAATGTGATCTCTAAGAGGATACTCTTTGACAAGCAGTAAGGGGATTAGAACAAGAAAAATGAGGTTAGGGGAGCTGCATTTCAATCCTTCATAGTTTTGTTGAAAGTAAAAGTCTCCAAACTGACCTTGTGGTTGGATTACTGGGACACGCACTGGATCCAAGATGCAATGATTACAGAATGGCTTTTACCCACTTTTTTTCTTCACCAAGACCCCTTGGATCTGAGCATCTAGTTAAGAAACTACAGGAAAGAGAAGTGTGGGAGAGGACTATGGAGAGAAAGTGGGATACTGCTGGCCTGTTACTCTTGCTGGTAATGGGTCATATCCATTCTCTAGGCACCATATCTTAATGGCAAAAAAGGCACATTTCACAGTGAGAACAGTCTGCCCACAGCCAAACCGGGAAACTGGACAAAATCACGGCTCTTGCTCTATTTGTGGGTTTTCCTCTGATGAAAATATGGAGTAGAAAGCAAGTAAGAGAGTGTGGAAGCATGCCTGGAGCTTCAAGTTCAGAGATATTCCCAGATCCTTCCTCTTAGGTGCAGCTGATGATAAAACATCACAGGTCACATGCATTAAAAAAATGCACGTATAACTTAAGTCTGATGAAATATTTAATAGGACTGCACTGGAAACCCTAATTACATGTGGAGAGTTTAAAGTGAACTGTCCAGATTGTGAAGTGACAATTAACCAGCTGTGATGAGGAACAAAGGGAAAATAGCCTGTACTAAGGAAGAAACAGCAAAGGCATTTACATAATTTACACACATTCTGATCATTTGTAAATCAGGGTTGGGAAATACCAAAGCTATTGGTTCCACACAGGGTCACCAGGCATTTGTGTTTATATCCAACACTTTATTCTGAAGCAATATACACAGGTGTAGGTGAGAATGAAAGTCATCCAAAACTTAAAGAACCAGAGAGATGCCACAAAAATAAAAGAAAACAGCCTTATATTTACAAGATTAAAAGCTCCCCTTCAAACTGTAACACTCAGATACAATAATATGTTCTGGTTATATCTGAAAGGATTGTGCATTGATACTGAGCATTTCCTAAGGAGATTTTTTAAAGAATGGTCTCTCATCCTCTTGATTACATCCCACTGGGATAACTCAAAGAATCATGGTTAGTAATGAAATACTAACTGAAAAATACCAACCTTTGTCTGAAAGAGTAATCAGAGTAGAACCATTTGCCCATTCTATATAAAGAATATTTCTTACCTCTCAGCAACTGTCCAATACTTGATTTAAAGCAGGATTTTTTTTCCTCAATTTGATTTGCAATTGGCCAGATCAAGAAAGAGATTTTATTCTTTCTTACTCTTATGGAAAATTTCTGCCTTTGTACCACCTTCAAATACAGTATCATATTCCTTTTATCAATTCATAATTCAAATAAGGCACCCTTTCTTCTCTATAGGCTTACACCGCCACAATGCACATTAGTTAGAGATGTCAATGTATGCTTTATTACAAAAGTCAAACTAGGCTTTACCCGTAATTTTCTAAATCTCATTAAAGGTTCTTTCATATTGCAGACAGGATAAAGCAGCACTTTAAACTTCATAAATCTCTTTCCGCCGTACAGCGAATCTTTTGCCATCGGTGGCTCCGGCGTCTGACAAAGGGCTGCCTTGGGGGTGAGGCTGCTCCACTGCAGATAAGGTGCCCTGCAATGAATCACTGTCCTCTGCAAGGGGCTGGCTTGTTAATGAAAGGTCAGAGACCACAGCATGGCTATTTCTCCAGCAGACAGAGAAACAGGGGCTGGATTTTCTTCCTCGCTCCCTTCTCTTCCCTGTCTCCCGGCTGAAGGGCTCTCAAGTAGCTGTTCCTGTTCTGGCTCTGTGCTGCACGTGAACAGGGCCTTTGGAGGCAGCACACTGTGTAATGCATTTCTAACGAGGCAGGGCTGCCACAGAATGGGACTGCACAGATTCCTGACTTTCTTGCAGGATGTGATTTGGTTCCACTTTTGTTGTTAAGAACATGCATTTCTCACAGTAACACAAAGCCTCCCTATTTTAAAATTAGGCTAATACCAAAAGATATGCCCTGGAGGACATTTCTAATCAGGGATTATCCTCTAGGCCTGTCAATTATGGCACTTTTATTGCTCTTGACTAATTCCACTGCATTTCCTGAATGAAAATACAATAATGAAAGTTTATGTATATAACTTACCAATTTATATGTGGCAGTCAAGGTTATGTTTTCATTTAAAATTTATTTAGCTTCAGGCTCCTTCTGTAAAGAACTTAAGATCAGGACCAAGTACTTTGCAGCACGAGCATTTTGGTGGGGGCATCTTGGCTCCAGAGTCATTTCACAAGCTAAAATTCCATAACCACTAATCAGAACTAGTTAATTCTTCTCATATAAGTTTGTATTTGGCCAGAGGTCTGGGCACACCCAGATATGGGTGATAAATACTCAAGATATGTTTTTATCATGATAATTTACCTAGTGAAATTTGCAGTTAAAAACTCCAGGGAAGCCATTCACATATTTAGACCGAAAAGACAGTAAAGCTGTAAGAGCTCTAGCTAGCCAAGAAATATTTCCCAACAACATAGTATATAATTGGTATAATCCTGTTTAAAATTATCAAATGCACTCTCGGGAGCCCGCTCCCAGAACAAAGCAATCCAAAACAAATAGACAATCAGGTCCCAGAGATAATCCTTATTGCATTTTACAGCAATTCTTTTTCAAAGGGATCCAAAAGCAGCAGGGCTGCAGAAGTCAACAGGATAAAGGGGAAACCTTCCCTGAGAAACCTCCTTGACTGACAGATGGGAGTGAAGGCGAGATACAGCAGAGCTGAGATTCCAAAGGAAGCAGCTGGTCACTGCTTAATGGGTTTTATCAGGAGTGGAGGATTAGATTTCATTAACCTATACAGATACAGCAGGTACCATTCACCTGAGCAGAGCAGTACATTTGATACTATATCGGACTTACAGGACTGTCGAAGTGTTGTATGGGTCTTGTCCTGATATGAAATTCAAGGAAGAAAGGGAAATAATAAAGGAGAATCTTGAAAGGCAGTTTCTCTCACCTGCTTTTCAATTTCCTTGTTAGAAACTTATATTACATCCCCAGCTCATCTGACCTCATCCTTCCCCTAGAGAAATCTCACGACTTTAAAAGCATCTTCCTAGGCTGGCCAGCTGTTTATTATGTAAGTAGAGAACACACTCTACACAGTATCTGGTGCTTCTGATACCTAAGAATTGCTGCCACAGAACACCAGCCTTTCAGTCTAGAAAGGAATTGCAGAGAGAATCTCTCATTAAAGCATCCTTTGGTCTCAGTGCTCTGTTGGATGAGTCACCTGGAATGGCAGCCACAGGCCCTTTGAAAGACAAGAAAGATTAACACTTTTTAGGGACTGGGATTCTTCCTTCTTTGCTCACTTTTCAAGGGGCATTCCCTTGAACTGATCTATACCATGTCAGACAGCACAGTCTGAGCCTCTGCTGCAATCATAGCTGAGCAAAGGTGGTGCAAAATTTTAACAGTACAGTTTGGCAGCATTTCCACCACCCTTAGGTACTGTCCATACCTGTGTGAAAGGGGAAAGGTGTGCAGTGAAGCCCCATGAAATTCTCCTACACACAAAATGTTGGCTCTGAAACGCCCGTATTTTCCACAGGGGGAGATGTCCCTGCCACTTTTCTTGCTTAAAATTTTAGAATGCATTCGAAATTCAGAGGAACATGCAATCTACACCACACTGAACTCAATTCTCATTTATACAATGCTCCATTTATACCAGTCTGTCAGCTTAAGGGACCTCTGCAGCAGGAGTAATTACAGTTATGCACACTTCATGGTCCCATTATTCTGACAAAGTGGCGTAAGGAAGCTCCAATGCAGAAGGAAATCAGGTCTACTTATTTTTTAATACAGTGACTTTAATATGGTTGTGTTTTATCTTCAATTCTGTCTATATATCTCAGTCCTCTCCTGTGCTTTTGTGTGGTATTTCTATTGCTTGATACTATACTCAGTCTTCTTGGAGTATTGCATCTTTAATAAAATATGAGAACGTTAGGGATGAAGAGTAAGCTCTTAATTCAAGTCACATACTGAGTGACAGGGGAATGAAAGCCTATGTGTTTTGAACTTAGGCCATTTTCATTCTTTCAGATGTACTTGTGGTTCTGCTCTGACTTCAGGTCTGTTCTCAGTACTTTATTTATCAACAGCAACTTCACATTCACTACATGGTACAGATTTCTTAACTCAGCTCCTGTGACATCTCAAAGTTTTGAACTGATCTGATTCTCCTTTCTGGCAATATTCCTTGCTATTATCCTCCCCAGTAACAAGAAACTGAAGAAAAAAGTTAGTTTCTCCCTTTAACAATCTTTCTTTCATAAACAAGTGACAGTGATCATGGGAAACTTGATGGGAAAGTTTTTGGACTTTTTTTAGTATTCATTCCACCATATTGCATTTAGGAAATGCTCTTCAAAAATTCCTAGAAAGATTCTAGATCAGTGAAATCCTAGGAAAAAGTCTGCAGCTGGGAATTATTAGAAAGTACTGAGGAAAGTCTAGAAAGGTTTTTGACTGGGAAAATCCTAGAAAATGTGATGGATTCCCAGAAAGGTTCTACACTAAGGAACTTCCAAAAAAAAAAAATATGGAGAAATTCAGGAATTGATCTCTTCTTCATCTTCTGGAGTGCCATACAAAGACATATCTGGGTTATCCATCTTTAAGGAAAATGGAAAAGTTATGCAGCAAAGAGACATCAATAATAAAAGGGGACGAAAGGGTAAATGAAGAATTAAGAACAGTTACTTTAAAAGCATTCTTCATTCTTGTAGGAGAAACCCATTAGTTGCACTTGTTTTCATGTTGCCTTTCCAGGATCCTTATATCTCCTCACCACAGAATCCCATTTTCTGTGTTGCAGTATCTAACACTGCTTTCCAGTCTCTTTGGTGGAAGCCCACAAACCCACGGGGATGAGATCAGACAAAAGTGTGGAGGGGGCTTTAACCACCACAGCTTTCATTTGCATCATCTCTGTGTCATGTCTGGTTCTTGATGAATATCTTGATGAACAACGGCTCTGTAATTACTGTACTTCAGAATTTATAAAGTGTTATAACAGTCCTGGCAATACTGTGGCCAGAGAGAGACCTTTTAGAAAGAAGAACTGTGCTGACAAAAGAAACTTGACTTCAGTGAATTCAAAGGTGAGGAAGGGCCCTACTTGACAAATCTGAGTTGGCAGCATAAACTATTTTAAAAATAAAAACATGTGAGGGAAAAGCATCTTGGAGAAAGGCTCAAGAGGGAGGCAAGAGAAGAGAAGCAGGTGTTTGACTTCGCCCTCGGTCATGGCAGGCTATGTCTCCTGGCAGATGTTAAAATTTCAGGAGGCTGAATGCTACTGAGTCAGCCCCTGTGCATGACATGCCCCTAAGATTGAAGTAATGGTAAGGAGAATACTCCTGACAGAGGTCATTTTGAGGGTAAGCATCTCCAGGAGGGAATAAATTTCCCCTAGCTGGGGGCCAGCACACCCCCACTAGGTGGTGAGCAGATGGAGTGTACTCTAATGATCACAGCCCTCAGTGTGCACCAGTCCACACCACACACCCTTCTGGGGGTGAAGCAGCTCAACACAGCTTATCTCTATTTTCAGAGGAAAAATCCACAGGTAAGAGGCAAGGCTGCCAGAAGACAGAACATACACCAAGTGTTTGTCAGGGAAACACAGATCAAAGCCACAGGATTTCCAATTCCAGCAGTGGAAGCTGTATTTCTTACAGTGTCAGATGATGTGGGGTTCATCTGTGCCAGACTTTGTACATCAGAGCCCATCACCCCGAGAGACTTCGATGCAGGCAGAACAAATAAAGCACAGGTGAAAGAACTGCCTCAGCCAAGCAGAACAAAAATGCCATGGTAGGAAAAGCCAGGTTGGCTCTGTAAAGCTGGCATATTTGCTGAAAAAAAATCAGGGTTCTTTTCCTTCTTGTTTTCCGTCGCTTCCTAAAGAAGAATAAATCCTGTGCTAGAAGCCCATTAGTAGCAACTGTGATTTAAATAACTGCAGGAAACAGGATTCAGATTCAAGAATGAAGGGCATGAATTCTACAAGGCATATTCATGGAAATATATTTTTGTGATGCAAATAGACTGCATGTGAAAGCTTTGCTTCCTGCTGTATCTAAGGGCTCATATCTGACAATTCTGCTAAAGAACAAGGTAATTAATTATCATGCCAGAAAACACTGTAGTGTTGCTGCCCTTCTGCTGCTTCTGTCTGTGGGCAGTTCCACACCAGTTGTTCCAGTTGTCCCTGTGCAATATTTGACTTTTTGAAAGCAACCTCCCAAATACAAATGAATATTCCAGATTAAAATTAAAACTTGAATGGAAATGCATTGTTGAAAGGTGACTGTTTAGAAGTGATTTCAGGGGAAAACGGAGTATTAAGGTTAAACTCATTCTTTACAAAGAGATAAAAATCTTTTTCCTGTGTTCTGGTTCACTGTAGGTTCCCTTTTCCAAAGCTTTCTAGCTGCATCCTGGGAAAGAATTTCCTGCATATATATACATATATATGTATTCCATTATATAAATATATAATATAACATATCTATATATATATACACATGTTCCATGTGTAAACAGTCAGAGCTGGGCTCACAGAACGTCACAGAAATCAATTTTCCATGAGTTGGTAGCTTTTTATTCTGATTGGCCTTAGATCTCATGGAACATTTAAGTATGTAAATGTTATATGAATTCATAGGTACATCTTCTAATACTGCCATCCCCGAAAGCACATCTACGAGGTAATGTGGTGAGGAGCTAACTATTAAAAAAATTAGAAAATACATTTTATATTTATCTCTGCTTAAGTGAATACAAGTATACTGCACATAGTATATATATTTTACAACTGTATCTTTGGCAGGTAGTAAAAATACTCTCCTTCATGCACATATTTCATGTGTGCAAAGCTGCATTTGTGTATGCAGTAAAATAAAGGACCTGTCTATGTGCTTCAGCTATAACAGTGTTAGACCATCTAGTCTAGGGCAGGATGATGGTACATTTGATGCAGATTTATATTTCTGGAAATCTGGGGTTTGATCCTTAGTCAAAAATGGGTGTGGGCTTTAGTAGTCAGAGCAAGCCAGCTCCATTTCCCAGGGCCTGAATGTCTGTATGGATCTGGTTTGTGGTGTGGCAGGAACACTGTTCTCACCTCTAGACTGTTTCTCAGTGTAGAAAAACCAGTAACAGTGGCCTTGACTGTAGACATTTCAGCAGGAGTTTGAACCCTCAGTCATTCCTTCTTAGGCTAATAGGAATTTGGAGGGAATCAGCATGTTAGTGCTCAAATTTCCTGCTGCACTTAGGAGGTCTGTCATCCTAAATGACTTCCTAATGTCGAGGCTCTGGGGCCCTCCCATGCTGTACCATTGTAGGCATTATCAGCAAGCAGAAGACAGGACTTAGTTCAAAAGATTTGCTACACGTTTCAACTCTTTATAACTAATTTAGTAACAAAAATATGTTACCAATCCCTTTCAGAAGCCTATCTGCAAGGGTGACTTCACAGCTCGCTGAACCATGCATGACACATTTAATAGGTGGGACAAAAGAAAGACAGGAGTGCTGTAATAGGAACCAAAGGATTTGGATGCATGAATCACACTGAAAAATGTTGCTATTATGGTTATTAAATCCTCTATTGCCTTTTTTTTTTTTCCCAAAACCAGAATAAATATAGAAATGTTTCACTTACTGCAGCACTATTAATATACACGGCTGGAATAGCAACAAGCTGCCTCCTTGCCTTGTCTTCCAGTTGTGCCCTTCTTTACCAATTCTTGTCACTACAGCTCAGTTCAATTGTTACAGAGCCTTCCCCACAATGCTGTGATTTCAAAGTAATTCCCGACTGCATCCATAAATTACCAACCACTGCACGTGCTCCTGGATCTCTGGGGGGAACTAACCAGCGAGTTTATGCCAGAGCACCTTGCACACGGGAAAACCACCGAAACAAACTGATGCATCTTAAACTTGTTGGTCAATCCCTGTTTGTTTTATGTGTCTGAACTGCTCAGCTCAGACAGGACAGCAGTTGCAGGCAGAATTTTCAAGGAGAGCTCTCTGCTTGACATGTGAAAGACACCCCCTCCTCACCTTGACGTTCACTCCTGCATTGACATTGATAGTGATGAAGGGACTTGTCCAGTGGTCGAGGTTCTAAAATGGATGATTTCTGTGTAACAGGCAAGCAATACAGATCATGTTCTATGTGGTGTTTCACAGAGCAGTACTGCCCCAGAAATGCACATTTGGAAGCTGTTTTCCTCACGGTGGCAAGCGGTGTTTCAAGGAAAAGAGGGAGAAATCCACACAATGGCAAGACCATAACACCAAGGAATTCCTAATGAGGGTACAGTACAGAGGAGAAGTAGCTGAGAAAAGCTGGCAAGTAAATGCAAAGATAGATTTATTGCAGTGCTAACAGATTGAATGAAATGTGGTGGAAAATGCAACAAATTGGGAAATAAATATTGAAATTCTCAGCTGCTCAGATAGATATGAGTAATATTTATAAATTGGGAATGTATGTAATTCAAGTCAGCTAGCAGCAGATAAAATCCTAGAAAAGACAAGGCTTTTAGTAACCTTTTTACCAGTTAGCAGGCCACTGATCCCTGAGGTCTTTTGCCTTGATCTGCTAACTCATAAACTGCTGTGGCTTAGGATTTTACTTCATTTTACATTTTTCTGGTGACATTTTACATTTTTTTACTGAAGAGGCAAAGTGTGCAGAAAGAAAAAGAGTTTAACTGCTTTCACTAGATGGATCTAGAAATTTTAATAAACTCATTTATAAATGATTGTCTGTAATGCTACTGTACAATGCATAAAGAAATCTAATTAACCACAGTGAGTCTAACAGCACTTCCACTGTCAGTCAACAGAGCTGCTCTATATGATGAAATTATTATGTGTGCTATTTGCTCTATACACAAATTAACATTTTGGATGGTTGCTACCATGATCCTTTTACAGGCTGTCCTTCAAATAAAGTAAAACACATAACAAATGGAATTGAATCTAATTGAATAGTGTAATACTAGCCTCAGTCCATTTCTCCCCAATCAAAGATGTAATAGGTTTTGTAATACTAATTATTAACGACTTGCAATTTGTAGAACAGATTTTTAATACTTGAGTTAGGATACCCACCAGCCTGTAGTTTGAAAATTATCTTTTAATTTACTCAGATTAAAGATTTTAATATGTGATGAAGTTTCATTCCAACACCTAATGCATTTAATAAATTTTGGTAAAACATGGTTCCTGTATTCTGCACCTGCAGCTCTACTAAGAAATTATTGTTATGATTCCATTCAATAGCAGGGCATTTAAATAACATCAGCATCTCTGACCCCAAATAAAAGTCCAAGAAAAATTTATGTGAGCAAACCATACAAGAAGAGCAGACTGGTGGCTCTTGGTTTTGGTAAAGCTAAGTGTAGAAGAGATGACTGAGAAGAAAAAGTAATAACAAAGTTCATAAAGACAACTTAAAAGAAAATGCTTCCTCTCCCCTCTGTAGCCCACAGGATT
Organism: Corapipo altera; assembly: GCF_003945725.1. Lineage (NCBI taxonomy): Eukaryota > Metazoa > Chordata > Aves > Passeriformes > Pipridae > Corapipo > Corapipo altera. Next base: position 4,426,989 of record NW_020884913.1, read on the forward strand.
TATCTGAGGTACAGGAAAAGAAGCAGCACGTTCTCCGTGTCCCACGGTGAGAGGCCACGTGTGGCAGGGATTGGCTCTGCCAGAAGATGGGAATCCTCAGGCTTTTAAACCCCTGGGACCTCCAGCTCCCCAAAAACAGCCTGTCATGTCCTCATGAGTGATCACAGGGGCAGGGCCCAAGAGTTCAGAATCTGTCCTGATGTACCTGATGTTCTTAATTCATTTGCCTCTTTTCTCTTCAGCAAAGTTCTCCACTGAGTTGATCCAACATACAGTCAAATGCCCAATCTTAATTATGTGCCTAAATAATTCACTGAATGAAAACTTCTACAGGGGCAAAAGTTAGTCCTTATGTCTCCAGTACTTGGTTCAGTTTACCACTTATTACCACTTCTATTAATAAAGAGGAAAAATTTCATACTATTGTTAATAAAGTGATTTGCAACACTATGCATGTTTGCTCCAAACACTTTCCAAGTCTTTTTTTCTTGATGCAGAGTATAACTGAAATTGTAGCCTTCATATGCAGCATACTCATACTAAATGAGGTTTTTTGTTTCAGTGATACAAAGCAAAAGGACAGGAAGGAAATTGTGGGACATGAAATAACTTGTTCATGGAGGAGTTAAAGTATTCATCAACAGGAGCACTTTGAAAACACAGGAAATTCTGATCCATCACTTAGCTGTGGGCTTATGTGACATTTACAACAAGCGTGTATATTTTGAGATAGTTGACAATGACATCTTTATGTTTTTGTTATCAAAGCTTCCATCTTACAATCCCCTTTGGTCCTGAGTATTGTTAAAAATGTGCCAGGGTTATGGCTGTTCATACCTTTCCACTTCTAAGTGGTAAAATGATCAGAGAAGAGCAAAGCTTTATGATCCCTTCAAGGTATTTGAAAATGACATTAAATGACGTTTATAAAGATTTCTAAAAGTCAGAAGAGTCTTCTTTTCTTTTTGAGGGTTTGTTCTCATCCTTTTGAATTGTGTTAGATGCCAATTCCTGCACTCTCCTTCTAGAAAAATACAAAGCATAAGCTTCACACGTCCCATAAATCCACCTGCACATCAGCCATCCTGGACTTCTCTGGAATAACAGCTTTTCTCAGGACCTACATGGTATTGATCTGCAGAGCTCTCTGAGAGTATTAACTCTTGTATTTTTGCATCTTGCTGAGGAGTCTCCCCATTTTACAGAGGAAAAGTGAGGGAGATGAAGCCAATTTAGAACCAGGTATCAGCACAGGTAATTCATCCTGGAACTTGGAAGATTTAGAGGATGGAGTTAGGATAGGGCTGTTTTCTTCTGCAAATGAACACAAAAGTTCAGTTCACACAGTAGCTGAGGAAGTGCCATAGGCTGCAGCTATTCCAGTTTGTTGACTATAAAGTGCAGTTGTGCCTCTGGAAGCCTCTTATAAAAAAAAAAACAAAAACAAAAACAACAACAACAAAAAACCCAAAAAAAACCCCCACCAAAACCTGAGTGCATCTCTGTTTTAAGCACATGAATAATTCCATTTGCTCAGTTACTTTTGGGATGAATGTTATCCAGCTGGCGAAAGGCTGAATTGAGGCTTAATTCCAAAGGAAACGTGTTAAAAATCAAAGGGTGAAACTCTCATTCACTTTAATAGGAAGAAGCCCAGAACCATAATTGATGCTTTATGGACATTTGCAACATGTGAAAATTTGCAGGAAACAACATCTGATGCTAAGTTGAGCATATTAATCTCTGGTTTCAGAATCTTGATATTAAATGATTCTGCATAAAAAAATATGTACTGGAGAAGTAAGGTATTTTCTTGGATAATACCTTCACTACAAAATGTTACAAATCTAGAGTGAGACAAGAAGGACACCAGTTACTAAGTGTGATTCTCTTCCTTAATTGCTAGTCTTAATTGCAGAAAAAGACAGCAATGTATTCCCCAAGAAAAGCAAAATGCTTCATGCATTAATACAGAAAAACTGCAACTAGAAACAGGCAACAATTTTAACAAGATTGTGCCTCATATTCCACATGTGCACAAACCTAAACTACACCCACACAGAGAAGCCAAGGAATGTGACATTTTTTCCTAGATATACGTCCTTTGGGTCCTAGTACAGAGCTCAGGAGAGAACAATTTCTGATGAGTTCATGGACCTCTCCCTGGGCAGTCAGGCAGGAAACAACCTGTGCTCAGAGTTCACCTTTGTCCTGCCAAATGTCTTGGTAGCAAATCTTACCCCAATGGAAAAGGTGGCAAGATACCTCTTACATCCAAGTGGGAACATGAGTTTCCAACTCAATCCACCCTGAGAGCAGCATAGCCTTAAAATTTACAGCAGAGCTGCCTTGACTCACACATACATAATATTAATATGATACTGCAATCACCATTTCTCTATGTGGCATAAGAAATTATATTAAACAGGCACTAGGTGACAACTAGCTGTCAAAATCTGTAATGAGGAACCAGTAAGATCCTTATCAAAATAATTTTCAAGATGTGTGTTCTTTTCTTTTATATTGAGATGACAAAGAATTCTCAATATCAAAAAATACATATTGCTTTTGATCTTTTAATTAATTCAAACTTGCAAGAGACAAGGATGGAGGCAGAAAAACAGAAAGCAAGAAGTTCTCTTTCCTGCTTTGTAGCTACTGCAGGTGGTTTTAGAAATAAGCTCCCTTACACCAAGAGAAGTTGCCTGAATGGGGCAGAAATTCTTGCAGAGCTCCTGGGGGAAGGTGTGAGTGCAAAGAGCATCTCAAACCAGCCCACCTGTGCCTGTGAGGCTGAAGGGGGTGGTAAATGAAGGGGACATTAAAGAGGCACCAACAGAGACCAAACAGCCCTGTGTGCCAGAAGGACCCTGCTGGAACACCGGGAGTTTGGCACAACTTACATCCCTCCAGAGAGTCTCTGGTTTGAGTCAAAGGCAAAAGGTGGATTGAAAGAAGGTCCCTTCTCATCATCCACCACTCTTGGACTATACTGCAGCCAGTTATTACAAAAACAAACCACCCTCCCCCCAAATCCTGCATTTTTCATCTTTTTAATTATTTTTAACAGGTAAATTCCTTAATCTACTCCCCAGCTGTGAGAAGTACAAATATTTCAAGGACTGTAATCGCTGCACCACCTGAAGTCAATTTTATCTGGTGACTTTGATACTAGCAAAAAAAAAAAAAAAATCAGTTTTCCCACTCTACATGCCTGCTCAGAAAAACCCAATTCTGTGGGTGCCAAGCTGCCAAAACTCCAAAGAACCTCCTGAGGTTTATTGAGGAACTGGAGGATCACAGGACATTTTAAACACTTTTGTGATTAAATTCTCACTTCCAGAAAAGCTAAATTACTGGATTTTACATATGTCTTTTTGAATTGGAGGAATGTTATTTCACAAATACTTGATGTCTTAACACTGTTTGCTGGAGTTCAGACATGAAAAAGGAGGCTGGACTGAAAATAAGTCTATGACAATGAATAGACTGACTCACAGGAAAAACACATTGATTGACTTAACAGTTAAGTGCAAGTCATCTTCCTTCTTATTTTGTTGGGGGTGTTTTTAGCTTCAAATAAATTGCATTACTCTACCAGTAAAATGTAAATTCCCCCTCAGTTTTGTTAAGGACCATCAATACAAGAAAAGAATTACCTTAATGCCCATTGCACTGATGGGTTCTTAGAGACTGTATCTTTACAATGACATGTTAAATTTTTTATCAGTTTCCTTAGTGAGGTCAGCACTATTTATAAGCACTGAAGATACCAGAAAATACAAGAAAGCATGGTACCAACTATACATGGAACAAGAGCACTAGAAATTAAGTGGTAATATTATCAATCAGTATTTATAGTTACGTTCTCAGAACCCACCTGTTGATAGTGGCTTTTTAATACTCACTTTCTTAACCTCCGAGCCAAGAAGTTACTTAAGCATCTTTGTACTTTCAGTGGGGCTACCTAAAAGCTTAAGATGAGAGATATGACTAAAAGGACTGAGTTCAGGCATAAACAAATAGGAAGTTGTGGGCACAGACTGCTGACAGTGATGAATTCCCAACAATGCTAAAGGGAGCTTTGAGCCCCATCCTCCTTGGCTGACTGGGACCAACTAAACCAGCACATCCCACACATCCAAAGAGCTGAGCAGGGAGGGCTGCAACTGGCTGAGTCCTGTGTTTCCTCACCATCCCCTCAAAGGAGCCAGGGCACTGGTGAATATTTGCACTCCTGAAGTGGCACAAGCCAATACTGCCTTTCTTCCTGCAAATTATTAACCTGCTCTTGCTGAATTCCTCGCTGAATTTTAGCCTTTTTTATAAATGCAAGTTAAGGAGATACAGACAGCTTGTCAGAGACCATGCAGTCAGTGCTGGCACAATCAGCACTATAAATTGCTTCCTAATCCCATACTTACTTAGTTTGCATGGGATCCCCAGAATTTTTTCTTGCAGTTTTTTTGGAAGTTATTATGATATTTTACTGTCTCATCTAAAGTTGACAACTTGCATAGAAAGACATTCAAATGTAGAGTCTAAACACAAAAGCCCTTTCTGTCTTCTCCAAAAAATTCAGTCAATTGTAATAAAAAACTACTAGTGCAAGTTCTACCTGGAATATAAGTGTAAATATAAACATGAGACAAGGAGGCATGGTGTTATGTTAATATGATTTATGGCAGCAAGGTTCAATGCTATCATTATGATAATTTATTGCAGACAACCACTTTCATTTCAGCAGTGGTTAAGGCCCAGGTCTGGTACAGATTGGTAAAGTTCCCTGAGCTGGACACCACAGACTGATGGTTTGGATGATCTTCAAATGCCCATTAGGATTTGGGTGAGCATTCTTTCACCTTAGTGAATCCCAGCACTAGCCCTTTCTTTGATTTTGCTGTAACATTGATTTTGGTTCATGTTTGTATCCCAGCCTGTTCCCAGTGGTAATTCAGCAGCTGACTCACAAGTCCTTCCATCATCCCTGCCATGGGGCCAGTAGCCCCTGGGACAGGGGGAAGCAAGGAAGAGCAGGAATTATTCCAGCTCTGCCACTTTAATTGCTGGAGACGTGCCAGAATCTTTAGGCAACTAGAAGGGCCTTGCTGATCTGACTTATTCTGACAGAAATGAGCCAGGGAGTGCACAGGAAAGCTGCTGTACCTGATCAGGGGGAACTTTCAGCAGGGCAGGAGTGATGGATGGCAGCAGCCTCCCCCATCAACACAGGGTAAGCCACAATTCAAATCATTTTGCTCAGAAGTTGCCCAGTTCAAAACTGTTTCTACAATTGATCTTTTTTGATCCAAGCTAATTTTGAGTCAAATGAGTCAAATGCTGGCTCTCCTGAGAAGGTATGAACCTTAATTCTGCTTTACTGATCTGGAATGTGTTATGTTGGTATAAGAACCTCTAAGCATGTGGATTTAGAAAACACTTTTTGAACTCTGTTCACGTAGCTGAACTGAAGATTCTCTCTCTGGCCTGAAGAAACTAAATGTCCAGCTTGTAATTAATATATCGAGTACTTCTAAACTGACAGGAATCCCAGCCACAGCTTTGAGATAGTAAAATCCTCACAATTAAACTACACAAACATGCTTCAGAGAGCTGCCTAAAATCATGTTGCAGCCATTTTTACCTCTAGACACACGAGTAGCCCAGTGACTTCAGTGCAGCTTAAAGGTTACCAAGATTAAGTTTAAGAAGTTTAGCCAACTGTATAAATTGGAATGGAACTCAAATAAATGCAGTAAATATCAACCCTCTTCATTTTAGTGAGCTACAGGAGTTCTGAATGGGAACTCACACAGTAAAACCTGGATGCTGCAGCCAGCATTTTTGTCTGTTTGGAATGTCCCACCAATGTACACAGGAGAGTGATGTTCTGCTCCTACCCCAAATACACCCTACTACATTAAACCATTTCTCTTGGGATCAAATACACTGTACCAAATTCTACAGTGAGAGCCTGATCCAAACCTCATCTCAGTCTGCAGAAATATTCCAATTGATTTCAGTGGGCTTTGGAATAGGCCTGTATTGACATCCATTCAACCTTATTGAACTGAGCTTTCCTGTGGAGCTGCAGCAGCCAATATGGCCACAACAACTTCAAAACCAAGCGTGAAGGCCACTGCCAGTCAAAGAACAGCACAGCAAGTAAATGACAGCAGAACAAACTCATTATCATTTATCTAAATTAAAAAACCCCACAAGTTTCTGAGCTCACTGCTCTGTTTTCCAGGTGAAAAAAACTTTCAAGTTGCCTTTGATCCCTCATAGATTTTTTCAGACTGAGTCATAAACTACTTATTCATCACAGGCCACTGAAACAAGTATAAGGTTTTCATGAAGATGATAAGCTTACCACACTAAAAAGATTCACAGAAATTAATATACTTGGGAGTTTTGGCTATCTGCTAGCAACCAACATCCACGTAATTTTTTTTCCTGACATTAAACTCATATTAAAGTCCCACTGACATCTATAGGCATTAAACTTGAGCTTGCCCTTAGAATTTGGCATTCTCTCATCACCAGTTCAGTTCTTTGCTCACTTAATGGTCAACACACCCTTTTAAAACAGATCATCTCACTTGCTCGAGACATTTGGTTTTCCACATGTAATGCCATAATTTCAAGGAGACTAGTCTAGGAACTAGTCTAGGAACGAGGATGTCTGTGTAAATATAGAAGATAAAATCTCTTTGCGGGTTTCTTATGTTCTGGATTGGGATGTTATTGTAAGAAATTAGTTGGGAAAACCCCAAAAGAGAATTTATAGGCAAATCCATGGAAAACCTTAATCTGTTTGAGCAAAACAGTTTAGTAAACATCAATGGTAATTTCACTGAGCATTTTCTAATGTGTGCTTAAATACATCTACACTGGAAATAGAGAATGCCACTCATGCCTTTTATAATGCCAGAATAGGAGATATTAACCTGGATTTTGATAAGACATAAAGAAGAGAATTGCATAGAATGCTTAAAACTTAAGCATCAAAATGATGCCCATCATTCAGCAATCCTCTCAAGGAAAGAATTCCCTCTTGCTGCACAGCCCCACTGTTTAATAAAAATCCATCAATACATATGGGAATTCTTTTGTCCCTAAAGCCTTGAATGACTGTGCCTCATGTCCAGCCTCACTGTTCTCACTGGGCAGATGATGGCAATTAATTTGTTAAAATCCTGAGTCTCTTTATAAGCCATGAGAAGAGATGGAGTAAACATCAGCAGAGATTGCTGCAGTGCAATGAGCTCTTACACTACCTGGGAACTAACAAAACGAACACAGGAATCACACTGACTATTAAGTGCCTGCAGTTCAATTTTTCCTTTCAAAACAGTGATGATTTTGTCCCATCCAGTTGCTTTGAAGCACTCAAGAAATCTGATCTACCACCACTAAATACCATCAGGTATATTTGAAATCTATGACTCCTACACGTTTCCCAGAGACGACGAAAATAAAAACGTAGCCTGTGGTTTCTTCTCTTAAAGACGCTCTCCTTCCCCATTCAGAGATCCAGGCATCCTCATTTTGCTAGACTACATACATGTGTTTTAAAAGTATGCCCTAGTTTGGAGAACTGTTTATAAACCAATCTATTTGCAACCCATTATGCATGCATCCCCCGCTGGAGCGTTTGTAATATGACCTCTGCACACCTGCCAAGAGCTGGGATATCAGTTTGATACCCAAAGCATCTCTCTCCCTCCCCCTTCCCTCTGCCTTGCTGGGATCAATGAAGGCACCCGCAGTCGCAGGATACACCTTTTCACACCTGCCCTGAGCCGGGATTTTCGTTCGCAGCCCAAACCCCGCGTCCCCTCCCTTCTTCCACGACATCCCGAGCCACCCGCCGGGCACCGCGGCCCGGGGCAGCCCCTGCCCACCTCCCCGTGCCGCGCAGCCCCCTGACTCCGCCGGCGCTGCCTTGCTGCGCCCACTTTCCCCATCCGCAGCAAGTGGGAACCATCCTCTCCCCGCGCCAGGTGCGCCTCTTAAAAAGAAAAAAAAAAAAAGAAAGGGGAATGGGAGAGAAAAATAAAAACCGGACCCACTTCTTTTTTTTTTTTTTTTTTTTTTTTTTTTA